>NC_088683.1:332116101-332419131 GCF_028017835.1 Emys orbicularis | reverse complement strand
CTAATTTAAATGGAGCTGTACACAAAGTTTTACAAGCAACGCATGAAACAATTCATTTTCTTTTTCTAACTACCATTAAGCAGTAGAATGAACACCTGTTGTGTATAGCTCACCGTGGCTGCTGCCGAGTCTGGTGCTTTAAAGTGTGCTTCCTTGATTTTTTGAAGGAGAAGAGTGACGCAAAAGGAGTTCTGAATCCCAGAATGGAAGGTGAGACATTCTTTTGTGCTTGTGGATTTTGGGGAGATGACATTTTAAACTCTTTAGGATCTAAAAAAAATTACAATGTTGCAATTATTTGATTCATTTCCAGTTCTTGTTAAATCTATTTTTTTAAACCATACAAAAATAAGCTACAGCTTTGCATGCCTGAATAAAGGCAGGAAGTAAGCTGTAATTAAAGATGAGCTGCAAAAGAAGCAAAAGGGGATTTCGACACTGCAAGTTTGTAAGTTGTTTTCCCCAGACAAATACATTTTCTTCTGTATAAAGTTTGTTAGCAATTTCAGACTATCACCGATTTCTTTTGTCTGAGCAAAGTGACATGCTGGCTTTTGGTGTCTAACTGGAGAATGGGGGAAAAAAGATACACAGGTCCACATTTTCAAAAGGGAGCGATGATTTTGGGTGCATCCATGCTTGGGTGCCCAGCATGAGATAACTAAATTAGCCTGACTGTCAGACACTGCTGAACACCCGCCCTATGAAAGTCAGGCTCCTGTTAAGGTGTCTCCAGTTGGGCATCTGAAATTATTAGTCATTTTTGAAAATTTTGACCAAAGATCCGTAACGGGTTGACTTCTCAAATGTGTAAGGCGCTCAGATACCACCGTCCTGAGCATGCTATAAACACAATACAGACAGAATCATTAATTACACGAGTCATTTATTAGATACCAGAATGTTATAAAAAACTTGTTATACCTAAGTTTATGATGGATTCGCCAGACCATGCTTGGTGGTTGAATGCTACAATTAATGTTTAAAGTGTTTTATTTTATGTATATTCTCTCAGCTTATTTTGTTTGCAGAATCATAGAAGTGCATCATAGTTTATTTATTTTGGGAGAATATGGCCTTGTTTCCACAGGGAACATGAACCCTGTCCTCTTGGCAAAAGCAGTTGAAAGTGGGTGTGAACGACAGATTGGTTCACAGAGTAAGCAGAGAAACTGCAGTCTCTGCTGCTAAGAGGTGCTCCAGTGGGACCAGGGAAGCAAAGCAACATTCAGATAACAGGGCATCATTGAAAAATTGAAGATTTCCCCACCTCCCTCCGCCATTTTAGATCACCAGATGTGAGAACGAAAACAGCAGCATAGAAATACCTTATATATTGTGTGTGTTGGAGGGTGTAGGGGGGAAATGCATTCTAGAAATGGATACATAACTGAATAGAAATAGCTGATACAAACTGTGAGAGGCAAGGGCAATATTCTGGGGCTGGTCTCTCAATGAAATGAAAGGTGCATGTCATAGGCAGTGTTCCCTCTAATTTTTTTACATCCATGTGCGGAATGAATTTTGTTATGTGCACCAATATGAAGGTGACACATCACCTTCATATTGGTGCACATAACAAAATTCATGTGGTGCGGATAGAGCCGAGGGGTTCGGAGTGTGGAAGGTGGCACGGGGGGGGGGGGGGGGGGGGGGAGGGTGCAGGCTCTGGCTGGGGCTGGGGATGAGGAGTTCGGAGTGTGGGAGGGGGCTCAGGACTGGGACAGAGGGTTGGTTGCAGGGGGTGAGGGCTTTGGCTAGGGGTGAAGGCTCTGGGGTGGGGCCGAGAATGAGAGGTTCGGGTGCGGGACGGGACTCAGGGCTGGGGCAGAGGATTGGTTGCAGGGGGCGAGGGCTTCAGCTAGGAGTGAGGGCTCTGGGGTGGGGCCGGGAATGAGAGGTTCGGGTGCGGGACGGGGCTCAGGGCTGGGGCAGAGGGTTGGAGTGTGGGGGAGGTGTGAGCTCTGGGGTGGGGCCGGGGATGAGGGGTTTGGGGTGCAGGCTGCCCAGTGGCTGCGGTGGGGGAAGAGAGAGAGAGAGGACTCCCCACAGCCCTCTCTCCCCCAGCCCTCAGCTGCTGCGAGAGGCGCCTCTCCCTGGCAGCTCCAGCGGGCCTGGGCAGGGGGAGGGGTGCTTCTCCCTGCCACGGCAGGTACGTACTGGGGGAGAGGCATCTCTTCCTGCAGCAGCCCTGAGTCCCCTGAGCCCAGCCACGCAGCTCAGAGGGAACTTAGGTCATAGGGTTTCATTTTTGGCTGTAATGTATCACTTGTACCTCACTGACAGGCAGACTTCATGTTAGAAAACCTTTACTCCTTTTGGAACCTAACGTTTTGGTGATAGTAAGCATGACATCAAAAGAGTCACATGAACCTCTTTGTGGCCTTTAGATGACATTTTTGATATACAGCCCTTCTATGGAGATATAGTTCTGCTTCCTATGATGCTGCCTCCAGCTATTGAGAGGCAGAGGATGGTGATGTATACCAAAGGGTGGCAGATGAAAAAATTATACCAGATAGAAATGTGAATGGAGAAAAGATCTATTCATGAGAGCCACATGGAGGGAGGATGGGGGAGACACTACACCAGAGGTTCTCAACCTTTTTCTTTCTGATCCCCCCTCCCCGCTATAAAAACTCCACGGCCCACCTGTGCCACAATAACTGGTTTTCTGCATATAAAAGTCAAGGCCGGTGTTATGGGGTAGCAAGCAGGGCAATTGCCTGGGGCCCCACACCACAGGGGCCCCGGTGAAGCTACTTTGCTCAGGCTTCAGTCCCATGCGATGGGGCTTTGGCTTTCTGCCTTGAGCCCCAGCAAGTCTAACACTGGCCCTCCTTGGCGGCCCCCCTGAACCTGCTCGCAGCTCTACAGTGGACCCCGGACCCCAGGTTGAGATCCACTGCACTACAGAATGGGAAATTTGATAGGGACATTGACCATGTTGGGATCTGATGGGCAACAGCATGCATGGAAGAAGACTGCCCAGAGTTCTATCACAGTGGCAACCAGGCAGCAGACAGGGTCAATCTCCCACCTTGATAATCTGACACTTGCACACATTTTAGCCCTGTGTAATCAGTCACGCTTCTATTCAAATACATTCAAACCTCTTTCATCCAAATCTTGATTATCCAAATTTATCCCCTAACATCTACTCTGCTTCTCTGAAGCCTCATTTATCTAAAGTTATTTCCGTTTCCCTCATCTCCTTTAAAAAAAACTAGACTGGACTGTGATCATTATATTTACCTTTGATTTTTATTTCTGTGGAACTAATGCAGTTTATATGAAACTAACACTCATTCTTTCATCAGATAATGCCTACTGTATCTATTTGCTTATAATCTTTCCAACTATTATAACTCTAGGGTAAGAAATACCAAGAGCTTTGTAATCTGTTGCACAGTTGTGCTTTTAACACAATTACTTCAAAGGAACACATTTCCCTTTTAAAATGTTATTTTGCAAAGCTCGGATGTGAGAAGGGGTCGAACACAATTTCAGAAACTTCTTTCTTACTGAACTTTGAGATGCTTTGCTGCATGGTTTTGGTGATCATCACATAAGAAAGGGATTTGAAAAACTCGCTATGACTCACCGGTTCTTGATGTCTTTCTTAGCCAATGTGCTAGTGGTCGTTTTAACATTCTGTTGACGTCAATTTCATTCCGAAATTTTTTTCTCTGTATTTCTTCAAACCATTCTCCTGTCACTCCCTGTAGTCCAGTTACATCTTGCTTTTTCTTCTGAAGTTTGCTAAAAAGAAAAAATGCCAGTCAACTTTTTCAACTAATTTAGAAATGTACCTTCTATTACTGTTCACCACTAGCAACTCTCCTTTCCCTCATGGAAACACTTATGCTTGATTTCTACAAATCAACTTACTTAAAAAAAATGTGTAAAAGCAAACCAAATAAGGATTTAGGACATGATCCATCAAAGTCAATGGAAAGATTCCCTTTGATTTCAGTGAGAGCTGAAAGCCCAGTTCAGCAAGGTATTTAAGCACATGCCTAACTGTGACTTCAGGAAACTACCCATATGCTTAAGTTAGCCTTCTGCCTTGCAGAACCGGGGCCATAATGCATAAACATATACATCTTACAACTCATTAAAGCTTAAATTGAGGGTCTGTCACATCAGTAACCTAAATAATATATATATTGTAATTAAACCATTTTTGAGATTTTTCATCCTCATATTTCTGTAGGGAAAACAAAAAACAGTAAAATTGTTCTTGTCCTAATAGTAAACTATTTGCAGCAAAGACTGTATTTTGTAAAGCACTCAGCAGTGTGGGGTCCCTGTCTGGAGCTTTCAGTGTGTACTACGAACACAATACTAAATGCAGATTGTATAGCTATGCACTGTCAGTTAAACAAGATTATTACTCTTCTAACTTTCATTACTGCCTCGTGGCTTGCCCGTATTTAACATTGTGTATAACCAACCTACAATTTATAGATTTCTCCAAAGCAGATTTAGGCATGGATTAAACTATACAAATGTGGCTTGGACAAGGTACCAAACAAAGAGAAACTGAACAGCAATTGTTATTTTTATTCAAAATAACTGGTCATATGAATAGAGTATTTTTTGGGATCTAAAAGAATAGTTTGCAGATGCAAAAAAGTCTGAATGATGCATGTTGCAGGGTGGACTGGGCCCTTACAGCAGAAACTGCTCCAGCCCACCTGTGCAATGTTAACAGCTCTGATGGGGCATAACGGAGGACAGGTGTCATCTGTGAGAGCAGCAGGAAGATACAAAGAGTTGTAGTGAGCAGGAGGCTGCTGTGGGAGACTCTGACAGGGAGAAGGGTTTGGGCCTGGAAACCAAAGCCAAAGAGTTGAAGAAGGCTGAGGGCTGGAAGAGTAGAGGGGTTTGACTGCGGACCTCTCAAAGATGGAGCATAGACAGCATTGGGAGGGTGTTGGGCCCTTTCCTGGAGATGAAAGGACTCCAGGCAGGAAAACTGGGGAGTATGTGCTGGGAAGAGCAGGGAAGGACTCCAGCTAGAAGGGGCTGAAATAGCTACTAGATTGAAAAGCAGACTGGGATTGGAGAAGAGCCCTGAGACTAGCAGATTAGAATAGGTGGTGTATTGATGGACTATATTTTGAGACTTTGAGGATGGTTTGAATTGTCCAGATCCTAAGGCGGAGTATTGCTGGCCATGAGAAAGCCTCCAGCACAGTTCTTAAATGCTCCTGAAGAGGGTAAACAAAGGCAGAGTGCTGCACAGCCAACCCTGGCTACGCTGGGGTGCTCAGCATGTGGCCAACCCTGTTACTGTGTGCCTGGATTGCAAAACTACTGCAATGTCATTTGAAAGCAAGAAGTGCCACACCCACATGGTATTTCGGATGGGGAGAAAGCCTTTGTGTGCAGCCCTGTGACCGAATGCCAGTGTTTAACAATGGCTCTAAAAAATCTTCCCTATGGTAAATCCCACGACTCAGGGGTGCCTGTGCTCTGAGAGGAGGGTTACAGGCTGAGAAATCTATTCACTTATCGATTTACATATGATCACTTTCTGTCTCTGCTGGAGACACCACTGCTGGCAAACAAGCTTACATTAAATGCACGTGCTGGAAACACTCACACTTCTTCCAGAAAACAGTACTGAGTAGTGCATTGTTCAGCTGATGTCATTTAAAGGAAGGTAGGCTCAGGGTAGACCTTTATAGGTAGGTTTGTGGAGATTTCCTTTGGGGAGGATTTTAAAAAAAACAAAAAACAATTGGATATTTGGTGCAATCTGATGCAAAGGCAAAAACTCTACTCTTCAGGAAACCCTGGATGATTAAGAAGTATTGAGGGAGATGGTGAATTCCATCAGAAGCAGGAAAAATCACCCCCGCTCCCATGTCAAACTGCTGGAAGAATTTGAACAAGATGTTCCCATGAGCCACCTCCATTACAGCCTTAACACAAGGAATTCCATCAGAGAGAGTAAAAATACAGACACAGAACTATAAATGCAGCATCTGGGGAGAGTCTGCAGTCACAAGGAGCACAAACTGCCTCAGAAACAAGCATAGACCTGCTTTGCTGGAGTTCTGAAAGATGAGAACATCTATAAGGCATCCCCATCGTCTCTTTGAAAAAAATAAGTATAAATTATTAGTCTGATTTGTGTAAGATGTAATGATATGACAGATCAGAAGTTACATATATATTATATCAAACCAGTTTAATTTTTGGACTTATTTTTTAAGAGGAAAACAGTTCAAGAAAGGCAGATGAAAATCATTCAATTTATTGCCATCTAGTGGTAAAAAGCAAAAAGTGTTCCGAAAGCTTGATGAAAAACACCTGAATTCCCTACGTAGGGCTTTGGAACTGTTCTGGCTCCGCTCCAGCTCCAGGCAAAAACCTGCAGCTCCACTGCTCCAGATCTATTTATACATATAAATATCCTAACCATGGCCTCAAAACTTTTGGAAGTTTTGGGCAGTTTTTTTTAATCTATTTTAAGATTTGCTCTCCTGCTAAGTCAAGAAGGTGTAAAAACAAAAAAAATCCAACCAGCCCTACACTCTATCTGTTGGATCAATAGATGTTGATATTTCATTCCAACTATACAACATTGCAAAGATTTTTTTTTTTTTTTTAATTCATGCACTCTAAAGCAGTGTAAAGTTTTTACTGGTATTTGTTTTGGATGATCTGCATCTATTACTTGTGCGGGATTTGACGCTTATGAATAATACAGTTCTTCCAAACTCATGCAAAAAACTCCCCAGCCCTTATGTCACACTATATATATAGATTATGATATTTTATACATATATTATCTTTTATTATATACCATCTAAATACTGATCCCCTCTCTTTGGAGGAGCTCCCATCAACACTATCTTACACCCACTATACATTTGCCCAATCACGTCTACATGGTCCCCCTAATCCATGCTGAACAACAATATTAAACTACAAGGAAAGCAGTTCTTGAGAATATAAAGTAATTAACAATCTTGTGTTGTAATCTGATTCCAAATATAGACCATGAAACGTGCCTGTGAGTCACTGCTATTATTATTTGGATTGCAACACTGCTGAATAAAGCAGAAAACAAATTAAATATTGAGACAGTGTTCTGTAACACCATCTAAACCCTAACTGCCCTCTTCCACTCCTCCACTCCAGTTCTTTCATGGCACCTATTTGAGCATCTTGGGAGGAGACAACAGTGTGACTAGCAAAACTACCTCCAAAAACTTGGAGGATAAAAGATTATTTCTAGGGCCCTACCAAATTCACGGTCCATTTTGCTTAATTTCACAGTCATAGGATTTTTAAAATAATAAATTTCATGATCTCAGATATTTAAATCTGAAATTTCATGATGTTGTAACTGATGGGGTCCTGACCCAAAAGGTGGTAGTGGGGGGGGGGGGGTCGCAAGGTTATTGTAGGGGGGTCAGAGTATTGCCATCCTTACTTTTGTGCTGCTGCTGACAGCGCTGCCTTCAGAGCTGGGTGGCCGAAGAGCAGCAGCTGCTGACCGGGAGCCCAGGTCTGAAGGCAGCGCCACCAGCAGCAGCAGCGCAGAAGTAAGGATGGCATGGTATGGTATTTCTACCCTTACTTCTGTGCTGCTGCCCTCAGAGCTGGGCCCTAGGCCAGCAGTCGCCACTCTCCAGCCGCCCACTGCCACCCTTACTTCTGCGCTGCTGTTGGCGGTGCTGCCTTCAGAGCTGGGCACCTGGCCAGCAGCTGCCACTTTCTAGCCACACAGCTCTGAAGGAAGCGCAGAAATAAGGGCGGCAATATCACGACACCCGCCCCCACAGTAACCTTGCAGCCCCTTTTCCTCCCCATGACCCGTTTTTGGGTCAGGACCCCCAGTTTGAATAACACTGGTCTCCCCTGTGAAATCTGTATAGTATAGGGTGAAAGTACGCAGAAGACCAGATTTCATGGTCCGTGATGCGTTTTTCACGGCCGTGAATTTGGTAGGACCCTAATTATTTCCAAGGACGTCACCCAGAAGGCTGACTGTGTTGGCTGTTCAACAAACTATAGCAGGTACAATCCTGAATGACCCCTCTTTTCTAACTTTTCCCCATCATTATCTCAAACAATATCTCAACTATATATTGCTCAATCCGCGAACAATTTCATCACTTTTTTTTTTATACACACCTCTTCCATATTTGCATAAACATGTCCTAATTCTTCTTATGTAGGCCTGGAGATGGGGAGGAAGTGACCCGAGTGTTTTTGTTTGTGCTTTGATATGGAACCTACTATCATTAACATAATTGCAGAGAAAGCTACAGTCTCAACATGGCACTTCCTCTTGTGACACTTGGGAGCTTCTACTGCTAGAGAAAGAGGAAAAGTATCTTTTCTACCATCCTCATACTGTAGAAGGGTGAGGGAAGGAACTAGTAATGTAACAGAGACTGGGGTGCTGAGCAAGAGCCTCTGAAAGATGCTCTATAACAACCTGCTGTTTACTTGTGAATGAGGACCCAATTCTGCTTCTACTTGAGTCAAAAGTAAAACTCCCATTGATTTCAGTAGGAGCAAGATCAGGCCCTAAATGATCCTTGAATACAAAATGGCAAACTATACATCTTGCAGTATCCAGAGAAAGAGGAAGACTTCATAGGGGGAAGGAGGGGCAGACCAGAAAGAACTCATCAGTTCAAGGCAACCAGTGGCTGAGAAGGCAAAGCTGAAGTGGCTACATGAAAAAGAAAACAAAACTGTGCCCACAGCATTAGATACCAACTATTGCAGTGCAAATAATTTGCAGCAGTCATTCAAGGAATTTATTCTTTTATTCTGCTCATACTTGAAGTGGGTTGCTTCGTCAGTGAGGGGTATACAAACACATTGGAAAAACAGCACTAGAAAACCATTTTTTGTCTAATTGGGACCCAAGATTTCTCTTTACAAAGAAAAGCATCTTTCCCTGGTATTTCAACTTACTACCTTCCTCCTGCTTTATTCTGTATGCCCCTTTGGTGAACTCTCTATCCTTGGCTTATGTATCTAGTTAATTTTGACTCAGTTACTTCAATCACACATCCCTCAGAATGCATAAGCCAGCAGTTCCACTAATTTATGTATGTATGTATATAGTAACGAGATATAAGAGATATTTAAAGGTACACGGGCAAGTTGTCATCTTTAAAAAAAATTCCTCTATGTGTTACTAACAATAGCTTATATTATTACAGCTGAGAGAATTTAAGATCTTACTTATGTACTATTTATGCTCTTGTTTTCTTCTTTACTTCTTTCAACTTAGATAATGAAAATTTCACTTTTCTGTTGGAGGCACACTGCAGGAGTATTAAGAGCCAGAAAGTGAAACTGACTACATCTGGGATGCACACACTACGGGGATTTCTGTAAAAGGCTGTAATCCTGCAAAGGTTTATTTATCTAACATCTTCATGTCTGTCAAATTAAGAATGTGCATATTATGTCTCCACAAAATTAGTGTCTAAATCTGAAAATGTTTATACTGAATTTTTTTTAGAAGAACAAAATAGTTTTTGTCAATAGTGGATTGGCAAAACAATACAAGGGTTGGGTGTAGACTAGTAGAAAGTGTCCTTTTAACCTGTCACCTTTCATTTTCTCTCAATATTTCTTTGTTTTTCTTCTCTGAATTTCTTCACATGGTGGCGCTATTATTTACTGCTTTTACAGCACTCATAACACTGCTCTACAGCCAAAATGCTTCTGAAATAAATGTAGTCAAACTTTACTAATTCTGGGTCACAGAGAACGAAAATGATGCTTAAAATTGTTGATTGGCTCTAGTTTTCAAGATATGCTATTGGGTCAGTATATACGACCCTTGACTTGGGAATGGCGGAGGATAAGTGAGTTATAAAGGGAAGGGATCTCAATTTAAACCAGAAATGACTAAAATACATCTTTGACTGGATCTATGAATAAATCTATGACTGGGTTTGGACAGTACTTGCTTTTTAGGCAAAACAATGAATGATGCAATCTGAAGCTGGTATTGCGTCATACATAATATGAATTGCATCATGTTATTCCTAGAAGTCATAGATGATGCAACCATAACGAAGCTTACATCACTCTGCTGAACAAATTGCCCTATATCAGCTCTAGAAATCATACAGTGTCGTGCTCTCTTATTTGTCAGTGTTTGATTTTGCAAAGGGACACATGTCTGTTTAGCCAAAGTGAGCAGAGATGCCTCGTACTTGTGTGAACAGTGCAGATAACTTCTGCTATGTTTGTGGTGAAGTGACTTTTGCATCACAAAAGCGCAGTATAACCACTATGGTTAAGAAAGCCTATCACCTTTATTTTGGCTGCAAAATTGGAGATCAGGACAAGAGGTGGGCCCCACACATATGCTGCAACACTTGTGCAACAAATCTTCGCCACTGGTTGAACAGGAAAAGGAAATCTATGCCTTTTGCAGTGCCAATGATTTGGAGAGAGCCAACAGATCATACCAGCAATTGTTACTTCTGCATGGTGCCTCCAGTTGGGAAAGGTGTGTCAAAGAAGAAAAAGTGGACTGTGCATTATCCAAACATTCCATCAGTTATACGCCCAGTACCCCACAGAGAAGGACTGCCGGTTCCTGATGCACCAGAATCATTCTCACTTGAGTCAGATGAGGAAGAGGATGAAACTTCTGGTCCTGAACCATCAATGTCACAGGACCCACATTTTCTCCCATCCTCCTCCTCTGAACCACACCTCATAACACAAGGTGAACTGAATGACCTTGTCAGGGATTTGGAACTACCCAAGAGTAAGGCAGAGCTGTTGGGCTCCAGACTACAGCAGTGGAATCTCCTGGCAGGTGATGTTAGGGTTTCCATGTTCCGTGACCGTCAAAAGGATCTTGTCCCATTCTTCTTCATGGAAGGTGATCTTGTAGCCTGCAACAACATCGATGGTGTGATGGCAGCCCTCAACATCGTTCACGATCCAGATGAGTGGAGACTGTTCATTGATTCATCGAAGACGAGTCTTAAAGCTGTTTTACTGCATAATGGCAATGTTTTGCCATCAATTCCAGTTGATCAGGCAGTCCATATGAAGGAAACCTATGACAACATGAAACAACTTTTGAGGTGCATAAACTATGACCAACATCAGTGGCAGCTTTGTGGCGATTTGAAGGTTGTTGCTCTCTTGCTTGGTCTGCAGACTGGATACACAAAGTACTGCTGTTTTCTCTGCGAATGGGATAGTCGTGCAAGAGATTCCCACTACATCAAGAAAGATTGGCCACTCCGACAGTCATTGGAGCCTGGGAGGAAAAGTGTTTAGCATCCACCACTTGTTGAATCAAGGAAGATTTTGTTACCACCCTTACACATCAAGCTGGGTCTGATGAAGAACTTTGTCAAGGCCATTGACAAAACACAAGCAGCTTTCAAGTACCTCCGTGGAAAATTTCCAAGGTTAAGTGAAGCTAAGATAAAGGAAGGTGTCTTTGTTGGTCCTCAGATTCGTGAACTTCTTCGAGATGATGCATTTGACCATGCACTGCGTGGCAAGGAAAAGACGGCATAGAAAGCCTTCCAGTTAGTGGCAATAAATTTTCTCGGAAACAACAAGGCAGACAACTACAGGTTGTTGGTGGAAAACCTCCTCAAGGCATACAAAAGCTTTGGTTGCAACATGTCACTAAAGATACATTTTTTGCACTCTCATCTAGATTTTTTTCCACTGAACTGCGGAGCAGTGAGCGACGAGCACGGCGAGCGATTTCACCAGGACATTGCAACAATGGAGAAATGCTATCAGGGCAAATGGAGCCCATCAATGCTTGCAGACTATTGCTGGACAGTGACAAGAGATGCTCCATTTAATGAATACAAGAGACAAGCCAAGAAGCGCCGAGTAGACACTGAATAGGACTAAACTATGTACAGAATAGTTTTTTGCCTTTTGTTTCATAATAAATTTTATTTATCTAACCCTTTTGCTGATTTTTAAAGTGTTACATAAACAGGACAGGTGAAATATTATCATGTAAAGCAACCATAAACACATGAAAAGACCTAGGTTTACAATTTATGATTAAACCTCTACCATCTACACAATATACATAGACATAAAATGTAAAAACTTAAATATCTTAGAAACAGTAGCCAATCAGTTGTTTTCATTGTCATATTTGAATTCAGCACATCAAAATACATAATAAATAGCACATTTTATCTCTGAAGCAGACGACTTCTCAAAAATTGTAGACCAGTGTAATCAAACGAACAGTAAAGGGTGTTAGGGATAAAGGTCACAACAAGAAGATTGCGCAATATATACTTTCAATCTTTTGCCCTCTGAGGGCCGGATCCAAAGCCCACTGAAGTCAATGGAAAGACTCTTCCCACTGATGCAAGGAAATGCCTCAAAAGTAAAGGTACAAAGGATTTTTGGGAATGAAACCCCTGACTCCGTGGATCAGCCTCTCAACTCTAGTCCTCTGGCCCTCCTCTCTCAGGCTGGATACCACTTTAAGGAGCTGGACTGTCAATGGGCAGAGACCCACTCCTGCACATAACTCCCACATGCACCCTGGAATGCAGTTACTGCTATTTTAAGCGGGAACATCTTAAGGCAAATCTACATTACAAAATTAAGTTGAGCTAAGTTACGTTGACATACAGCCATTGCAGTAATTACATCGCTTTTGCGTGTCCACACTATGCGTCTTGTGTCGACGGTGCACATCTTCACAAGGAGCGCATGCACTGATTTAACTGTCACGGCGGGGCATTGTGGGACAGCTTCTGAAAGGCAGCAACAGGTAATTTAAGCAACGCAGTGTCTACACCAGAGGTGGGCAAACTACGGCCCACGGGCCCGTCCTGCCCGGCCCCTGAGCTCCTGGCCTGGCAGCTAGCCCCCGGCCCCTCCCCTGCTGTCTCCCCTCCCCCGCAGCTATGCCACCACACAGGCAGCGCTCTGGGCGGCGGGGCTGCGCGCTCATGCAGGACAGTGCGGCAGTGTGTGTGGCTCCGGCCAGGAGGCGCGGCTCCAGACATGCTGCTCTGAGCGGCATGGTAAGGGGGCCGGGGGAGTTGACTATGGGGCAGGGGGTCCTGGGGGGCAGTCAGGGGACAGGGAGCAGGGGGCGGTTGGATGGGGCAGAGGTTCAGGGGGGGGCAGGGGACAGGGAACAGCGGGGATTGGATAGAGGGCAGGGGTGTGGATAGGGGTCGGGGCAGTCAGGGGACGGGGGGTTGGATGGGGGTGGGGTCCCGGGGGGCGGTTAGAGGTGGGAGTCCCAGGAGGGAGCGGTCAGGGGACAAGGAGCAGGGGCGGTTGGATGGGTGGGGGATTCTGAGGGGGGCAGTTAGGGGGCAGGAAGTGGGAGGGGCGGATAGGGGGTGGGGGCCAAGCTGTTTGGGGGGCACAGCCTTCCCTACCCAGCCCTCCATGCAGTTTCGTGCCCCGATGTGGCCCTCGGGCCAAAAAAAGTTTGCCCACCCCGGTCTACACTCATACTGTGCCAACCTAAGTATGTCAACCTAAGCGCTACACCTCTTGTGGAGGTGAAGTTATTAGATTGGTGTAGTAGGCCTGTTACATCGGTGGGAGCTACATTTTAGTGTAGATGCTTAGAGTTAGGTCAGTGTAAGCTGCCTTAACTCGACCTAACTCTGTAGTATAGACCAGGGCTTGGCTGTGGCTATTTGATTGCTGCCTCTAGGAGAGAGAATGCCACAGATAAGGGGTCCCTCCCCCCCATCCTAGCACTGAAACTGCAAGAGCCCTGTTCGCATTAAGCATCTGCAGAAGGTCTTATGGATGGGGGTGGGGAATATTTTAGTGGAAGCAGCACTCCTTTATCTTCTCTGCCCCTTCCAGGAGTTCCACCTCCTCTAAGTCCTCTCTCCCCCCACTCCCAGCCCCCTAGTAAAAAAAGCCACAACATCTGTCCAATATATTTTCCTTAATGAGCTATGACAATAAAAACTGCTACTGTACATCACACAGCTTCAAAGCCCTTAAAGCAAAGGAATAATCAGAGGTACCACATACCAGACAGATGCCAGAACATCTGGGAGACAGAACAATAAGTGTGTGAACAATGTGTATGCTAGCTCTAATCACAAGTTTATACATTTAATTCAGCACTGTCTGTATTCTGGTAAAGCCTAACTCAGTACGAATGTAGAGGTTAAATTTTAATCAGCCTACAAAGGAACTGATTCCAGAAAACTAAGCTATCATATCACTGATGTAAATTAAATATCATCTCTGGACTCCCCTGGGTTTTAACCACAGGAGCATCCTTGCACCCTATACTTTATAGTTGTCTTTGGTGCTGTAATCTTAAAATGAGCCCCCTCTAGTCACCGGCAATAGGCTACCTGCATTTCCCCCCACCCACTCCAAAACAGCAACTTAGCATATTAAACTATATCCATGAGTTTCCTTATTCTAGATGTTATTTTTCCTTTATTTAAGCCCAAAACTCCATCTCCATTAACTGCTGTCTGTTCTCCTGGGCAGGAGCATAGGCAGACAGACTGATTTGAAGTGGAAACCATTGGAACTTCATAACAAGCTGCCAGTGGGCACCTACAGGAGCAAGAAGCCAGATTCATCCCCATGGCGAGTACACAAATTACCTCTGTATGACAACTCAGGAAGCAGGAGTTCAGAGGAAGCTAAGAAATCACGAGTTCAGATCGTCTTTAAGTCAAATAATGCAAGTCCTTAAAGCACAGAACACTACAAACTGAGACCACGATAGCTAAGTGTATTCATCACCCAGCTCAAGCTATATCGATGTTTCACAACCCCTCCAGCACATTAAACCACTTCATTACCAGAGGCTGAAAGAACAGTCAGAGAGGAACTTTGTGTCACTGAATCTTGACATCTGAATCTCACTATTACCTGGTACGAGACAAGGTGGGTGAGGTAATATCTTTCATTTGACCAACTTTTGTTGGCAAGAGATAAGCTTTTGAGCCACACAGAGCTCTTCTTCAGGTTTTATCTTGTGTGGTCAGTCAGTTTATCGTGAAGATGTTATTTTGTGCCATGTTGCTATCAGGGAACAAGTAGACAAGGCAGAAATTGGAGTATCTTTTTACTGGACCTATGAATAGGTTAGAAAACACAAGTTCTTGAGTGACAGGTCATTAAGGGCATTATAATGCCACAGCTGTCAGCTGCTCTCTGTCTAGAAAGTTAGCCTGATTCTCAATTGTCCTGAACCTGGTTCAGTCATTTACCTTTATGCAGAGTGCATTATGGGTGTACAACACTACTATTGTGATTTGGTAATGTTTCATAACCGATTTGTGCTGTTTGTGCACAGGTATAAATTACTATAGGAGCTGCAGGACAGGGGTGGGGGGAGGAAATCAGTTTGTGCAGAATGGCTGATGTACTGCACTTGTTATCACACTGCCTATGACCAAGATGTTCACAAGCTACCTAGCAATATAGTAATAAAACAACTATAGGTTCATGATGCAATTGAGGGGAAGAATGTTTATAATCTTTTAAAGTATGCTGTGTGGGTGTGTAAATTCCAAATGGTGGGTAAGGGAATGTAGCTACTGACATAACCTGACTGATTAGAAGTGACTCTCTTAGGGTAGGTCTACACTTACCCGGTAGTTCGGCGGCAAGCAAATCGAACTTCTGGGTTCGACTTATCGCGTCTTGTCTGGACGCGATAAGTCGAACCCGGAAGTGCTCGCCGTCGACTGCGGTACTCCAGCTCGGCGAGAGGAGTACGCGAAGTCGACGGGGGAGCCTGCCTGCCGTGTCTGGACCGAGGTAAGTTCGAACTAAGGTACTTCGAACTTCAGCTACGTTATTCACGTAGCTGAAGTTGCGTACCTTAGTTCGAATTGGGGGGTTAGTGTAGACCTGCCCTTAGATAATGTCCCTTGTAGTGGTTTTGATTTGTATGTAACCAAGACATGTCTACTCTTCCAGTCTCATGAGTTTTTAGTGGGTCATGAAAAAATACTTTTCATAAACAAATACCATCTCAGTAGATAATGTTAACACGCTTAGGGAAATCATAGCAAACCCCTGCTCTTCCATGCAGGTGACTTATATACACTTGGTGTATGCAGTAATATATACACTTGGTGCTTTAAATGTCATACAGCTGAAAACAATTATAAGCCAAATCTGGGAGAAAAAAATGTAATCAGAAAAATCTAAATGACAATGGTTTAAGAACACTCTACTACACTGTTTTTCAAAGTTCGGGTCGCGACCCAGTACTGGATCACGGCATGTCAGGCACTGGGTCGCTCTGGTCAGCATCACCGACCAGGACATTAAAAGTACCGTTGGCGGTGCTGCCCAGCTAAGGCAGGCTAGTGCCTACCTGTTCCGACACCACGCTGCACCCCGGAAGCAGCCAGCAGTGGGTCCGGCTTCTAGGCAGGAGGGCCACGGGGCTCGGTGTGCTGCCCCTGCCCTGAGCACCGGCTCTGCACTCCCATTGGCCTGCAGGCGAAAGTTGTGCGAAGCCGCTTGCGCACCTCCACCTAGGAGCCAGACATGCTGCCGGCTGCTTCCAGGGCGCAGCACAGTCCGTGGTGCCAGGACAGGTGGGAAGCCTGCCTCTGCACCCCGGCTGCGCCACTGACTGGGAGCTTACAGAGGTAAGTCTGCAAACCAACCCTGTGCCCCAATCCCCTGCCCCAGCCCTGAGACCCCCCCAAACCTGGAACCCCTTCCTGCATCCCAAACTTCTCATCACCGGCCCCACCCCAGAGTCTGCACCCCCAGCCCAGAGCCCTGACCCCCTCCCACACCATAACCCCCTGCCTCAGCCCAGAGCCCCCTCCCACACCCTGAACCCCTCATTCCCAGCCCCACCCTGCAGCCCTCATCCCCACACCCCAACCCTCTGCCCCAGTCCTGAGCGCCTTCCACACCCCAAATCCCTCATCCACAGCTCTGTTGGGTCGCGGGCATCAACAATTTTCTTCAACTGAGTCCTCAGAAAAAAAGTTTGAAAGCCACTGCTCTACTAGATCTCCAAAAAGCCACAATCAAGGAAGAGGGCTATACTGGTTAAAAAAACCAACCTGGTTTAGAGGGTAAGTGAAGGCAGCTATAATATATATAAAAAAACAAATCTAAGAAAGGGGAAGTTGATAGTGATGAATATAAATCAGAAGCTAGGAATTGCAGAAAATTTATAAGGGAAGCAATAGGACACAAGGAGAAAGCTATAGCCAGCAGAGTTAAGGACAATACAGAATGTAAGTATATTAGGAACAAAAAGAATCCAAATCGTACTGGAAATGGTAGAATCATCAATAATAATGGAGAAAAGATAGAAGTGTTCAATAAATATTTCTAGTATGTATTTGGGGAAACAGATATAGTCTCATTATACAACACTCTCTCCTTTCCACTAGTATCTCAGGAAGATGTCAAACAGCAGCTACTAAAGTTAGATATTTTAAAGTCAGCAGCTCCAGATAACTTGCATCCAAGAGTTTTAAAAGAGCTGCCTGGGGAACTCACTGGACTGTTAATGTTGATATTTAATACATCTTGCAACACTGGGGAAGTTCGAGAGGACTGGAAAAAAGCTAATGTTGTGCCAGTATTTAGAAAGGATAAATGGGTAATTATAGGCCTGTTAGTCTAATATCGATCCTGGGCAAGAAAATGGAGCACTGATACAGGACTCAAGGATTAGAAAAAGTGATTGCACTCCTTGAGTCTGTTAAGCTAAATAAAAAGAAAGTTAAGGGGTGACTTGATTACAGTCTATAAGTGAAGGGCCAGAATCCATGTGCTGTTTATGTAACAACCTAATATAGACTATGTCAGCTCTTTTTACAGGCCCAAAGTCTAGAGTTTGGTCAAGAGGCCAGAGGCCTAGTAAACAGTGAACAATATTAGCTAAGAGAAGCAGAGCAAACAAAAGATAACTTTGCTTTTTACTAAAATAAGCTTAGTCAGCAAAATGCCAGGTGGGGAGCAATAATTGGCACTCTTATCTGAAGTGGCAAACAGGCCAAAGGAATGAAAGGGACCTACTGAGCCTGGGTCCGTTCTTCTGTAGAAGATGTTCTCCCCACGCATCAACCTTGAGTTTATGGAAAAGGTTCAAGCATGTCAGTATGAGATGTGACAACCTCCCTGTTGCTTCCCACAGATACCAATGCCTGCCTTAGAAACACAAATGAGCAACTGAAAGACAATCTTTATTGCCATGTACTTTTCATTTGTCTTTTTGTTTTAACTGCTAGGTATATACCTGTTGGACAATCAGAAGGGCTACTTCATTCCTATGGACCCCAAATCAGAATTCAACATATATATTTTATACTAATATACATTTATACATTGTTTGAAGTACTAACTGTATGTTACTTGTTAACCTAAAACCATGGGCGGAGACATTATGTAATCTTTGACCATTGGCTACTGTGCTTATCTTGTCTTGCTGCTAGACCTATCCAGGGGTTTGGGACTACCTACCCCGTCACTTTCCTCCGCCCATGGAAAATCCATATAATTTACTGTAATCAATTGATTGACAGTGTCTCTGAGCCTAATAAGCAAGGTGACACTCCACCAGCGCTGTGCGTAATAAACCCACCTGCTTGATTCTACACGGTGTCCGTTTTGTGTTCCTTCAATAAGTATCTACAGGGGGAACAAATATTTGATAACAGGGGTTCTTTAATCTAGCAGACTAAGCAGAAAAAGGCATGACTCAAGCCAATGGCTGGAAATTGAAGCTAGACAAATTCAGACTGGAAATAAGAAGTGAAATTGTAACAGTAAGCATAATTAATTATTGAAACAGCTTGTCCAGGCTAGTGGTGGATTCTCAATCACTGGCAATTTTTAAAATCAAGATTGTATTGTTTTCTAAAAGATTTGCTCTAGGAATTATTTTGGGGAAGTTCTATGGCCTGTGTTATACAGGAGGAAGACTAGATGATCACATTTATTCCCTTCTGGCCTAGGAATCTATGAACTTACAGTGCAGCCATAAATGTTATCATGAACTACTTTATGAAGATGCAAGAGACAGATATTTCTCATGTAGCCATATTGCTTTTTGGTACAAAAATGTCACATTGAAAAATAAAAGGGAAAAATAAGGAAAGAGTAGCAGAATATGTATGAATTCTGAAGTTACATGAATTTGGAAATGAGCTCCAAATTAAAAACTAAGATGCCAGTCCTGCAAGCAAATTTGTGTGGAAGGAGTTCTGGTCACATGCAGAGTTCCAAAGTTTGGGGGCTCTACATAGGATCAGAGGTCTGTTGGCAGAGTTCTCATTGTAGGAGTGGGGTTTAAGGGCCAGATTCCTCTCTCAAAATATGCACTTACATTCCTAAGTGATTGAACAGAGTTGTGCACACAAATTTGGGACTAGAATTTGGCCCACAGCATTGCTTACATTTTGTGTGTGTGTGTGTGTGTGTGTGTGTGTGTGTGTGTGTGTGTGTGTGTGTGTGTGTGTGAGAGAGAGACACACACACACACACACACACGATGACGGTTTATATGTAGCTATAACGCTGTGATGTCATTGTTAGTTTACAATCCAATTACTCTTGTTGTTGTTTTTTCTCATAAGAGCCATTATATACTTTCAGTGTAAAATACTTCTATCCTTTGAGGAAAGCAGTCATAAGAAAGTACAAAAGTCAAGTCTCCAGGAGGGAGCACAGTGTATCAGTGTCTCCTCTATACCAGGCAGTAACTCTGAAAACAAAATTTACCATTCTTACTTATATGGTCCCTATTACTATACTATCTGAGGACCTCACACTTTTTCCCATATTTATTCTCTTAACACCCCTATGAATTAGGGAAATACTGCTACGCCTACTCTACAGCTGTCGGAAACTGAGGCAAGAAACTAAGTAACCAGTCCACAGTCATGCAAGTCAATGGTGCGGCAGGGAATTGAACACAGGTCTCCCAAATCACAGGCTTGCACCCTTAACAATACATCATCTTCCTCCTATGGCTACTGTCTTTGCACTCAGGCCAGTATACATTGATGTGTAAAGGTGCAGTACACAAAACACAAAGGCATTATGGTTTCTTAGTTACATTCACCACGAATTAAAATGTACATAATTATTAGTAATAAAATCCAGTTAGATTTAGATCTTATCTACTTCACTTAGCCTTCTTTTGCATTAATGTGTTAGGTCTCAGTTGTTATGGTACCAATACATGTAACTATTACAGTGTAAAACTGTAAAAAAATATGAGTAATGATTGCCACGCCCAGGTATTCATATATGTGTTACTGCACTTAAATATGTTAAGCATAATTGTTCAACTATTAAAAAGAGAGTAAATCCCACATCAATTTTAGTTGCACAAATGATCAAGAAAATTCCTTTATAATCTTCTTTTTCTACTTTGATTTTTTTTTTCTTACATGAAAATTTAGAATTTATGAGAGGTTTCAGATTGTCAGCTCTAGAAACTGAAGTCCTTTATTTAGAACAAATCCAGGAATGGTAGAACAAATGTCTCCATGCTGTTCCTGGACAACATGCCTCATCTCTGTCCTGGAAGGACCACCTGCATCAGTGAGAAAAAAAAAGTTTGTCTCCAGGTCCTGGGCTTGAAAACTCCATTTGCCCATTCACCATGGAGGAGCAGGAAATTTTAAAGGGTGGTTAAATTCAGTACAAATAAGTAGTTTACAACTCTTATTTTTAAATTGCATGGGGCATAGCCTTGGAAAGCAGGATATATACATGCAACATTTTTCAAGCGCTGTCAAAGCACAAGACGGCCTGATCCAAAGGCTGCCAAAGTCAATGGAAGTCTTGACAGCTCTCAGTGTGCTCTGCATCAGGCTCTAAATCAGGCCTCCCTAAGGGTATTCTGCACTGGAGCAGTAATTCCCAGCTCGAATAGATATACCCATGCTAGCTCTGATCAAGCTAGTGTGCTAAAAATAAAAGTACAGCTGTGGCCGTGTGAGCAGCAGGAGGGAGCACCAGTGAAACAAGGATAATTACCACGATTGGTTGCCCCTGTATTTCCCTCTCTAGGCCTCAAAAGTTGCTGAGGCATAAGGCAGGATGTTAGAAATCTTCCTTAATGATAAAGGGTTAGAGGATTCTGTCCCATTACTCCTAACTCCCATGAGTCATCTTCACTCATGCAAGTGGTCTCATGCTTCTCAATGGGGCATTTTGTGTAAATGAGTAAGAATCACATCTCTGAGTAAAGGCTGGAAGATCAGGCCCTTGAAAAATATAAACAAGTCAGAACAAATTAAATCCCAAGATGCACCAAGTCTGCTCCATAACACAAAGGAGCACAATCTGCTAGGAGTGCAGAACGCATATGAAAAAGGTGCATTCCCTCTACACCATTTTATACCTGGCTGCTACAGTAAAACCCTTGGGATCAAGCATCTCAAAGGAGCACAACTCAAACAAAATCCAATAGCACCAAGTGGGGAGCTCAGTGACTGGCCTGCCAAACATAAGGAGTAAGTTCAGTTGTGTTCCTTAATAAATAATTGCTCCCAAGAGTCCAATTGCAGCAAGTGTTTACAAAACAATACGAAGAGGATTAATCTTTCTTGCATGCTTTCTGTATTCATAACCCAAGGGGGCATTTACTGCAAAGGGGCAGAGGTGCTGAAAACTCCTAAGAATTCATTACTTTGGTTTGGCTCTTCGTCTCTAATGTAATCACAATCTGCTCTGGTGCCAGCTGCTCCGATTCCCGGGCCTGGACATAAACAGTTAATAAACAAGCAATCAAGTAAGACAATTTAGAAACAAGAGTGACTGATTCATTCTGTTCCCTTCCTCCTTTATTATCCCCCTCTGCTTCCCTCCCACCAGCTGAAGCTGGTGCCCATAAGTGCTGGGGCTGGCAATTACATCCTCACCACTCCCACCCCGCCCCCCAACAAGAGAAGGCACCTAAGAATGTGATCCACAAAAGCCAGCATGCCAGTGGGGAGCCACCTAAACTAGCCAAAGGGAGATGCTGCCCAGAATGCTGTGTGCTAAGCCCCCCACCCCTCTCTGGGAGATAGGTGCCTAGGGAGAAGCCTAGCTCTGCATAGCAATTCACAAACATGCACCTGCTGCGAAGAGTCAGGCAGCTTAGGCACAGAGGGCTTTTCTTGTGGGAATGAGTTAGGTGCTTGCCTTGCTCCACACATGGTCAGAGGAAGTGGTGATGGCGGTACCTACTGTATAACTTTCAGCCCAGTGGTTACAGACACAGGTTCAATTCCCACCTCTCAGAAGGGTGCTCTAACCATGGAGTTATGGAATATTTTAATGTGGGTCTTTCTCAGTCTCTCCTGCTGAAGCTGTTTGACCGTAGCTAAATAATGGAAGAGTGGTAGGAGATGGGGAACTGGACCTGGGGTCTCCTAGCTGAATTCCCTAACCACTGGGCTACAGAGTCATTCTTGCTCCCTCTCTTGCTCTCTCTGGCCCAATGATTATTTAAGTATTGATCCACTGTGGAACAGTCACTTGGGCCACAAAGAGAGAGAGCAAGAAAAAAAGCAGGAATGACTCTGTAGCCCAGTGGTTAGGGCATCCACCTGGAAGGCAGTGGACGCCAGGTCTAGTTTCCCGGCTCCAAAGATTCTTTCATTATCTATTCACAGCAGAACATTTTCAGCAGGAGAGATTAAAGGAATTGCCCACATCAGAATAGCTAGTACCTCAGTGGTTAAAGCACCTCCTGAAAGGTGGGAGACCCCTGTTCAAATCCTTTCCCCCACCTGACAGAGAGGGGGGAATTAAACCAGGGTCTCCCATATCCCAGGTGAGTGATCTAATGACAGGGCTAAAACTGATAAGTAGGCTTGGATGGATTAATCTTTTATTTGATAAACGTTGGGAATGTCAATTTCACCATACACACACAAGCCAACAAAAAATATTTCCATCAATAATAAATCAAAATGGACAGATAGGAAAAGTAAGAAAAATGCTGCCTGAGCAGTTAGACTCTCAGACAAAGGCCAGGAGGGATCATCATGATCACCAAGTCTGACCTCCTGCACATTGCAGGCCACAGAACCTCACCCATCCACTCCTATAATAGACCCCTAACCTCTGGCTGAGTTACTGAAATCCTCAAATCATGATTTAAAGATTTCAAGTTACAGAGAATCCACCATTTACACTAGTTTAAACCTGCAAGTGACCCATGCTGCAGAGGAAGGCAAAAAACAAAACAAAACCCAGGGTCTATGCCAATCTGACAATTTATTAGAGTAAAAATACAGTGATTAAGATTTTTGAATTAGGCTTGTTACAAATGGACTAGTAACTGAATAGTAGAAACAGATACAATTTGTTGATTTAAAGATATTTACTTTGTATATTTTGACATGTGATGTTGACAATTTGTGTTTTAGCAGTTATAAAACTTTAACTTTTTGAATCTCAACATCTGTCATTAAATAATTGTCTGACTCCCCATAATTTCCTACAACTGTGAAAATTTAAAACCATCATCTTTAAAAATAAATTATTATCCATCAAAATTATTTTAAAAACCCTGAATTCTGCAAAGCCTAGTTGTAAGGTCACTGGCGGCACTACCACAATGATGATTTTGAATGGGACCCGATCTGGTAGGTGGCCTCTGAGGACACCTACTGGATTGGGCCTGTATGCACTTTAGGCTGCCAAATGACTGGCTTCCCCAGCTCATGGATTGCTCTGTAGCTTAGGTGGGAGGGAGGCAGTAGTGCATGTATAACGCTGACGGACTCCAGTCATCAGCGGGCAGGATAGAACCAGGGACCTCTGGAGCTTAGTGCATGAGCTAAAAGCCAACTGGCTATTAGCAAAGGCTGTAGAGCAAACTCATTAAATCTCTCTCTCTAAGTGGTCTCGGTGCCACTAGATGGGACACAACACCACAACCAGAAGGTGTGTGGGTTACACATGTGCTCAGAAGGGGGAAGCTAGGGAACTTTTACTCTGAAAACTTATGCTCTGAGTGAGTTTGGCTGAAGTTTTGTGGATCGCAGTGGAGCCAAAACTGGGACTTAGGTACTTAAGCCCCAGACATAAACATAAGTACCTCTGTGGATCTAAGCCTTATTATCTCTGTGCCTCAGTTCCCCATCCGTAATATGGGAATAATAGTACTTCCCTACCTCACTTGGATGTTGGGGTGATTAAAAACCTTAAAGGCTGTGAGGTACTCAGATACTGTGGTAATTGGGTCTATATAAGCTCCCAAATAAAATCAACTACCTAAACAATTTGGGGCTCTTCCTATTAAATAAATTCAATACTTGCCCAGGGGTCCTCTACTGTTCCTCCAAGCTTTTCTTTCCTGGTCCTTGTGGAAATGAACAGGGAGCCTGCTCCCACCTTGCCAGGTTACAGCCCTGCTTCTTTTAAAGGGCTCACTGGCCATCTCCTCACTCCCTCTGCCTTAGCTTTCTCCACTTACGCCCCTGGTGCCAATCCACTGGTGGAGGTTGTTGTCTGTACTGAGGCTGAGCCGTGCTCAGACAATTTGAAGCAAATCTTCTTTAGCTCCAGAGATGACTGGAAAGGCAGCCTGTGGGTATGCCTGGCCTGACCTCAGACCTGCTCTAGCCATTCAATGGAGAAGGCAACAGCCCCACCTCTCCTTTCCCCTAGCTCCATTCTATGGTGCTGCTGATACCAGATAATGCCATCCCTTACCTGACTGCACTCTAGGGTGTGGCCCCAAAAGGGCTAGAATCTGATCCCATTCAGGAGTATGTCAAACCGTACTAGGGAACTTTTAGTGTATGGTAGCAGAATCCACATGGCCAGTCAGTGCACGGCAAACTAGTACACTGTAGATTTACACCCCAGTTTTCTGTGCACTAACTCTCTATCTAGACAATCCCTGGGCCTTTATGAATTAATCTGGAGTTGAAGAATGATATGATATTTTTATCCCAATGAAGACAGTCTTTTCACAGCCACAAACATGTTAGAAACAGACATAATTAAATATTTTTTTATAATTATTTCTATAGCACTTTCAGTGTGTGTGGCACTATATAATCACATGAAGGGTATCACAAACAGCTCCCTGCCTTGAGAAGCTCCTACGAAAGGGTCAGTGGATCTATTTAGTTGGGTGGGTACCTCAGGCCTGCACGGTTCTACCTCACAAACCCCATTACAGGGAAACAATCTAGATGGGCTCCATGGCCCCCTGCACGAGTATTTTTAGTAAAAGTCGTGGACAGGTCACGGGCACTAAACAAAAACTCACAGCTCATGACCTGTCCATGACTTGTTCTATATACCTCTAACAAAAACTTGAGCCGGGGGGCTGCGGGTGCTGGGGGGGGGCAGTCCGGGGGCACCATGGGTGCTGGGGAGGAGGCATGCAGCAGCGCGTGGCCCAGGACCCCTGCTGGTGCTGGGGGGGAGGAGAGTAGGAGGCTTGGCGGGGCTGGCAGGCTCCCTACCCAGCTCCACGCAGCTCCTCGGAAGCAGCCGGCATGTCCCTGCAGCTACTAGAGGGAGGGAAGGCCAGGCGCTGGCTCCGCAGCTCCCATTGGCCGGGAACCGCAGCCAATGGGAGCTGAGGGGTGGTGCCTGCAGGCAAGGGCAGCATGCAGAGCCCCCTGGCCCCTCCGCCTAGGAGCAGCAGGAACATGCCGGCCACTTCCGGGGAGCCCCTATCCCGAGGTAAGTGCCTCTCCACACCCCAACCCCCTGCCCCAGCCCTGAGCCCCCTCCCACACCCAAACTGCTGCTGCTGGCCCAGGGACTGCCCAAGTAGCCCCGGAGCCAGCCACACCAGCCACTGCAGAAGTCACAGAGGTCACAGAATCCATGACTTCCGTGACCTCCGTGACAGACACGCAGCCTTATCATAACAGTAGAGGGAGCTATCTGAAGCACTTACAATCTAAATAGGTAAAACAAACAAATGGTGTTAGAAAGAATTATTATTTTTCAGACAGGAAACTGAGGCACTGACAGATTAAGTGACTTGCCCAAGGTCACACCTGAAGACTCTGGCTGAGCCAGGAATTTAACCCAGATCCCAATCCAGTGCCTTAGCCACAAGAGACTATTTCCGCTCTTCTGCTCAGCTTACATTCTAAGGCTAACTTAATTGAAATTTAAAAGTAGACCTCCAACTCAACAATCTATCAGTAGAAATACCCCATTATGTGTTAAGCTTACCTGGATAGCCTTTGCATAAAGAGAAAAACAGAACCATAAATACAGAGATGTAGGACCAAATTCAGACTTGGTGGTAGGTGTAAGTCTATTGAATTCAAAAGGAGTACTCAGCTCTTTTGAAAAGCTTATTTATATGCCTAATTGTGGTCTTAGGAGCCTCACTTTAGGTGCCCATTTTCAAAAATCTTGGCCTATATTTATACTTCACAATGTTTCCAGCCTTGCAAACAGTCACGCCTGGCCAATTTTCCCCTCCCTATCTTATAACAGGGCGAACCACACAGAAACTAGCTAGTGATTGAAGAAAGGCAAACACCAACTGGAAACAATGGATTCAGTAGGAGCGCCCATTCAGAGGAAAACCTTGGGTTTCACTGGGGTTACACAGGTTATAAGTCAGTCCTGAATTTACCCCCATGTGTTTAACCAAGCCCCCTGTAATATGTCAGGCAAGTCCAGTCTGCTGAGGTACTTCATTTCAGATGACCTTTGCCTTCCCTTTAAAAGTTTAAGTGAATGTCACGCTCATGAAAGATGCCAGAGGGAGAACCCTGGAGAACAGGTGCAGCACTCAGGGCAGCTTTCCCCACTCTATCTCACCAGCACCTCAAATCTGACCTGGAGGCACCGTACCTCTAAGGATCACCGGGTATTTCTGTTCAGTGCTTGGTCACTGCTTTGACTGGCAACAAGTAACCAGTGTTAGTGGTTATGGGATGCATACACCTGTCCATTAGGAACTGGACTAAGGCCACCCAGTTATTTCACCTAGGTCACTAGGTCACTCATGGCCATCACTGACCTGGGTTGAAATCAAACAGGTGACCTAGTGGTGAATTGCCTTATTACCTGTTTCGATTGGTGGAGGCCTCTACTTTGGTTTTGGAGAGGTGCCAAGAGTCAATCTGGAATGTGCCTGAGATTGTCACAGCTGTCACAGGGACGTGGATCATTTCCTTATAGCCCTTATCAAGTATTCATGCCGTCCTCGCGCCACCAGGAATCAACCTTCAGCCAACACCCTCTGTCACTGACAGGTTAGGTGACAGAACAGCCTCCCGTGACAAGGGGGGTGGGGGAGGGAGGAGACCCGGCAGAGCCCTAAGTGCCCCACTCACCACAGACACACCCGCTTCTTACCCAGCCCGTTGCTGTGTCTCTAGAGCTGCTCCCAAATCCTCCCGCATGGGGCAGGAGCATCTGGCTCCCGGTAACGTGCCGGCTTGGGGGGGGACACTTGGGGGGGGGGGGGCGCTAGCAGGGCAGGGGAGCTGCAGCCTCCCCCTGCCGACACGCACACAAACAAATACGGCCTAACAACCTGCCCTGCACCCACCAAGCCCATGGGGGCCACGCACACACCCGCCGCCGTGCACCCTGCCTGGGAGAGCCAGGGCCGCTGTTCGCGGGGCTCGCTGAGGGCACGAGGGTCTGACACACTCAACACAGCCCAGCCTGGCGGGGCAGCAGCAGCCGCGGGGAGGCAGGACGGGGTGAGGGGGAGCTCGGGAGCGCTGCCTCTGCAGTCCCAGCGGGGCATGGGGCCCACTGGGATCAGGATCGACGCCTCCTACCTGATCCGGTCCTTCTCGGCCCTTTTCAGCTCCGCATCCCGCTCCAGCACCTGGACAATCTGCCGGGCTTCCTGCTCGCTGAGGAAGGTGAGATCGAGCCCGCGCGGGGCTCCAGCCATCGCCGCGCACGGGCTGGGGACCGGCTCTGTCCCCTCAGCTCCTGCCCCGCCCAGCAGCCGGCCCCAACTTGCGGGAAGCACCAACTCCCACGGGAGCGGGCACTGCCCGCACCTGGGGGCCCGGCCCTGGCCAACACCTGCGTGAGTGACAGCCCGCCGAGCTAACCCCGGCGGGGCGCCAGAGGCTGAACGGGGCGCCGGGACCAATCGCGTGTGCGCAGGGGCGGGCCGTATCCCAAGGTGGCTGAGCCGCGTTCAGAGCAAGTCCCTTAGGTCTGCCGGGAGCGAGGCTGAGAGAGGCAAATATTTGCTCTGAGCCTTTGGCAATGAAGGAGTCGCCTGGCTGGAGGAGCTTTGTCAAGACCTGGGTGGGGGGGTCTGACCCGGGGAAGTTTGACCTTTAACAAAGGTAGAGATCCACTGGGGAGGGAGCCAGCGCTGGAAACAGAGGGTCCTGGGGCTGCAGGAAACACCCTGTTGGAGAGAGACCAGCACTGCAGTGAGGAGCCCTGGGCTACGGGGACACACACTCTGGTCAGCTCATTTCAAATTCCTGCGTGACCAGCAGCCTGCCTGTTTGGGGTCTGTGACCCTACCTGTAAAATGGGGATGATAAATCAGCCCCCAAGTATCAGGGGGTAGCTGTGTTAGTCTGTATCCACAAAAACAACAAGGTGTCTGGTGGCACCTTAAAGACTAACAGATTTATTTGGGCATAAGCTTTTGTGGGTAAAAAACCCACTTCTTCAGCCCTGGCTCACAGCGTTGTTGTGAGGTTTTTAATGAATGTCTGTAAGGGAATGGGAAGATGTGGACTTTGTGTAATCACTTACAGAGGGGAGACAAGTGGGGTCCAATGTAGGAACGGGAGTCAGGAGACCTTGCTTCTAATTCCTGGCTCTGTATCTAAGCTGCTGTGTGACCATGGGGAAATCACTCCAGCTGTCTGGGCCGCTGTTTCCCCTGCTGCTCTGTGTCTGTTTAAATTGAAAACTCTTTGGGGCAGCGACCAATGCTTAATTTGGGCCAGGGCTGAGCCTGGCACTTCTGACCTTGTCGTGTCGGCTATGAAAGTTTTTTTAAAAATTGCTTGAGCACCAGCACCTCTTTCATTACAAATTAAGCACTGGCACTGCCTGAATGATTGATTGTACAGTGCCTGGTGCAAAGCAGACCCCATCTTGGTGGGGGAGTTCTACCTGCTACAGTAACACTAATAATAATTATTGATACCTGCATAAAGAGGGGGTAAAATGCTACTAAATCTGAATTTTCCATTTACAGGGGAAGTAGGCAGGAGCATTTGACACTTAGCACAGGTGTGAGTATTTTCACAGGCTGCAAAGCAGTGGAGAATCAGGCTTCTTAATTGCTAAGCATTATTATAACAACACAGAAATACCTTTTGTCCTGGTCTAATTTCTGATGGCTCTTATTGTGGAGCAACATGTTAGAAACTATGTTGATGCTCCTGCATTGTATGTATCAAGATAAGAATATATTACCCTTAATATTTCAACCAGAGGATAAAAAAAATCAAGATTTTTAATTGGGGCTAAATTGCAGGCGCAGTCCCAGCAGCCATAGGCAGGCGTGTGGAGGCAGTTTCCACTCATTAGTTTTCAAAAGGAAAAATGCACGCATTGAAATAGTAGTAGTAAAGTGAGACTCAAATGATAGGCCTATCTTAAAGTGTAGTGGTGAGTGTGATTAATTTGTCTTTTAATGGGTAAGATGGTCAAATTGTTATTTACCTGGGTCAGCACTGGAAGGATTTATTTCAAACAAAAGGAGAAGTTTTAAAAAAATTCAGTGTAGATTGAAAGATGCATCATATTTATACTTTACTTTGTGACCCTTTTCACTATGATTTATTTCATGCAATTAATTAAACTTGCCTGTACTTAATCTGCATGGTAATTCACACAGTAATTAGTTTAGCAGGAACAGACAAGATTCTACAGTTCTTCCAAAAACTCAGGGCCAGTTGCTACAAGAATCGACTGCTGCACATTTTCCTACATATTTCAGCATCTGTAAACAGCCCCTTGGGCTTTTTGCATTTCTACCACTTGGAAATCCTTTCTTGAGAATATTTCATTTAACTCATCCTCAAGGATGAGTGAGGCTAACCCCTCCCACAGCACAGCAGTGTTTGTAAAACCAGGTTTGTTTTTGTTGAATGTTTAACTAAATTCAAAAATTCATATGCTTGTTTTGTTAAAATATTATGTTTGCTGTTGAAGAAAAAAATCCAGAATACATAATGTTGTTGTTTTAGTTAAATAAAATAATTTAAACGTCTGTCTGGTGATGTTCTCCTCCTAATACAGCATGGCAAGAAAATCCTCCAAATATTAATGATAGTTCACCTCCCAATGACTTCATAAACATCTGCTTCAGTTACCTTTGGTAAATGAAATAACCAAACAGTCATTCATTTTCTGATATAGCTGTAAAACTAATCTGAAAAGTTTTCAAAATAAATCACTTAAAAATGTATAGTGTGTACCTTCTAAAAATGAAACCTAAATCTATCTCTGAGTTGTGAAGAATATGTATTAAGGTTATAACAACCAACAAGAATACACTTTTATGTAGAAATCCATGATTAAATCGAGTCTTCCTGACTAGTGATTTAAATCAAATCCACCCTGCTGCTTTCATTTATTTAGGTAATTTATTTAAACTACGATATAACTGATGGAGAATAGGTGTGAGGAGCACTGGAGGAAATTCCCAAGCCTCCTTGCCTAATAGTAATGTAGCTAGGTTTGACCCTTTATTTCTAGTTATTGGTCAACAAATATCTGCAGCCATCCGCTCAGTGTTGCATCATAGGCAACTGACGAGCAAGTGACAGCTGGGAAATCAAACTCACAATTTATATTGACTACTGACCATCACCAGAAAGATGAGTAGCAAACAGTTTATGGAGCACATTTATTTCAGTCCAAAAATTTAGATCAGTTCTAATCACTAAAGCACCGTAAGCATTTATAAGGCCTTACTCTCCTTTCATAGAATATTAGGGTTGGAAGAGACCTCAGGAGGTCATCTAGTCCAATCCCCTGCGCAGGACCAACACCAACTAAATCATCCCACCCAAGGTTTTGTCAAGCAAGGCCTTAAAAACCTCTAAGGATGGAGATTCCACCACCTCCCTAGATAACCCATTCCAGTGTTTCACCACCCTCCTACTGAAATAGTGTTTCCTAATATCCATCCTAGACTTCCCCCACTGCAACTTGAGACCATTGCTTTACAGCTTTATACCACTGTGGCAATGTAAAGAAGCCTTAAAACTTTTACATCTGTTTTATACTCTTGGGGGAATTCATAAAAACAATGGGAACAATTTACTAAGCTGACAGGCTGCTACAGAACCTGCCCCATACCTACCTCCTCAGAAACACCCTAAAGCCCTGCCTATCTACATTAAGTGCCACAATAGTGAGCGGGAGGGACAGAGTGTTTCCCTCTCTACCATGAACAACTGCCCAACCCCCCTCCACTGCCGGCGGTGATTTATGTCACTACTGGCTGCTCCGGGCGCCCAAACCAACCTGCCTGTGCTGCTGGGGAGGGGCATGTGACTGTTCTTGCAGCTTCCCCGTCAAAAGTCATTTTTCTGCAGGAAAGCAAAGAAATCTGCAGGAGACATGAATTCTGTGCACGCACAGTGATGCAGAATTCCCCCCCAGGAGTACTGTACTCAAAACTGTATAAGATGCACAAAGAGGCAGCCCTCTTGTGAGAAACCTGCAATCTATATAGGCAAGACAACACAAATAAGATATAAAATGCACTGAAAAGGACAGTGTGGTCCAGAGGATAGGGCACTGGACTGGGAACCAGGAGAGCTGGGTTTCTGAATCTGCCACTGACCTACTATATTACCTAGGGCAAGTCACTTCACTGGTTTCTCCTCCCACCCTTTCTTTGTCTTGCCTAGGTGTGAGCTCTGGTACCGAGTATTGAGAATATTTGAAAGAAAATGAGCTGGAGATAGTGCTTGTCCCATTCAGGTTTTTTTTAATGCTTGTAATTTAACTCTGTCATTGCATATTTCTCTTTTTAAGATCTCACTCAGTTCCTTCCAAATTTCAACAGCGTCAGCAATAAAACAGCTATTTCCCTGCATTTTGTTCAAGGCTACAGAAATAGGCTTCAGGGTACTCAGCATGTGTTCAACATTTCTCTTAAGCCCAATGTTGAGAACTTTGGCTGTGACAGTGCCATCTATTTTTTTCATGATTTTGTCCACAAACTGTCATCAGATTAGGCCAGTTATTGATATAGTGCTCAAAACAGTCACTACTGAGTTCTATTGCACGTCTTGTGGGAGAGTTAGCTTGGTTCCTCCCACTTTTTTCAGAGCAGCTGCTGCAAAGTGGTTGTTACGGAAGTAGTTTGCAATTTCAACAACATTAGACTTTGTTTCTGGAACACTGAAGTCTTTGGCTAGGAGGTGCATCAAATGAGCACTGCAACTGTATGTTATTAGCTTGGAACTACCTTCTAAATAATTTATTCTCATCTTCGTTACGTTTGCAGCATTGTCTGTTACCAAGCTGCGTACTAGACATTTGAATTTTTTTTCACAGTTTGTTATAGCTTTTATTGCTGCTTCTTGTAAGTATTCTGCTGTGTGTGCATTTCCTGATGTATCAATTGTTTCTGTAAGGAAGACATTCCCTTCTTCTGTTGTCACACAAGCACATACAACAGGATCATTGTGCTACACCCATCAAGACTCAGGTTAACAATTTTACCCTCTAGACCTTTTGCACACTGCTCAATTTCTCTTTCATACACTTTATCCAGCAATTTGCCTGCGACATCTGCTCTGTTGGGTGGACTGTGTCCTGGTCTTAATGACTGAACCATATTAATGAAGTGTGGGTTCTCAATCATACGGAAAGGAGAGTTTACTGCATAACCAAACTGGGAAATTTTTTCATCAATTACCTCTTTTTTGTAAGACAACTCCCACCTGTTCAGGCTCTCTGTATGTGTGTATATATATCTCCTCAATATATGTTTCACTCTATATGCATCCGAAGAAGTGGGTTGTAGCCCACGAAAGCTTATGCTCTAATAAATTTGTTAGTCTCTAAGGTGCCACAAGTACTCCTGTTCTCTTTTTTGTAATCTGCTAGTTCTTATCACAAACTTATCTATGGTTGTTTCTGGATGGAGATTTTTTTTTTTCTTTTTGCTACAGGTGATATACTGTGGCTACGTGACCTACATGATGTAACTGAAACACTATCATTGGCAGATAACTCTGAAACTACAGAAAATGATGGTGATCTTGAAGGTGTATAGTCTTCAGAATCCTGTATGTTGAGGATGGATTCTCCTAAACAAAATAAGTCAATGCAGTTATTTAATTATTATTACCATACTGCTCATTTAGTATTACTCATTGCATTCACTGACACTCAGTACTACTTTAACAGTGAAATTGTAAAAGGAAGATCTGCCTATTTCAGCTATTTATTTTTTATCACAACTGCATCTAAAATTGTTGCCTGCCCAGATGGGCCCCGAGATGGCAAACAGGGTTTGTTGCCCGGTGTGCTTGGCACCAATAAAGACACCGAGGGGAGAAAGCAAGCGAAGTTTATTTCAGAGCTCTGAAATGGCACTAGGAGACCAGCATGTCTCAAATCAAGTGCAACAAATACAAACAAATGTTACCTTTTATACTCCAAACTGTTTCTGTGCAAGCCTTTGTCTATTTCACCCTTACCCCTCCCTTCCAGACAACAGTTACAATAAGCTCTACATAAGCTTGTGAGAAAACTTTTCCCAGTCTCTGCGACCTTGGGTTTAGACGCCTGTAAACTAACTATCTCTCCTTTCCCTCACTCCTTATCTTTACTATTTCTGCTAGTGTGAGTGAAACTGCAGCCATCTGCTAGAAAAGCTGACCAATACATTTCTGCTTCAGCATCAAAACAATTAGCATGGAAGTAGGTGAGAGTTCACAAGATGGAGTTCTGTGGTTCAGGTAGGCCCAGAGCAAAGGAGCTTTATCGGCACTTTTGGCCTTCCACTCTCCCGAGTTACCTGGTAGCTATGCCTAGTGACACCAACAAAATGATAGTTGTTACTTTATGGTACTATCTTTTTTTTTTTTTGCTCAAACATGAGAATTCAAGAGTAATCCAGAAGGAAGACAGGCAGTCCTTAAGAAAGAAGTATGAATTAAAAAAGTTTACCAACCTGAAGATCCTGCATGTTCAGACATGTTCCTTTCATCATCTTCAACGCAGCTTCCTCCTGAGAAGGAACACGTCTCATGATGTTGTTTCATTCGGGCAACCAGGCCTTGCATTTCTTTGTTGCACAGTTTGCATTGTGCACGCATGCCTGTCTTACCCACAGGTAGAGGAACTTCATTAAAATATTCCCAAACTGGGTCTCTTTTACGGCCTGCTGCCATTATAGGTTTTCCCTTCTAGTGAGAGAGTGGTATGGTAGAACTCAAATCAATGAAGGCTACATTCAGAAAGACCTCATGTCATAACTATAAAGGGAAGGGTAACAGCTCTCCTGTGTACAGTACTAAAATCCCTCCTGGTCAGAGACTCCAAAATCCTTTTACCTGTAAAGGGTTAAGAAGCTCGGGTAACCTGGCTGACACCTGACCCAAAGGACCAATAAGGGGACAAGATACTTTCAAATCTTGGGGGGGGGGGGGGAAAGGCTTTTGTGTGTGCTCTTTGTTTTAAGGGGTTGTTCGCTCTTGAGACTGAGAGGGACCAGACATCAATCCAGGTTCTCCCCATCTTTCTAAACAAGTCTCTCTTATTTCAAAATTGTAAGTAAAAGCCAGGCAAGGCGTCTTAGATTTACTTTGTTTTCTCAACTTGTAAATGTACCTTTTACTAGAGTGTTATCTTTGTTTGCTATACTTTGAACCTAAGACAGAGGGGGGTCCTTTGAGCTCTTTAAGTTTGATTACCCTGTAAAGTTATTTTCCATACTGATTTTACAGAGATGATTTTTACCTTTTTCTTTAATTAAAAGCCTTCTTTTTAAGAACCTGATTGATTTCTCCTTGTTTTAAGATCTAAGGGGGTTTGGATCTGTATTCACCAGGAGTTGGTGAAAGGAAGGAGGGGGGAAGGGTCAATTTCTCCTTGTTTTAAGATCCAAGGGGGTTTGGATCTGTATTCACCAGGAGTTGGTGAAAGGAAGGAGGGGGGAAGGGTCAATTTCTCCTTGTTTAAGATCCAAGGAGTTTGGATCTGTATTCACCAGGGAATTGGTGAGAGGTTTTCTAAAAGCTTCCCAGGGTAGGGAATGGTGGCAGCGGACCAGAACTAAGCTGGTAGTTAAGCTTAGAAGTCCTCATGCAGGCCCCCACACTTGTACCCTAAAGTTCAAAGTGGGGATACAGCCTTGACACCTCAAGACTTCTGAAATATGCTGCTTAAACAGTTTCACTTTTGTTTCTACTGCCTGTCCTCCCTTCTCACATTTATCTCCAGACTACTTGTCCTTGTCCAGATCTGTTCTGCCCCCAACAATCTTCTTGTCTTCAATCCTGCTTCTTACCTCTGGAGGGACTTTGCTACGAATGGAAGCTCTACACAAAGGACTGATGACCCATCCCAGCTGTGGATGTACTCCAAAGACTTGATTTTGAACCTGCAGTTTATTTCATCACTGAACCAAGAACTTTGCCATTACTGTATGTAATTGATTCCATTTAACCAATTCTAACTCTCATCTATATCTTTTTCCTTTTATGAATAACCCTTTAGATTTTAGATTCTAAAGGATTGGCAACAGCGTGATTTGTGGGTAAGATCCAATTTGTATATTGACCTGGGTCTGGGGATTGATCCTTTGGGATCAGGAGAACCTTTTTTCTTTTACTGGGGTATTGGTTTTCATAACCATTTGTCCCCATAACGAGTGGCACTGGTGGTGATACTGGGAAACTGGAGTGTCTAAGGGAATTGCTTGTGTGACTTGTGGTTAGCCAATGGGGTGAGACCAAAGTCCTCTTTGTCTGGCTGGTTTGGTTTGCCTTAGAGGTGGAAAAACCCCAGCCTTGGGCTGTAACTGCCCTGTTTTAAGCGATTTGTCCTGAATTGGCACTCTCAGTTGGGTCCCGCCAGAACCGCATCGTTACAGTGGCGTAGTCGGCAGGATTGAAGACAAGATTGAGGAGAGGCATTAGCCTTTTATAGTCTTTTCCAGGTGTAAGAACACCTCTTTGTTCTTACTGTGGAAAATTACAGCAAAATGGAGTCTGGAGTCACATGGGCAAGTTCCTGCATACTTTGCTGAGTCACAAGGCATATCTGCCTTCTCTCCATGGGTCAGTTGTATAGCTGATGGTCCTTAATGGGCCATCAAGCAGGCTAGGCAGAGCTAACACCAACTTGTCTGGGATGTCTCCCAGAAGCATAGCATAAGTTTGAAATACAGACAGTTTAGAGCCAATATTTATAACTTCAACTACAAAATTGATACACACATATAGACAGCATAATCATAACCAGTAAACCATAACCTTGTCTTAGACACCTCATTTGACTCCCTTTATATAAGATTTGGTGCCACTACAGGACTTTGGTTGCAACCATGTTCTATATGGTCCCAGATTATATCAATAACGTCACACAGCTGGTACCACCTAACTTGGTGCCCTGGAGTCTCAGCTGTCTACAGGTCCTTACAATATGGAAAGATATGTGTGGAGACAAATTTTCCTAGGAAAATCTATCGTCTTTGATGTCTAATGCTCTTCTGCTCCTTACCATCTCCTTGGGGACTCCTCCCAAAAGACGTGAGTATCAAGACCCAGCTACCTTTATAAATGGCCAGTCATATTGTAGTGATCTTGATCTTCAGCCCCAAACACAGTAGAAAGGTAGTCAGGAACGTCTCCTTCAAAAATGAGAGGTCCATCTGAGTTTTCATACCTCACAATCTGCAGAGAAACCAGAAGACATAGCCCTGCTACAAACACTCTTCCATAATCTAAATTATCCTGGATTTATTTCTTATGTAAAGGAAGGACCATTTCATAAGAACAAACTAAATGTAACAAGAACAGAATCTGAAATATCAGAAGGAAATACAGGGCCAGGTTCACCAAAATGCTCTGGCTTCTTTGTGCCACTCTGGTGATACAAAGCAGCCATAAATTAAGTTAGCCAGTTAACTGAATCAGCCAGTGTTCTTCTTGAAGGGTCTCAGGCAGTGCATCCTGGAAAGACAGTCCCATCCTACCCATTATTATTATATCACAGTAGCACCATGAGGCCCCATTGTGCTAGGTGCTGTACAATCAAATATTAAGGAAATAGTCTCTGTCCTGAAGAGTTTACAATCTAAGAAGGCAAATAACGTATGAAGGGTGGGGAAAAAGGGATACAATGAAGTAATACCAATATACGTTACCAAATGATGCCAGCTCTGGTGGCTTGTGCAGTATGTGCGTAGTGTCATGGCCCTGCCCTTACTTTGTCCCTCTCTGCCCACTTTCAAGCACCTAATACCTATGGAAGAGATCAAAGGAAGCAGGGACTATGTTCCCCATAAGGACTATGAGCAGCCCTAGTGCAAGGACACAAGACTGTGGGAGTCATGCGCACTCATGCGGGGACTGACTAAAATCTAGACGGATGATAATGATACGTTACTTCAGGGGTCGGCAACCTATGGCACGAGTGCCAAAGACGGCACGCGAGCCGATTTTTAATGGCACGCTGCTGCCTGCCGGGGTCCTGGCTGTTGGCCCCGCTCAGCCTGCTGCCGAACCCAGGCCTGCAGCGGGCTGAGCGGAGCCTGCAGCCAGGACCCTGGCTGGCAGCACCGTGCTATTAAAAATCCTGCCCGGCCCGCTCTTCTCCACCCCTCCCGCCGGCATTTGCACATGCTTGCCTGACTTCCGGCGGGACGTTATGTTTCCGAGTTAGCGCGTCCATACCGCTACCTGGTGTCCGCGGAGTCTGAGCAGCCCCGCCAGCGGGGGCAGGAAGAGGGACCCGGCCCCACAGAAGTTGCAGCACCCACGAGGCTTGTAAGTGGAGAAGGGTCCTGGGTCCCAGCTGCGCGGTGCGGCCGGCCCCGCTCCCTGGACTCAGGCAGGCTGCCCTGGGGCTGGAGCCCCGGTGCCGGGATGAGCTTGGCTCTGTACTGGGGCAGGCCACGTCCCACAGCCTGAACCCGAGCCCGGGGGCTGCGGCTCGCCACCTGCTGGACCCTGGGAACAGCTGGGTCGCGCCTCTTTCCCCACCCCAGGTCACTGGACCCCGCTCCCCTCCGGCATTGAGGGCAGAACCCAGGAGTCCGGAGCCCTAGTCTCTGTCTGCCCCCCACCCCCTTGAACAACTAGAGCCCAGCTGGAAACCCAGGAATCCAGAGTCCTCGCTCCCAGCACTCCTCCCCCGAGCGTCAGACACCATCCCCTTCAAGGAGCTAAGCACCCACTAATTTGTTTCCGTGGGTGCTCTAGGGCTGGAGGAAGAACTCAGTATCCAGGTTGGAGGGCAGAGGCAATGCTATTGTATACAGATTCATGATTTAAGCAGTGGCTCACTGTGATGAGCTGATCATAGCTGGAAGGTTTTCTCATATTGATTTCCATGTGTTTAGTGGTGTTACTGAAAGGCCATTGTGGCTTATAGAAAGGAAGGGTGGTTCTGGGGTCTATGGTACATTCCCTTAACATCTTTCAGTCTCTCTGGTGTTGCCCCGCCAATTCCAAAATGCATCGTTTCCTGTCCCACATTGTGGGGGGAACATTCCTCACTTTTTCATACTCCTGTTTTGACTGCATTAATTATATTAGTAGTTTTCCTGCAAATTATCTCCTTGTTTAATTAATCCTATAGAATAGATGACACTGAATCTCATGATGTCTGTGTACAGTATAAACAAGCAGGAGTGTTTAATCCACACTGAGTTTTCATAAGCAATAATGGAAACCACAGAAATGATTGTAACGATCAACAGAGACAGTTTTGTATGGCCAAGTAGATGTATTCACACAATTGTAGCATATCCTGGGAACTTTGCCATGCGGCTGTTCCATTGTGAAGAATAGCACATAATTTGCATAATATATAAACTCTGATTCTGCTATTACACACATAATTCAAGAGTGACTCCTCTGAAACAAAAGGAATTACTTTAGTGTGTACAATCTGAGATCAGAATCAATCCCACTAGTTATATTTTCTAGCATATTGGAGGGCAGAGTTTGGTACTACAGTGTATTAGCATTAAATGTGGACTTTTTTGGGGAGATTTACATCCCTCAGCACAGCTACATATGGTGTCATTTGTATCATCCGGTTATATATTTGAGTAATGTCATTGTGACAGTTGTGGAACTGGTATGTATTGATCTATGAATACTGATATATAATAATAATAAGAAGAATATGAATATTGTAAGTAGCCTGGTCAGTGAGGTAAAGTTACTATATGACTGTATTGCTCTAACTTAACAGGTGGCTGTGGGAAGAGCAAACAGGAAAGCAACACAGTACATCTAGATAAGGACACCCCAACACACAATTGAAAGACAATGGGGGCAAGTTTCAAGGATCCTGTCTCCGAGGAAGATGCAAGATTGTTTTGCCAGGCTGGGAACTTGGAGATTAAAACAACAAACAAACACATCATTAAGGAGTTTAAAAAGTGCTTCTCAGGGGGAAAAGAGATGGGGATCACTGTCAGCAGCTGTCTATGGAGACGGGTTGACACACAAAGAGTGACTCTATGGAAAGAATATTAGCAGTGGGGCCGTCTCAGATCCAGGACACAGTATGCCTCGGGGGAAAAACTAGGTATGTGTACAGTCTTTTTTTATTGTTTTAAGCTATGTTTTATCTGAAATGTGTTTATTCTAAATAAATGTTACTCTAAGGAGGCTGTCTGGTCACTGTACTAACCACTGGCATGGCATTGCTCTCGGAGGGAACAGACCTTCAGGGTCTGGCCCTAAGTCACTGCTGCTGAGGTAATCACAATTAGTACAAAGGACTGCAGCCCAGGGCCCAGCTTGAAAGTGGGAGAATCACAAGATTCTACCTGGAGCCAGGTGATGGTTAGAGACCTGAGGGGGTTGCACTCAAAGAGACCAGGAGGGATCAGAGCTGCAGCTCACCTGGGAACTATGACAGACGTCAATTTTAAATGGGAAAAATATATCAACGTGTGTGTACTGAAAAATTTCAAATGTTAACTCCTATAGGAGAAGTTTCTAAATGCAGAGGGCCTGATTGCTTCTGATAGGAGATTTGCCTGATTAGTAGTGCAGGATCAGGTCCTTAAAGTACTTTCCCAAGTTGTTTCTTAAAGGCTCCTTAGACTTTCATTGTGATAATACAAACACGCTGCTGGTTTTTTATTCCTTGTTGGCATAGTCTATTTTTTTTCTATTGTTATTCTGCATTGTGGATTTTATACACAGCTTGTGTAGAATGAATTGGTTAAGTGACTGTTTGTTAATAGAAAGTGAGTTTATGCTCAGATGATGGTCTCCTACTGCTGAAGCCAAGAGATTTATTTTTTAAGTGGTCTCAAACCTTATTGGCGCAAAAACTTGCATTCTATTAATGTTAGTTCTGTGCTACCAAATGTAAAAGTATTAGAGGGGTAGCCATGTTAGTCTGGATCCGTAAAAAGCAACAAAGAGTCCTGTGGCACCTTATAGACTAACAGACGTATTGGAGCATAAGCTTTCGTGGATGAATACCCACTTTGTCACCTACGAAAGCTTATGCTCCAATACATTTGTTAGTCTATAAGGTGCCACAGGACTCTTTGTTGCTTTTTACAAATGTAAAAGAAAATTGCGTGTCAAGACAAGACTTCTCAGTGAGATGCCTTATAAAGGTAATCTCAGATGGAAACTGTGATTGAGTTTATGCAGATATTTTTAAAGTAATACTAAATCACCAAAAACCATCACCTGGATTGTCTCCTGCTTAAGGGCATCAGAGATGGTGACTGATTTGAAATGGGCTCCACCTCAAATGGGACACCGGAGACCATTAGAAATAAGCACATTCATAAGAGCATGGGATTTCAATACTTTTATCACATCTTTCTGTGACAGAATGCCTCCCTATATTCACACCCTATGCACCATTGTAATAAACTTTGTACAAAATATGCCTTGTGAGGTATCATTGAAAACTAATAACTCACTGGTCAATAATATCATGGTGAAATGTATGTGGCAACATCATAACTGTACATATAAATTCCCCTTGTGTGATGATGATAGCACATGTTCAATCCCACATAGCCCTGACTACACGGAAGTTGTTAAACAGGCTTATCCTAAACAAAGAAATGTATGTTTACCTCAATTTACATGTAAGTAGTAAACAGGGTCCTAGGGACAGCAAAAGGGGATAAACCGGTTTCTCAAAGACAAAGGACAAGCTGACTCCTCTAGCCAGGTGTCATCAAAATTGATGGGCAATCACTGGTCAAGGGCCATTCTTTCACAAGGAAGCGGAGCACGAACAGATCCATCTACATTTTTGCAAGCAATCACATGGAACTTCTTTCACCATGAGACTTCATATCTCCGTCTTCATAGCTGGAAGGAACTTTATTTAGGGGCAACCCTCAGGAAAATGCATTTCAAAGGGCAACTGGACTCTAAAAGTGAGGGGGTAGAACATCCCATGTTATTTTTCTCTCTCTTTCACCTAAGTAGACAAAGGAACCTCTTTGACTTGGGGGAGAAGGGGAGGCTCCTGCCCTGAAAATTTGGTAAGCAATGTGCTGGGACCTCCACAAAATCCTACCTCCCTACCTCAGCATTGGTGAACGGGGTTCGACAGCGAAGTACAGCAGAGTGTATGTTATGTTTAAACAAAGCACATGAGATCTTTTTATAGGGGAAAAGGCAACACACCGCATTTATTGAGAATACAACAGTTAGCATATGCTTTTCAGTCACACACACACACCATGCACACAGTCCCGCCAGTCGACGTTTATAGCTAGAGTCTGGGTCAATCTAGTGGCCAGCCAGATTGGTCGCAGAGAGGAGCCGGGCTCTGTCGGTCGCGATCCGATGCTCCTGGAGTTGTTGGCAAGACAAACCCAAAGCCCCATGGCAAAGCACCCTGTTCTTATAGTCCTTTTTCTCCGTTGAAGTCTATGGATTTTGCTCTGTCAGCTTATGACCAGTTACTCCTCAGTGGGTGTTATCTTTTGATGGCCCAAAACACCTCCGGGAGGGTCATCCTGTCTGGTTTCGATTTAATCAATTATCTTGTGTTTTAAGGGTGCCAGCCTTCACCTCAGGGTCATCAGTCTGCCCCTCCTCAACCATGTATGCGCGTTGATGGTTCTCTGGCATCTTTAAGTCTCTTCACTCCTCCTCCCTTGGCCATCTGGCTTTAACAATGGCCTTCACACCTTATCTTTTCCTGATGCATGCATTCCTCATTCACACAAACAGTTCTTTACAGAGACCTTCAAAAGATAACAAATAGGAGTGTTTTATGTTGAACAAAAAAGGCATCGTAAATTAGATCTTGCAACTATCTTTTCCTACATTGGGGCCTAGGCCTTCGAAATTCCTCTAATCTAATTAACATAGACACAGACAAGATCCTGTCTGCTACTTGCAAGGCATGAATAAAAAGAAAATGGCTAATACTAGTATCCACTATCCTATTCATTTATTTTAATACCTTAATTCTTACTATAAACAATACACTGTATATAACCAAAACATAACCAATTATATAGCACAGTACCCATGGTACAACATGTATGCTCTGGCAGGTCTTATCAAGCCAAGAAGGTGTCGAGCTAGTGTCCAGGGTAGTAGATAGTCCGACCGTACCTCTATTACTCTAGGGCAACCCGGCCAAAGTGGAGGGGGTTCCACAGCTACAGGGCACAAGGGCTGCAAAATTCTCCTGCCAAACAAGCCACACAAAGCAGAATAAACCAGGAAACTGAGCACAGACTCATGCGTCGGCCTGACCAATGCTCACAACTGGGGGTAGCACAGGACGAAAAACGGAAAATGGCTAAAAGAATAGTCAGTGACTGGATTCCCAGAGACCACAAGCGACCACTGGAGAGACCGAAAACACGCTGGGCCGATCCCATGACAAAACTCTTTGGCCAGAAATGGAACGAATGTGCTTGCAACAAAATGGAATGGTGTGGTGTTGACTTGCGTTCATGGAGGGACAGACAAGGACAAGCAGGACAAAGGTGACAATCAAAAAAGAGGACACTGGGGGGGAGGAGCCCCGCTCTAGCCCCGCCCCTGCCCCGCCCCCATCCACTCCCTCCCACTTCCCACCCCCTGACTGCCCCCCTCAGAACCCCCAACCCCCCCCCCCGCTCCTTGTCCCCTGACTGCCCCCTCCTGGGACCCCTGCCACTAACTGCCCCCTAGGACCCCACCCCCTATCTAAGCCTCCCTGCTTCTTGTCCCCTGACTGCCCCCTCTGAGAACCCCCCACCCTAACTGCCCCCCATGGACCCTACCTGTCCCCTGACTGCCCCAACCCTTATCCACACCCACACCCCATATTCACACCCCCACCCCCAGACAGACCCCCGGGACTCCCATGCCCTATCCAACTGCTCCCCTCCCACTGACAGGACCCCCAGAACTCCCGACCCATCCAACCCCCTCTGCTCCCTGCCTGCCTCGACCCCTCTCCACACCCCTGCCCCCCTGACAGCCCCCCCAGAACCCCCGACCCATCTAACCCCCCCTGCTCCCTGTCCCTGACTGTCCCAACCCCTCTCCACACCCCTGGCCCCCTGACAGCCCCCCCCCCCGAACTCCCAACCCATCCAACCCCCCCCTCCCTGTTCCCTGACCAGGTCGGCTTTAATAAGAGCCCAGGAATCGGGCTGAGCTCCGGCCGGAGTCGCGGGGCTTGGGGCCGGGCCGGAGGTGCTCGGCCGGGGCTGGGCCGGCCGCCCTGGGGCCCGAGCCGGGCCGGAGCCGCTGGGGCCAGCACGCTCGGCCGGAACCAGGGCTGCCGCCCTGGGGCCTGAGCCAGTCCGGAGCCGCTGGGGTCGGGGCCGGCGTGCTTGGCCGGAACCGGAGCCGCCAGGGGTGCTTGGCTGGCGCCACTCGGCCGGAACTGGCCAAAGGTATTATCTATACTTGGCTATAAACATGGTTCAGTTGAACTCTTTTGGGTAGAGCTCAACTTCTGAGCAATCTGCCTGTCCCCAATACAGTCAATATTCCCTGTGGCATTTGTTTCCCATTCAGCCCCTTCCTGGCTAATTTCAAAAACTGCAGTAATTGGATTCATCATGAAAGGCACCCACAAACAGGAAGTTTCTTGTTAATTTTACTTCAGGGAGAGGGGTGGAGGGGTTAGAACTCAAATGCAAAGTAAGAACTATCCAGGATGAGAATCAGGCAGATGAATCAGTGGGTTTGGTCTGTTTTGTTTTTGAAAGGAGACTTAAGAAAACTGGTTTCATTTTTCTTTCCTGTCAGATTAACATTATTGGGCTGGATTCTCCAGTCCATCAAGTTCACTTTGCCCTGCTTATGTGGGGCAAAGTGAACTGAAAAGGCTGTAAAAAGCAACAGAGGGTCCTGTGGCACCTTTAAGACTAACAGAAGTATTGGGAGCATAAGCTTTCGTGGGTAAGAACCTCACTTCTTCAGATGCAAGTAATGGAAATTTCCAGAGGCAGGTATAAATCAGTATGGAGATAACGAGGTTAGTTCAATCAGGGAGGGTGAGGTGCTCTGCTAGCAGTTGAGGTGTGAACACCAAGGGAGGAGAAACTGCTTCTGTAGTTGGATAGCCATTCACAGTCTTTGTTTAATCCTGATCTGATGGTGTCAAATTTGCAAATGAACTGGAGCTCAGCAGTTTCTCTTTGGAGTCTGGTCCTGAAGTTTTTTTGCTGTAAGATGGCTACCTTTACATCTGCTATTGTGTGGCCAGGGAGGTTGAAGTGTTCTCCTACAGGTTTTTGTATATTGCCATTCCTGATATCTGACTTGTGTCCATTTATCCTCTTGCGTAGTGACTGTCCAGTTTGGCCAATGTACATAGCAGAGGGGCATTGCTGGCACATGATGGCATATATAACATTGGTGGACGTGCAGGTGAATGAGCCGGTGATGTTGTAGCTGATCTGGTTAGGTCCTGTGATGGTGTTGCTGGTGTAGATATGTGGGCAGAGTTGGCATCGAGGTTTGTTGCATGGGTTGGTTCCTGAGTTAGAGTTGTTATGGTGCGGTGCGTGGTTGCTGGTGAGAATATGCTTAAGGTTGGCGGGTTGTCTGTGGGCGAGGACTGGCCTGCCTCCCAAGGTCTGTGAAAGTGAGGGATCATTGTCCAGGAAAAGGCTGTAGATTTGCACTGGAAATCTCCCTCTGTAAAGGGAATCTCTGCCAATACAAAATTGGCAGAGCCACCTCCTGTGTCAATTCTGCCGCCCAACTCCACTTCCTCCTGTGCTGGAACCCCCTGGACTGATGCAAAGGGAAGCAAAAGATGGGGAAGGGTGTGTCTGGGACAGAAGGGTCATGGGGAGGAAAGATCTTGTTTCAAGTTAAAAATATTCCCTTGCAGCTTTAAATTATGTCAGAGCTGGCAGCTGAGAATCAGGGAGCTGGGACTGGCTAGTCTCAACTGTGCCTGAGTTTTGCTCAGGGGCAGTGGCCATGCAAGCCCGTGGCTTCTTTTCAATAGACAGTTAAAACTGAAATAGATTTAAGAAGTGGCCATTCTTTTGGCTGTCACCTTAGGCACAAATTCTTCATTATTATCTATCTTGTGCCATAGATGTGCATGGTGCTTTACAAGTTTCCTTTGTCATTAGTGCTATCTCCTTCTTAAATCTGTGGTTCAGGCTTTGACAATTTATTATCTATGAACACTTGCAAACTAGAGCATGTGTATCTATGAACACTTGCAAACTAGAGCATGTGTATCTTTTCCTTCTCTTCTACATGACTTGGAATGTAAGGGGCCCGTGAAATGCCTCTTTCCCCTGCTTAAATTTAAACTGAAATGAATCCCTTACAGTGTGTCATATCTTCTCTGCTTCTGTCTTGCAGATTCTAAGCTCTTTCAGACAAAGACTGTCCTTCACTCTGTCTTATCTAATGCCGGCACAGCAAACATACAAACGCAGCTTCAACAAATATAGCAACAAACAACAATCATTCATAAGACGTTTTCTTAATCTGACGAGATTTGAGTTCATATTTCTGGTTTATTTTGCCTTATGTTGCTAAAACCCACAGCACCATCTTATAAGGTGCTGCATTCCTTACAGTACTGCATTCCTCTGCCGTTGTGGTTCTTACAATACTGCATTTGATACATGGAGCTGCATTCCTTCCAGGGGTTTAGGTGTTTGTGATGTAAACAGCTGTAGCAGGAAAAACAGGGAGGGTGAAATCCAGTCTCCAATTAAGTCAATGGCAAAACTCACATTAACTTTAATGGGGCCAGGATTTCAGCCAGTGTCCTAGCAGTACAAGGGGAACTGATTTGCATTTATTTTGTTTTCAGAAGAATGTACTGGGAGGAAGGATTCCTGGTTTCTGTTCCTGGCTCTGTCTTGGTTAGGTAACTTAATTGCTCCATGCTTCATTTAACTTGTGAAATGAGACTAATAATACCGCCTGGCTTCACAGAGTTGTTGAGAGATTTGATTGTTGGTAAAGCAATCTGACATCCTCATAAAATACACACACCTGGCAGAAGGGATGGTTGGGAGCTACTCCCTTACCACTGTGCATAATGGAATTCTGAAGTGAGTAATGCAGACTGGTCCGAAGTAGGGTTGCCAATTTTCTAATGGCACAAAACCAAACACCCCTGCCCTACCCTGAGGCCCTGCCCCTGCCCCGCCCCTTTTCCAAGGCCCCGGCCCTCCGCGCTCCATCCCCCCTCCCTCTGTTGCTCGTTCTTCTCCACCCCCTCTCACTTTAACCGGGCTGGGGCAGGGGATTGGGGTGTGGGAGGGAAGGGGAGGGCTCCGACTGGGGTTGCGGGCTCTGGGGTGGGGCCGGGGATGAGGGGTTTGGGGTGTGGGAGAGGGCTCCGGGCTGGGGCAGGAGGTTGGGATGCAGGGGGGGTATGGGCTCTGGGCTGGGGGTGCGGGCTCTGGGTGAGGTCAGAAATGAGGGCTCCAGGCTGGGGCAGGGAGTTGGGGTGCAGGAGGGTGAAGACTCTGGGTGTGGGTGCAGACTCTGGGATGAGGCTGGGGATGAGGGGTTTAGGGTGCAGGAGGGGGCTCAGGGCTGGAGCAGGGTATTGGCGGGAGGTGCGGGCTCTGGGAGGGAGTTTGGGTCTGGGCTGGGGCAGGGGCTTGGGGTGCAGGAGGTGGTTTGTGGTCCAGGCGGCGTTTACTGCAGCTCCCAGGAAGCGGCTGCCAGATCCCTTCAGCCCTTAGATGTATGGGTGGCCAGGGAGGCTCTGCGCACCGCCCTCGTGCCCGCAGGCCCCACCCCTGCAGTTCCCATTGGCCAGGAACTGCGACCATTGGGAGCTGCAGGGGTGGTGCCTGTGGGTGTGACGGCAGTGCTCAGAGCATCCCTGGCCACCCATGGACCTAGGGGATGTTAGGACCTGACTGCCACTTCCGGGAGCCGCACGGAGCTAAGGCAGGCAGGGAGCCTGCTTTAGCCCTGGGCCCCCGCTGCGCCACCGACTGAACTTTTAATGGTCTGGTCAGCAGTGCCAACTGGAGCCGCCAGGGTCCCTTTTCGACCGGGCGTTCCGGTTGAAAACCGGACACCTGGCAACCCTAGTCTGAAGAAAAGTGACACATACAGATGTTAGCTATTTCAAATGAGAAAAAAATATATCACCATTCATTCCCTTTGCATTTTGCTCTTTTAGATGTAAGTGTCAATTCTCAAAGGACTGCTGGATGGGCTTGTGGTCAGAGGGAGACTTGTGGATATCTAGGGGGGAACAGTGCTTAATTTGTAATGAAAGAGGTGCTGGGGCTGAAGCAATTTTTTTACATGCATAGCTGATGCAGCAAACCCGGAGGTGTCGGGGCTATGAACTGCCAAGTCTAGAATGGCCGGGTCTCAGCCCTGGCACAAATTAAGCACTGGGGGGCAGGGGAGGGGAAAGCAAGCTCTATTGCTGTTTAAAAACATAACAGTAGTCCGCCAACTGTTTAAAATGTGCATATGCTATCATGGAGGGTTCTTGGGTCTGTCGACCTTCTCTACACTAACAGGATTGTGTAGCCTGCTGCCTCTGGGGCCTTTCTGCTGCTTTTTACTTTCACAGGCTCTTTTCTGTGCCTCACCACATAATTTATAACACGTAATTCAGATGGCAGATGATGAGGGCTTGGATGAGCGTTTTGACAATGGGGATAGAAGGAAAAGAAGGTAAAGGTTAGAATTATTAAGAAGCAGCAGCACTTGGATTGGAACATGACCGAAATCTCGGGGGCAAGAGAAAGGGATGAATAAAAGGTGACTCCCAGGTTGTGGGCTTGAGTGATGGGGGGATGGTGATGTTGTCAACAGTGATAGAGAATGGCAGGAGGGCAGGCGGTGGGAAGGAAATTATCACTGTTACACAAGTATGACTCAAATTCTTTCAGTTACTCCTGATTGACACCAGTGTACTTCCATTGACTTTAATGGAGTTACTCTGGATTTACACCAGTGGAAATAAGAACCTAATCTGGCCCATTGACTTCAGAGGAGTTTCTCCTCATTTACAGTATATGTGAGAGGCCCTTAAAGTAGAAAAAATGTTGGTTAGGCATATTTGTTTCCTTTGTGAAGGCTAATACCCCAGAAGAGCAAGAGTTCCTTTGTAAATAAAATCTGAGGGCTGCACGTCCTAGAGTAAATGTGGTCTCTGTGGCGTTCTTCGGGGCTTCTGTTTGATTTGGACAATTATCAAACATGTACAGTTGTAATCTGAATTAAAGGTACTAGGGGAACCCTAATACTTTAGATTACAGAATAAAAATAGATTAGGGGCCTGATCCAAAGACTGAACATTGATGTCAATGGAAAGATTCCAGTTGACTTCAGTTGGTTTTGAATCAGGATGTAGATCAAAAACGTTTTCTGAAGAGGACTGCAGATGCGAAGAGGATTTAAAGCAATGCTGAATGAGGTGAAGCACAGGGACACTAATCTGATGGGAGTCTCGATGGAGATGTTTAGGTTCAGATTTCAAAAACTGCTTTTAATGTGAGGTTTTTCAGCTTTTGGGAGCTGACTATTAAACAATTCAGGCCTGATTTTCAAGAGGTGCTGGGTTTCCGTTGACTTCAAATGAAGTCGGAGGTGCTCAGGACTTCTAAAAATCAGGCCTTAGTTGTCTAACATTGGTATCCAAAATCAGAAGCTCCCACAGTTAGGCCACTTGGCATCACACATATGAAAAGGCAGCTTAGAAGACAGAAAATTTCTTCCTGTGTTCTTTAGGCCTGTTCTACACTACAAAGTTAGGTCAAGGTAAGCCATCTTGTGTCGAGCTACTTGTGCATGTATCTACACTTAAATTTGTCTCCCACCACTGTAAGTGCCCCGTTACACTGACAGTAACACCACCTCCTCAAGCGGCATTGAGCTGTGGACAACGGACAGAGGTTAACACAGCAGGAATGTAGACACTGCATTACCTATGTCGACTCTAGCAGCTGTCCCACAATGCTCAACAGCAACTGCTCCGGTCTCAGTTGTGAACTCTACTGCCCAGGGGTAACGTAGATTGGGAGCCCCCACTTCCCTTTAAAGCCCTGTGAATTTTTGAAATGCCTTTTCCTGATTGTCCCGCTTGGTGAGCACACCTAGCAGCTCTCCATTGTTGTGTGCAATTGCCCAGCTGCCTACATGCTCTGACTTGGAATAGACAGGAGATATTGGATCTCCTGGGCCCGCGGGAGAAGAGGCTGTGCAAGCACAGTTACAGACCAGCCACAGGAATGTCGACATCTACGAGCAGATTGCACTGGGGATGTAGGAGAAGGGGTGCGACAGAGACCAGCCATAGTGCCGCATGAAAGCGAAGGAACTGCATCAGGCATATCAGAAGGGCAGGGAGGCCAACAGTCAATCTGGTGCCAAGCCGCAGACCTGCAGCTTTTACAAAGAGCTGCATGCCATACTTGGCAGAGATCCCCACCCTCCACCACCATGGACACCTCCAAGGAACCCAAGCCAGGGGACCCTGGCCTGAATGGCGAGGACGAGGAGGAAGGTGGTTGGGGGATATGTGGTGTCCAGCTATGACACGAGTGAGGATCTGTTTAAGGCTCCACAGCAGTCTGTGAGTCCTGGCAGCTGAGCACAGGCAAGTCGAATGCCAGGAAAGGATTCTTGGGCAAGTGTGTAAATTTGTTTCCCATTACAATGGCGCCCCCAACTTAGCAGGACAGAGCTATCAACTTTGTATTATTCACACTAGAAGAGGTACCATTGTCATAGGCGTGCGCAGAACATTTAATTAGGGGTGTGCACCCAGGGAATTATTTTTTTTTAAAGGCAAACATCATAAAGGTTGGGGTGTGGGAGGGGTTGTGGGGTGTGTGTGGGGGTGCGGTGTGCAGGAAGGGACTCAGGGCAAGGGATTGGGGCAGAGGAGGGGTGTGGGGTGTATGGGGGGCTCAAGGAAGGGGGTTGGGGTGCAGGAGGGGTGCAGGGTGCGGCAGGGGCTCAGGGTGCAGGAGGGTGCAGAGTGCAGGCAGGGGGCTCAGGGCAGGAGGTTGGGGGCCAGGGGGCAGGAGGGGGCTCAGGGCAGGGGGTGGGGGGCAGGGAGTTGGGGTGCAGGAGGGTAGGCTGTTTGCAGGTGGGCCCCGGGCTGGGGATCTGAGCTCCCCCATCCCAGCGGGAAGGCTCAGGGGCCGGGCAGAGAGGGCCGGGCTGGGCGCTTGGGGCCAGGCCAGGCAGAGGCAGCCGGGGCGGATCGCAGTGGGGCCGGGCTGCTTCCGGAGCTGGATTCAAGGCCGAGGGAGCTGGGCCGGAGCCCCTGAACAGCGCCGCTCTGGGTCCGCTGGCTCCCAGGCCCCACTTAATGTGGGCTGGGCTCGGGGGCGGCCTGACCCCCCCAGGCGCTGCCTGGGCCCGTGGCCAGTGCTGGGAGCCGTAGGCGGGTTTGGGGCCCCGGGCACTGGAGGGGGGCTGCGGCAGCGCCCCGTGAGCCCTTAAGCGGCTGTGTTGGTGCTGCTGGGTGGGAGGCTGCCAGTGCACATGGGGCTGTTAAAGCAGCCGGGCCAGGCCCTGGGGAAGGGGAGCCCGGCTCAACAGGGTGCAGGCAGGGAGGGGGGGCGGGGTGCAGGAGGGGTTCGGGCTCTGGCCCGGCGCCGCCTACCCGCAGCGGCGCACTCCCTGCCTGCCAGGGCCCCACGCTGCTCACCACGTCCCCGCACAGCCCTGAGGGAAGGGCGGGAGGGCGGCACAGGGCTCTGCACGCTGCCCTTGCCACGCCTCCAGGTACCTCCCCCGAAGCTCCCATTGGCCGCAGTTCCCCGTTCCTGGCCAATGGGAGATGCGGGGGGCGGTGCCTGAAGCAACCCTCCCCCCCGGCCCCAGGGACGTGGTGCCGTGCCGGCCGCTTCTGAGAGGGCATTAGGGTGTGCCGGGGCACACCCGGCACACCCCATGCGCACGCCTATGACCATTGTCCTCTGCTTTTCATTCCCCTGTACAGTTAGATGGGGAGGAAGGGTGGGCCCATGCAGAGCAGTTTGTTTATGTACACAGGAATGTGCCTTGAATCCTCCTGAGAGGTCTCAATGAAACTTTCATGCATGTTCACTCCAAACCTTTCCCAAAGTTTTCTAGGGATGGTAGCCTTATTTCTTCCTCCTTGGTAGGACAATTTCCCATACCAGTCAGGGATGACTTTGGCAGGCACCATTGCAGTACACAGGCTAGCAGCATACGGGCCTAGGGGGCTTAGGGAGGCTAGAAGCAGTGCTCTCTATGTCTTTGTTACCCTCAGCTAAAATCACCACTGCCTGTTGAAAATGGTGCCAGTATTCAGTGCCATTGCCCTATGCTCGTAGTTTCATGCAACTGAGCAATTCCCTCTTCATTTCCCTCACCTCTGGCAGACCAAACTCACCAGTTGGTCCTGTGAGTGGCTCTGTGCACAAGCACTCCGAAGCAGAAGTGTCAATAAGCATATGTTGTGTAAAACTTTAGGGGAGCAAGGGAAGGGAGTTCACAATCTTAAGTTTTGCTGTCTGTTGTATCTGCAGAACACCTGAGCCAGAAGAAAAAGAAGAGGGCTCAGGATGACTTGTTGAATGAGATCCTGCAAGCCAGTGCTGCAACAAACCATGAGTACAGGGCCTGTGCTGTGAACATTGCAGACAGCCTGGAGAAGGAAACAGTGTAGAGGAGAAAGACCCCTGAGTCCCAGCAGAAAAAGAAGAGAGAGATGCACCAGGACATAATGGGGGCATCTCCAGCAGCAAATGCAGATACTGCAGACTCTTGTGGACCTACAGATTCAGCAATCATGGGCTCATCTCCCTTTATAGTCCATGGAGAACTCCATTTTAGTACCTCCCTAGGACCCTCCCCCCCTCAACATTCCATGTGGCAGCAGGGGCCGCATCCCTACCACTCCACTCTGGGGGACATTAAGGACATCCACAGATTCCCATACACTGACTTGTGAAAGCCAGGGATGCTGTATGTGTAGCTAAAATGGACATAAATGTTCTTTCCTCTTGATAAGGTCGGCTTAACTACATCACTAAGGGATGTGAATTTTTCACACCCCATAGCAATGCTGCTGGGTCAACCTAACTTCTTAGTGTAGACCTGGCCTTAGCTACACAGATAAGCAAAATTGTATTCTGAGGTGCTAGCATATGGATGGATATCCTCTGTTTACTGTGGAGCTGATGTAATACTTCAGTAGGGAGCATAGCCAAATAAGCACTGCTGTATCACCTTTATCATGGCCTTTGGGATAAGATTGGGTGTAAAGTCAGTTTAATATCTTCTCTCTGAGGATTATACACTGCACTAGAAGGTGGGTAGACTGGTTGATCTAATACAGTAGGTATATATCAGCATAACTGCACTGAAGTCAAGAAGGTTACACTGATTTACACCACCTGGAGATCTGGCCCAATTTTTTTTTCATCTCCACTTGCTAGGTGTTTGTGATCATTCTTGCTGTTGAAGGACATGTAGCTTTTACACAGTTTTACACAGATGCACGATTAAGTGATTATATAATTTTCATTTCAGTCTTAACAAGAGCTTCTGCTTGAGAAATCTTCCAGAGTTTAATTAACAAGACAGGAGGCTGAATTTATCTCTGGTGTACCATGGTGTTACATCAGGTATTAAATTGGCTTGAAAAGTTCTGTTATGATTATTGACTGCAGGAAACATACTGATACAGGTCCACAAGCAAACGATCTTGTTCAAGATCTTGTGTAAAACTAAGTGTCAGATGCACTGAATTAGACTAGGATCCTGATCTAATGTGTGTAGGCTTTCCTGGGAACAGCTGTTACCACAGGGACAAATTCTGCCCTCAAACTTGTGAATACAGCTTCCCATGGAAGCTGTGGGAATTGAGGTAAACTACTTTAGTTCAAATTATCAATCATCTTCATATCTGATTTAGGACCTGATTCAGAAGAGCACTTACACACTTGCTTAATGTTAAACCCATCCTTATGGGCTTTCCTGAATTGGAGCTATATCCTCTGCCAGGGGACTTTGACTTGCATGCATGAGTAGACTTGCTGGTCTAAAGGCTTTTTTCTACCTTTAACTACTATGATCCTAATTTATCCAGGTCTGTTACGGCCTCTAGTGGTTCCGATTTATATATACATAAAACACCTAACTAAATGCTTTTGTGCTAAAAGCTTATATTATTTCAGGGTTAGACAAAGTAAAGAGTGCAACAATGCAGCCTTTGTCATTCAGCTGATAGGGTTGGTGACTGGGTTTCCAGAGAAACGGATTCTGCTAAGTAATTGATATCTGATCTTAGGCACTTAACTTCTTGGGTTCTTAGTTTTGCTAGCTGTAAAATAGGGAATGATTCTTATCCACCTTGTAAGGTACTTAAGCCTATGCGTAAATTTAAGCACATGAACAGTCCCATTCAAGTCTACAGATTACTCACATGTTTAAAGTTACACACATACTTAAGTACCATGCTGAATTGAGGCCTCCGAGAGCTACACATGAAAAGTGGTGTATCACTGCCAAGTCTTATTTTGCTTACTACGTTTAGCCAAAGTTTTCAAAAACAGTCAATGGGAGCCACTGGACATTCAGTGCTTTTGAAAATCAGGCCATTTGTTTAGGTACCTAAATATGGATTTAGGTGTCTAACTTCAGGCACCTATTTAAGAAAGAATCTTGGCCCTTGTGTTTAATACAAAGGTACAGCCTATGAAGATTACAGGTTCCAGCATGCGAGACTCTGCTGAGACTGTTGGACAAACTCAAATGAGGTCATCTCTTTACATGCTTTTTAAGAGCAAAAAGCAGAAGACATTGTGTACTAGGACATGTAGTCTCTATATGCACCTCTGTATCACAGAGAAGAGTGACTGTGGCCTTCTTTTGTTTTGTGCAAATTAGATGCTTCCTGGAAGGTTGTCAAGATGACTGTCAATTGGGCATAGTTTGGACATCCTGCATTGTCATTTTCTGTGCCATTTTCTAGATGAATGGCAAGGTGGTGTCTGATGTTTAGTCCTGCTGATGTTGAATGCCAGATATCCAGGATGCCTTTAAAGGTGAACTGTAAATAAAATATCAGCATTCCTTCCCCTTCAGCCATACATACTGAAAGTCTCAGGCATAACGTACCAGCCATCATTGATTACTGGAGCCTGAAAGGTGCTCACAAAAATAAACAAACAGTTTTGAAAATTCTGATTAAAGAGTCTTCTCCTCTCAACTGCTCAACTTTCAGCCTCTTGACATGTCATAATTTCACTAGCTCTTCAGTCGTTGTTGCATCTTTCAGGGTAGCCAAGACCAGTGGTGGATTAGCCACTGGGCCAACAGGGCCTGTGCTCAGGGACCAATTGCCAGGCCCCAGAAAAATGGATGCCCCCACACTCAGACCTCATTCCCTGCCAGGAGTGCTGGGCGCAGTGGTGGTGTGGGGCAAGCCCCCATGCCCCAACCCCATTTCCCCGGCAGGAGCGTTGTGGGGGAAGGGAATGCAGGTGGAAGGGATAGGGAAGGGGCCCTCCACTTGCTCTGGCCCAGGGCCCCACAAATCCCTAATCCACCTCTGACTTACTGATGTAAAAAAAAAAAGCTGAAGAAAATAAAATAAACTCATAAACATTCAGAATTTTTTGACCAAACATTTCAGGACTTCTTCATGCATTATAAACAGAAAAAAAGGAGACCAGCCCTTTTTATTTTTCCATTTGCAAGTCACCTTTTAGGAAAAAATTAGCAGATACCCATTAGCCACATAATGGAATTTACTAGCCAGAAAGATAAGATGAGCTCCATTGAGGTCAAGAGCAAAGTCAGCCTGCCTCACCTTCCTACCACCCCAAACTCCAAGTGTGGAGGGTAGGGAGATGTTATGCGCTCGCTGAACCCTTGTTATGGGTTGAGTTAAAACCTTGTTCAAACTGATGTGTGAATATGCCCTTCACTTAAGATAGTTGTAAGAAACACTTTAAGGGCCACATCTAAAGAAGGCCTAATAAATCTGCCCAGAAACTAGCACCAGTTCAGGGGGCAGGGGAGTTTCCATTGTATATTGTGACCAGGTGTGTGAGAGAATACAGAGAAACTGAGAATAGACAAGAATGGAGAGAGAGAGGCAAAGGTAAAAAAGCAAGATAGCCAAGTAGTAGCCTCTGAGTACAGTGTGATCCTGGGAAAAGCTAGAGAGAGCGCTTTTGGGTCTTATTGGCTAAAGAGGCATGGGGTTGTAAATTCCTTTTGTTTTTGGTTCCTCCTGAAATTAGAGGAGCAGGACTTTCGTTGTAAATCAGCAAGATTGCATAAAAAAAAATACCAGACTCCATCAATTTCTACTTCCAGCTGGAACTTCCCCATGGCCCTGAACTTTGACTAGCTGCTCAGGTCAAAAAGGGGCAACAAAGGACTCCTGTTAAGGTGCTGTTCCTGAACGCTGCTCACGGGCTCAGTCTTTAACATTGGCCCCTAGGTAATATGTGTCCTGGTCCACTTTGGGCCTCCTCTGGCTGCTTGAATAGAGAAGGATCTTTCTCTTCCACCCAAGAAGAGCTTCTCTAATGGTCATTGTTACTTTTGGATCCTCCTCTTCCCACTGAGTAACTTCACTGCCTGTCTCTGCTGCTGCCTATAGATTTCCCAAGTAGTCACAGCAGACTAAAATTGACCTGTTGCTCATGGGGTTCTAAATAGAACCTGTGAAAGAAACATTTCAATTTCACTCTGCTGCTATATTGGACATCTATGAGCTTCCATCAGAAGCAATGGAGCAGTCTGTCTGCCAACTTGGCTAGATAATACTGCATGGATTCACAACTAAAAGGTAATTTAAACAACTACAGAGACTAAAAATTGAATTTAAAAAAATAAGCAATCTTAAATTCTGAAAAATTATATAGATTATTTCTCCTCACTCCTAGCAGGCAGCGATGGTTCAGACAATGCATTGAGCCATTTGTTCATAGTGACCCTCCCCATAGTGTCTCATTTACTATTTATGTCTCAATGTGGTGGAGTCTGAGCCGCTGCAAATTTCGTAAGGGGTCTATGATGATAACCTGAGCCTTCTGGGGATTCAAGATGTTTCACCCATTATTCTTCTGTTCCTATGTGTGAGGAAAACTCCACCACCGTTCCCCTAATTTCACGCACATACACACATTCAGTCTCTAATTTGAAACACATTGTCTGTTGTTTCCTTACTCTTCTCTAGTTTTTATAGGAGTATACAACGCACAGTGATGGGAAACTGCACCTCCACCACTAGATCTCTAGATTGTGGAGTCTTGCAAGGATCAATTTCCTCTCTGGTTCTATTCAACCTCTACCTGCAGCCATTAGGTGAACTGATCAGAAGACATGGACTCAATTGACAGTATTACGCAGATGACTCACAGATCTACTTATCTTGCATTGCAATTGATCATACCACTACCACTAAGATGGCCCAGTGCTAGGATGAGATCACCTCATGTTTGAAAAAGAGCTGGTTGGAACTGAGCTCAAGCAAGACAAGGTTATGCTGGTGGGCAGAAGAAAGTATTTTGATGGTATGACATCCCAGGGTGCAATCCAAACTAGTGAGGGGTTGTGTCATCCACCTGTCGTGCTGTAGCTTCCACCTGGGCTGCTCACAGACAGCCCTCCAGCATGCAGGTAACACCCTGAGCGTATGTCTATAGCTGCAGCCTACCAGCCACCTTCCAGTCACACTCTGGCATCAGACTTGGTTACTACTTGCAGGGTGGCTCTAGGGTCGCCAACTTTCTAATCGCACAAAACCAAACACACTTGCCCTGCCTCCTGCCCCACCCTTTCCCCGATGCCCCGCCCCACCCCTTCTCTGAGGCCCTGCCCCCCGCTCACCCCATCCCTCCTCCCTCTGTTTCTCACTCTCCCCCATCCCCACTCACTCATTCACTTAGGGGGTTAGGGCGCGGGAGGGGGTGAGGGCTCCGGCTGGGGATTCAGGCTCTGGGGTGGGGCCAGAAATGAGGGGTTCAGGGTGCAGGAGGGGGCTCTGGGCTGGGGCAAATGTTTCGGGCATGGGGGAGTGAGGGCTCTGGCAGGGGGTGCAAGCTCTGGGGTGGGGCTGGGGATGAGGGATTTGGGGTGGAGGAGGGTGTTCTGAGCTGGGGCAGGGGGTTTTGGTGCAGGAGGAGGTTCGGGGTGCGGGGTCCAGGAGGGAGTTGGGTGTGGGAGGGGGCTCAGGGTTGGGGTGGTGGGTTGGGGCGCAGGAGAAGGTGCAAGGTGTGGGCTCCAGGCGGCGCTTACCTCAGGCAGCTCCCCAAAAGCGGCAACATGTCCCTTGGCTCCTAGGCGGAGGCGCGGACAGGCCGTAGGCACTGCCCCCACAGCTCCCATTGGCCGCGGTTCCTGGCCAATGGGAGCTGTGGAGCTGGCACTCGGGGCAGGGGCAGTGCGGAGCCGGATAGGGAGCCTGCCAGCCTTGTGCCAACCAGACTTTTAACAGCCCTGACAGTGGTGCTGACTGGAGCCGCCAGGGTCCCTTTTTGACTGGGTGTTCTGATCGAAAACCACACACCTGGCAAACCTAGGTGGCTCCAACACACTCCTAATCCCAAATATGTGTGTTTTGCGCTGTCCAGCCCTCTCCTGGACACTTGAAATATTAGAGGTCCACTGCCCCTGTAATGGGTCAATATCCAACAGTTTGATGACACCTGGCTAGAGATGTTAACTTGTCCTATGTCTTCAAGAAATTGGTTTACCCACTCCCCAGACTTTGTCTGGTAACACACATTTTAGTCATAACTTCAGCTTCTGTTCACAACTTTACATATAACAATATAAACAGAAATTAAAAGGTACAGTTACAAAATTGAAATGCCTGCAAGCTGCATGGAAACTTTAAAAAAAAGCCACAGTAGAGGCTCAAACTAAATGTACACCCTAAATAATAAAACAAGAGTAAGAGGACCAAAAAAAGTGTCACTGTGGCTAAACAATAAAATAAAAAAGTGGTTAGAGGCAAAAAAGCATCCTTTAAAAATTGGATAGTAAATCCTACTGAGGAAAATAGAAAGGAGCATAAACTCTGTCAAGTCACATGTAAAAGTATAATTAGGCAGGCCAAAAAAGAATTTGAAGAGCAACTAGACAAAGGGTATGTCTACATTACAAAATTAGGTCGATTTTATAGAAGTTGATTTTTAGAAATTGATTTTATATAGTCGATTGCATATGTCCACACTAAGCGCATTAAGTCAGCGGAGTGTGTCCTCACTACCGTGGCTAGCATCAACTTACGGAGCAGTGCACTGTGGGTAGCTATCCCACAGGTCCGGCAGTCTCCGCCGCCCATTGGAATTCTGGGTTAAGCTCCCAATGCCTGATGGGGCAAAAACATTGTTGCGTGTGATTTTGGGTACATGTCGCCAGTCGCCCCTCCCTCCGTGAAAGCAACGGCAGACAATCGTTTTGCGCCTTTTTTCCTGGGTTACCCGTGCAGACGCCATACCACGGCAAGCATGGAACCCGCTCAGCTCACCGTCACCGCTGCTGTTGTGGGCAAGTCTACTGTGGGGGCTGCTGTGATCCAAGTAGCCAATGCAATCATTGATGTTCTGTTATCCAGGGTAGTGACTCTGGGAAATGTGTGGGCCTTTTTAGATTTTAGGTGCATCATATTCCTGTCCTTTGTTGCTGGTGAAGAAGTCTTGCAGCCGTACATTTAGGGTGATCAGATGTCCCGATTTTATAGGGACAGTCCTGATTTTTGGGACTTTTTCTTACATCGGCTCCTATTACCCCCCATCCCCTGTCCCGATTTTTCACACTTGCTGTCTGGTCACCCTACGTACATTCCAGTCCGGTCGGCGCTGTAACACCCCATAGCACTTCTGTGGTTGACACATGTAACAGCTCCAGGGCTCTTGCTCTTTTGCCTTGGCCGAAGTACCTTGCCCTACCCAGACCTCCAAGTATTCAACATAGAAGCACCTGCAGCAGCTGGCATTGCTACACAGCAGCAGCTCCTTGCCTTCGCAGCAGATGGTGCAGTAGGACTGCTAACTGTCGTCATCCACTGCTTCCACTGCAACTCTGCTCTCCTGCTTCAGTGACGAGCTCGGGGGATCCGTACTGGTCTTCCTGGGTGCTGCTGGCAGCAGACGGTGCAGTAGGACTGGTAACCGTCCTCGTCGGACATGTAGCTTGGCCAGGGGTTCTGGGAACGTCTTCCCTGCCCGGCTCCTAGCAACCTCCAGGGCATGGTGTACGGCTCCATCACTTGCCCTGCAACTCTGCTCTCCTGCTCCCCAGCGACGAGCTCGGGGGATCCGTTCATGAAGCCTGGACAGTAGTAAGGAGCAGTTCAACTATAGGCTGAGCAAGTGCAGAATGGTGGTAGAATGTGCCTTTGGATGTTTAAAAGCTCACTGGCGTTGTTGGTCAGACCTCAGCACAACCAACATTCCCATTGTTATTGCTGCTTGCTGTGTGCTCCATAATATCTGTGACAATAAGGGGGAAATGTTTATGGCGGGGTGGGAGGTTGAGGCAAATTGCCTGGCATCCGATTTTGAGCAGCCAGACACCAGGGCGATTAGAAGAGCACAGCAAGGCGCGCTGTGCATCAGAGAGGCTTTGAAAACCAGTTTCAGACTGGCCAGGCTTCGGTGTGACAGCTGTGTGTGTTTCTCCTTGATGCAAACCCGCCACCTTTGTTAATTTTAATTCCCTGTAAGCCAACCACCCTCCCCCCTTCAAAATAAAGTAACTATTGTTTTGAAACCATGCATTCTTTCTTTATTAATTAAAAAAAATATGAGATAACGGACAAGGTAGCCCGGGGTGAGGAAGGAAGGAAGGACAAGGTCACATTGCTTATTGTAGCCACACTAAAAATCAAACTGTTTGAATGACAGCCTTCTGTTGCTTGGGCCATCCTCTGGAGTGGAGTGGCTGTGTGCCCGGAGGCCTCCCCCCCTCCCCCCCCCCCGCGTTCTTGGGCATCTGGGTGAGGAGGCTATGGAACATGGGGAGGAGGGTAGGCGGTTATACAGTGGATGCAGCGGGTGTCTGTGCTCTTGTTGGCTTTCCTGCAGCTCCAACAGATGCTTCATCATGTCAGTTTGCTCCCCCATTAGCCTCAGCATCGCGTCCTGCCTCCGCTCTTCGCACTCACTTAATTCTTTCCTGGCCTCTGCCACTGAATGCCTCCATGCATTAAGCTGTGCCCTATCAGTGTGGAAGGACTGCGTGAGCTCGGAAATCATTTCATCGCGAGTGCGTTTTTTTCGCCTTCTAATCTGCGATCACCTCAGGGACGGAGATGATAGGGGGAGCATAGAAACATTCTACACGCTACGATTCTGGGGGGACTGCATGGTCACCTGTGCTGATGAGTATGCCACGCTTACCAAACAGGAAATCAAAAGTTCACAGGGCTTTTCCTGTGTACCTGGCTAGTGCATCGGAGTTCAAAGTGCTGTCCAGAGTGGTCACAATGGAGCACTCTGGGATAGCTCCCGGAGGCCAATACCGTTGATTTGCGTCCGCACTACCCCAAATTTGACCCAGCAAAGTCGATTTTAGAGCTACTCCCCTCGCTGGGGAGGAGTACGGAAGTCGATTTTAAGAGCCCTTTAGGTCGACGGAACGGGGTTGGTTGTGTGGATGCATTCATTTTTAGATGACCTAATGCGGCTAAATTTGACCTAACCCCATAGTGTAGACCAGGCCAAAGACTCAAAAACTAAGAGAATTTTTTTTTAAGTATATCAGAAGCAGGAACCCTGCTAAACAATCAGTTGGGGCCACTGGATGATCAATGTGCTAAAGGAGAAATCAAGGAAGATATAAGGCCGTTGTGGAGAAGCTAAATTAATTCTTTACATCACTCTTTAGAGCAGAGGCTGTGAAGAAGAATCCCACACCTGAGCCATTCTTTTTAGGTGACAGATCTGAAGAACTGTCCTAGATTGAGGTGTCAATAGAGGAGATTTTGGAACAAACTGATAAATTAATAGTAATAAGTCACCAGGGCCAGATGGGATTCACCCAAGAGTTCTGAAGGAACTTCAAATATGAAATTGCAGAACTATTAACTGTGGTATGTAACCTATCATTTAAATCAGCTTCTGTACCAGATGACTGGAGGAGAGCTAATCTGACACCAATTTTTAAAAAAGGCTCTGGGACGATACTGGCAATTATAGGCTGGTAAGCCTAACTTCAATACCAAGCAAATTGGTTGAAACTATGGTAAAGAACAGAATTATCAGACACATGGATGAACATACTTTGTTGGGGAAGAGTCAACATGGCTTGTGTAAAGGGAAATCATGCCTCACTAAGTCTGTAATTCTATTAGAATTCTTTGAGGGACGAGGGTGATCTAGTGGATATAGGGTACGTGGACTTTCAGAAGGCCTTTGACAAGGTCCCTCACCAAAGGTTGTTAAGTAAACTAAACAGTCATGGGATAAGAGGTAAGGTCCTCCCATGGATCAGTAACTGGTTAAAAAGATAGGAAACAAAGGATAGGAATAAATGGTCAGTTTTCAGATGGAGAGAGGTAAATAGTGGTGTCCCCAAGGGATCTGTACTGGGACCAGTGTTAAGTATCAGGGGGTAGCCGTGTTAATCTGTATCTACAATAACAACAAGGAGTCTGGTGGCACCTTAAAGACTTAGGCTACATCTACACTACAGGGGGGGGGTCGATTTACGATACGCAAATTTTCGCGTAGCTGAATTCGACGTATCGCAGCCGACTTACCCCGCTGTGAGGACGGCGGCAAAATCGACCTCCGCGGCTTCCAATCGACGGCTCTTACTCCCACCTTCGCTGGAGGAGTAAGAGCGTCGATTCGGGGATCGATTGTCGCGTCCTGACGGGACGCGATAAATCGATCCCCGAGAGGTCGATTTCTACCCGCCGATTCAGGCGGGTAGTGTAGACCAGGCCTAACAGATTTATTTGGGCATAACATTCTCATCAATGATCTGAAAAAAGGGGTAAACAGTGAGGAGGCAAAATTTGCAGATAATACAAAATTACTCAATATAGTTAAGCCCAAAGCAGACTGCAAACACTTACAAAGGGATCTCACAAAACAGTGACTGGGCAACAGAATGGTAGATGAAATTCAGTGTTGATAAATGCAAAGTAATGCACATTGGAAAACATAATCCCAACTATACATATAAAACAGTAGTTTTCAAACTTTTGTACTGGTGACCCCTTTCACAGATCAAGCCTCTGAGTGCAAACGCCCTTATAAATTAAAAACACTTTTGTATATATTTAACACCATTATAAATGCTGGAGGCAAAGCAGGGTTTGGGATGGCATTGGGGGAGAACGAGCCACCGAAGGCAGGGGAATATAGTGACGGGGGCGGGGCCTCGGTGAAGGGCCGGGGCTAGCGTGTTCGGTGTTGTGTGACTAGAAAGTTGGCACCCCTAGACTGAGCACAAGCTGGCTGCCAGGCAACGAGGAGGGCGCCCCCGGGCCTGACGCCTCAGGGAGCCCGGCCGCACTACGGGTCCTTGCCCCCACCCCCAGCCCTCAGGGCCGGGCCTTCGGCCCTACGCCGGCCTGTGGGCGGAGGCCGGGCAGCCTCAGGGGCGGGGCTGGGTGACGCGCTCTCCCTGCGACTGTCCCGGCAGCCGCGGCGGCGCGTGTTGGTCCCAGGCCGGGACTCCCGGAGGCTGCGAGCCAGCGAGCGAGCGCGGCATGGGCGGCACGGGGCGCCGCGCGGGCGGCGGGGGCCCGGACCCGGTGCGCAGCTTCGAGCGCTGGAAGAAGAAATACACCAAACGGAAGAACAAGCTGCGGCTGCAGCAGAAGCAGCGGAAGCGGCCGGAGTGGGAGGTGGAGCGCGAGGGGATCGCTCGGCTGGAGCAGCGCTACCCGGAGGTGAGGGGCTGGGCCGCGCTGCCATCGGGAGAGTGAGGGGTGGCCGGGCCTCGCTATCCCCGGGGGAGTGAGGGGGACAGTACATGGGGAGGGAGCCATGCTGCCCCGAGTGGGGCATTGCCATCGTCGACTGGGGCTGCCCTGGGGTGAGGGGCACCCAGTAGGGGGAAGGGACACTGTCCGGTGGTTGCAGGGTTGCCCTGAGGCGCGGGGCACTCAGCGGAGGGGGCACTGTCTAGCCCTGGGGAGAGGTGGTGCTAGCCAGGGTAGGGGCTCCCACTGGTGGTGAAAAGGGGCATTGCTAGGCTAGAGCATTGCTCTCTGGAGGTGAAGGGTGCACCCAGTGGGTGATGCCCAGAGGAGCCCTCCAGAGAAGGCGTGGCTTGGCTGGAGTAGTTATCTCAGAAGTGAGGGGCACCTACTAGGAGAAGAGTGTATTTATCTGGCTAGAGTGGTGCTGACTGGAGCTTGGGGTTACCCACTGAGAGGCATTGCCCAGCTAGAATGGCCCTTTCTGGAGGTCAAGGGAGACATTCACTGAGGTGATAAGCCCTGATCTGGAATCAGTCAGGTTGAGGTGGCACCACATGGAGTTTGTGTGGGGGGGGGAGACAGACTCGACTGGGGTGTAGCTTAGCTGTGGTATTACTGTGGGATATTTGCTGTGGGAGATGTGATGGCATCAGCCTACTAGAGCAGCAGTATCCAGAAATGACGGGGATATTAGCTGGCTCCAGCTGAGCTACCTGTAGCAGAGAGGGGGGTCGTGAAGATTGCAGGAGGGGAAGAAGTGAGTTTGTGATTGGGGAGAGGGAATGCTTCATTCTGTACTAGTTGTAATCTTTCTGTTGCTGGGGATGGTGCAACATGGAGGTTTGTAAAATGCCACTCCACGTTAGTAAGTGGGAAGGTTTCCTTAACCATTAGGACCCTACCAGTAGAGTGAAACTGACGTGATTCTTATCTCACTGGTTTCCCCAACAGGAGTGGCAGAGGGCAACTGGGATCCCTTCAGTTTTACTCTGACGCTGCTGCGCAGTCACGACGAGAGCCTTAATCACCATATGTCTACACTAGCACTTTTGTCAGTAAAAGTTTTATCAGCCAGGGCTGTGAAAAAACACACCCCTGACTGACATAAGTTTCTCCGACAAAAGCACTGGTGTGAACAGCGCTATGTCGGCGGCAGATGCTCTCTCGCCGACATAGCTTCTGCCGCTTGTTGGGGGTGGTTTAATTATGCCGGTGGGAGATCCTTCTGCCGCCAGCATAAAGCGGCTATATGGGAGACCTTACAGCGGTACAGCTGTGCCGCTCTAAGAGCTGTAATGTAGCCATAGCCTAAAAAACAAAACTCAGAGAGAAGGGAAGAAGCAGCTGATAGGGATGGGAGAGAATGCGGATGGATGGTTGGAGAGAATGGTATTGGGTCCTTCTAACTAGACAGCAGGGGTGAGTTTGTGTATTGGAGAGTAGAGAGAGAGAAAAGAAGGTTTCCATTCCGCTCAGCAGACTGGAAAACCATCAAATTAAACAGGCACTTTGTAGCCAAGTCTAACAGAAAAATGTGTGAGTATCAAATAGCATCCCGGGGGCAACACCTGGGCCGGAAGCCCTTCTCCTCTACCAGTAGTTAAAATAAAGGGCATGGGGATTGGCGTTCCCACCATAGCATAGCCCTTGGACCTCACTGAGCAGGAAAGGAATCATTTGAACCGAACTCTGGTTAGTAGGTTTAGTCCTTGGATTATTAGATGTGTGGCTGTGACTATTGATAACACTTTATGTTCATATGGTGCCTTTTATGCAGAAGGATCTCAGTTCTTTACACATGAAATTATTTCAGCCTTTGCTGAATTGCAGCCACCCAGTGGATAGAACATGTCAGTCAACCTTCACTACTCATGGAGTGAAGCGCAGAGTAATCTATCTATTTGAGACTACTGTGTGGGCATGAGTGTATGCTTTCCTCGATTAGGCTTGTTTCACTCTTGTGAGCAAAACCTATAATTGGTGGTGTATTCTTGTATTGGGTTTTTCACGTTTGTGATAGAGCACACTGAGACTGAGTACAGCAGTGATAAATTTTCTGTTATTATTAGGGCCCTACCAAATTCACAGTCCATTCTGGCCAATTTCACTGCCATAGGATTTGAAAAGTCAATTTCACATTTTTGGATGTTTACACCTGAAATTTCAGGGTGTTGTAATGGTAGGGGTTCCAACCCAAAAGGGGATTGTGTGGGGGTTGCAAGGCTGCTCTAGGGGCATTGCAGGATTGACACCCTCACTTCTGTGCTGCCTTCGGGGTTGGGCTCTGAAGGCAGCAGGAGCGGATCTTCCTGCAGCTGGAGGAGGCTCGCGGAGGTGGAGATGAGTCTGATCTCCCACATGATGCTGGGAGTGCCCCAGCCAGGGGCTGCTAGCCCCAGCTGGCTAGGGAGGGACAGGACTTGCTCTTCTCCTGCATTGGCCCCCCTCCGGGAGAGATCAGACCCACCTCCGGATACCTCCCCGGGCTGCAGGAAGCTCCCAGGCTGGGCAGCAGCTCCAGAGCTTCCTGCAGCTGGAGGAGGTTCCCGGGGGTGGATCCGATCTCCCTTTTGCTGCTGGGAGCACCTCAGCCAGGGGCTCCTAGCTGCTAATCCCAGCCAGTAGCGGATTAATTGTGCCCAGGAGCCCTGGCCAATTTGGGGCTCCTGGAAAAAATGGGCAGCCTGAGCCCCAGCAGGAGCTGCAGAGGTGAAAGCCCTGAGTCCTCGCAGGAGCTGTGGAGGTGGAAGCCCTGAGCCCGGGTACCCCGAGCCCCAGCAGGAACCATGGAGGTGGAAGACCTGAGACCCGGCAGGAGCCATGGAGGTGGAAGACCTGAGACCTGGCAGGAGCCCGGCACTCCCAGCACCATAGGGAGGTCGGATTTCACAGGCGAGGACTTATTTCACAGTTTGTGACACCTTTTTCATGGCTGTGAAATTGGTAGGGCCCTAGTTATTATGGAGAGGCAGTAAGCTCTCCATAGATAAGGATTCAGCAAGCTTCCATTGTACGACTCCATATTAGAACTCCTGTAACTTTATCCTGGAAAAGTCATTTGGCCTGAAGATTGTTAAATACAATTGCTTAAGTTACTCACCATAATTAAAACTACCTCAGTTTCTTTGTCTCCCTCTAGCTTAAAATGACCTGTTACTATACCTTCAGACTTTATATAGAATTATATTTCGATTACTGTTGTATGCTGGCTACATATGGAGGGGAAAAAAGGGTTATAGCTAAGCAACGGTATTAGGGTTTTTTTGTGATTATATTTGGGCCCAATCCTGCTCTGATTTTAACACCAGGTTTTTTTTCCCCACTGACTTTAATAGTAGCACAATTAGGCACTGTGTGTGAGAGCACCTTAGCTGGTTGCATTTTAGAAAGAAAAGGGCTGTTGTATAGCTGACAACTAACAAAGATCTTCCTTCGGCTCAAATGGTAAAAGTCTATGTTTTTGGAGTTGTGTGACTCTCGTTCTGTTTTTGCAGGTTTGTGTGGTTTAATATGAAGAGGTATTAACCTCTTTGAAATTAAAGCTGTAAGCACAGTCCTGTTAGAATGCTGATTGGAATTACTGTTGAAGGGAGTGGGTCGGGGAAGAATAGATTCAGAGCAGCATTAAAATTTGGAAGTCCAGTTTTCTGCCCTTGTGAAGAAGGTTGTCTCAGTTCATTGTACCTAAATGGGAAAATTTTAGAATTAAAGTGATGTAAGACAGGACAACTGAATTCAGAACTTTGTCTCTGTTTGCCAGTCTCCCATCATGTAGTACCTGATCACCTGTCAGATATTTAACAATTCCTCCTTGTTTGCAGCCTGCAAGAGCAACACCTTGATTGTGGGAGGGGGTATGTGTGTGAAGGAATTATTGTAATAAAGCAAGGCCTTTTAGAGGAGACTTATGTTTATTTCTGAAAGTGGTTATTTCAGTGTCAGTCATATCTGGTGGGGAGTAAGGGCTTGTCTTCACTACCGCCCTATGTCGATGGGACTCTCCCGTCAATGTAATTACTCCACCTCAACGAGAGACGGAAGCTATGTTGGTGGGAGTGCGTATCCCGTCAACATAGTGCAGTGTAGACACCGCACTAAGTCGATATAATTTACGTCGCTCGGGGATGGGTTTTCCACACCCTGAGCGACGTAAGTTACATCGACATAAGCAATAGTGTAGACAAGCCCCAGTTCCGTAGGGTAAGTTCAGCTCTTGTGAAAGTCCTGTCTTCATAACTTGCAAGTCTGCCTTATTCATTTTTCTGATGAAGCATATCTGTCATGGTAGGCCAGGGTTACGGAGGGAGAAGTTACCTCTCTAATAGCTAGGATTAATTACTGGAGAGTTGTGAATATCAAGACTACTCCTGGGGGAATTCTTTGCTACTGCATGCTCAAAGAATTCATGTCCCCCGCAGATTTCTTTGCTTCCCTGCAGAAAAATGACTTCTGATGGGGAAGCAAAGGGAAGCTGCAAGAACGGTCATGTGCCTCTCCCCAGTAGCTTGGGTGTATCGTTTTGGGGCTATCAGCCCCAAGCAGCTGGCAGAGAGGTAAATTACTACGGGGAGAGGGCAGGGCTCAGTTGCTAGTCCGGGCTGGGGGCAGGGGAGGACAGGACTTCCTTTTCCCCTGCAAGGAGTGGTCAGGGCCGGGTCAGATCCACCCCCAGAAACCTCCCCCGTGTGCAGGAAGCTCCGCCCCCCCCACTTCCTGCCCCATCACGCCTCAGCTGCGGGGGGAGGGTTCATTGTACTGAGAGCTGCTGCCCTATCTGCCTAACCCCTGTGCATCCAGACCCACCCCCTGCGAATCCTCACACCGCACCCGGGTGCCCCCTGCACCCTAACCTCCACCCCTCCAAACCTCAACCCCTGCATCTGGAGACCCCCTGCATCCAGACCTACCCCCATCGAGCCCCACCCCCCTGCATCTGGATCCCTGCTGAGCTTCTCCCCCCTGCATCCAGACCCCCACCCTGACTAGCCCTAAACCCCTGCACCCGGACCCCCCACATGAGACCCTGTGCATCCAGATTCCCTCCATACACACACCTGGAACTCCCACTGAGCCTCCCACATGCAGATTGCCCCACACTGGACCCTCTCACTGCATACCTGGATCCCCCACACTAAGCCCTCCACACTTGGATCCTGCCAGGCTGAGCCTGTCTGCCCCACACCTGGATCAAGGGCCAGGGCTGGGTGTGCATGTGAGACTGTGTCCCTCTCCCTCAGTGCAGAGGGGCAGAGCCCCTGGGTGTTTCTGGGGAGGCCCAGCCCTGGCACTGTGTCAGGATTGGGTGCAGCCTCACCTCTGAGGTCATGTCTGAGGGTAGACGGGGGGCTTCAGGGTGATCTCCCACCTCCGTGCAACCAGTGCGTGACCCTTGTCCCTGTTGCTGCACCCACCCTGCAGAGGTGTGGGGCTGACACAAGCAGCTGTGGGGAAGCCGTGGGAGCCTTGGCCAGGGCTGCCATTTAGGGAGGGCGGCAGGGCACCCCTGCTCGAGTTCCGTACCGGAGGTCTGCTCGCGGCACATACCCCAGCTCCAATCGGAGCTCTTACCTACTGCGCCATGCAGACAGGTCCCCTCCTCCAGGAGCCAGGGTTTTCCAACGACAGCTCTCGTGGTCAGTTTCCTCCACTGCACTAGGGCCTCTGGGGGTGGGGCAGGCAAGGAAGGGATCAGTCAGGGTGTGTGTGTGTGTGTGTTTGTGGGGAAGGGAGGGGGGCGCGGAGGGAGCACAGGGGCACTGGGGGTGGGTGGGGAGAAGCAGAAGGTCCCCAGTGGTGGGACAGCTTCAGAAAAATCTAGAGAAATTCTGCTTTTAGGTTTGATACTGTTTTATCAGCTATTTAGTATGAACATTTAATTGCATGTCATGTCTTGGGCTTTTTGGCAAGTAGCATATGGAATGCTTAAACCTTGATTATGTATCTCAGCATATTGTTACAATTGGATGTCTCTGAAGACCTTAGATGATTACGTTTAAGATCTAAATTGAACTGCTACTGTACATAATAGAGCTATGTTAAGTGCATATTTTGCTCTACTTTTCCTAGATTAGGAAAAATTGTCAGGGTTAGATAAACCTAATGTAGATGCATAGGTGTCGTTTGTGGGGAGGGGGGTTGCCCCCCCCCAAACTGCAAGCTTTGACAGTTGTGGAACTTGCCCCCCCCCCATGCACAGTCCTATTGGTCTGACTGAAGCGGCCTCCCAAATGTAGAAGTCAAACTATGCCTATGTGTAGACCATTTCCCTCCAGTTAGCTGGTTGAGGTTGATTGCCAGGTACTCCTAGAATTAACCCACTAAAAATTCTACCAATGTTACCAGCAAACTAAAACGATGTGATTTAAATTCCATGGTATTCTTATATTCTAGCATTGATTAAATCCTTTTGTTTCAGATAAACCCAAATGAAATTGAAAGATTTTCAGATTTCCCGTTGTCAAAGAAAACATTGAAAGGTAAGTACACCAACAGTTCTTAGGAAAGTATTTGATATTTAAAAACACAAACTCCTTAAACTGCCAATGAATAAAAATGATTAAAATTGGTCTTCTATTCAAAGTTCCAAGATAATGTTGCCACCGGCAGTATTTTTCCTTATGGGAAAATGTATCATTATCCAAGGCAAAATGTAAGAATCTTTTTTTTTTTTCTCTCTCCCAAATACTAGGTTTGCAAGAAGCACAGTATCGCATGGTAACTGAGATCCAGAGGCAGACCATAGGTTTGTCTTTGCAAGGTAAAGATGTACTTGGAGCTGCAAAGACTGGATCAGGCAAAACCTTGGCTTTTATTATCCCAGTAAGTAATTTACCTTCTCATTGGAAGCTTGAGCTATGTAAAGTGGAGGTATTGGACATTAAACAGCATACTTTGGTTAATCGGAGCCAGGAGGAGACTTATAATTTGACTGTAATATTTGTTCACATAAAGCTATGACAGACTAATTTACCTATTGCTGTCTGAGGTTTTGTAAGATGGTCTGGGTATATATTTGTCTCTAGAAATGTGTTGACACTTTGATATCTTGTTCTGACATTTTTATTAAGACTGATTTAAAATTTTTTTTTTTCTTAATACTCCTTTACCTATATAGTTGACTGCTAAAATTATTTAAAACTGAATGTCTGTATGGAATAAGTGTAAAATTGATCAAGGAACCTGTTTACAACTAATCTTCACTAAATATGTAATACATTGTTCATTGTAGCTTAGGCTAGAGTTCATGAAAGTGGTTTGTAAATTAGACTGAAAATTGGCTCACAAAAAATTATCGTTAGAGGATAAAAGTTACTATTGGTTCACCTGGAAAGTCAGGCTTTGCATTTATTTTCTTTAGTATTATAGAAAGGATTTTTTCAAGTTAGCATCTAAATTGAGGAACCAATCAAATGGTGATCAGGTTGGGTGAGGGGGGACTTTATTTGGTTTTAAATTATGACACTAGCGATTAGCATTCAGTGTAGATTATTAGTTTAGGGCCCAATCCACTTCCATTAAAGTCAATGACAAAACAGTGGGAACAGAAATGGGTATTTAGGCAACCTCTCAGAAACTAGAATGTGCTTTATGCTAGATCTCATTCGTGCCGATTAGGAAATAAATGTGTAGGTTTTGGAAAGAGGTGTGTGCGGGGGGAACAATCTTCTGCATACAGTAGCAAAGAAGGAAAATGAGGTTGCTTAATTAATTTATATCTGTAATTGAGATATACAGCTCTTGAAACAATTGCATGCATCTTTATGTCCATGCATTTAAAGGGATTTGTAGAGAAGGGGGCCTAGTGATAACTGGGACTAAGTGTCATATAGCAGGAGGCTAGAAAACAAGTTTAGATCTCCTGTGTGGCTGTGGAAAGCACCATCAGTAGGGATATCACATCAGCCCTGGTGAAATCTTTTTGTTGTACAGCTGAACACAACAATTTGACAGTGTGTGAATCTGTTATAGCAGAAGTGGACTTGCATCATGGCAGCAGTACCTTTAGTTGGAATGCTCTGTTTCAGCAGTGGTACTGCCTTGTAGATGTGAGCCCAGTACTCCTGAGGGCATTCTGCACCAAAAATGAAAAATCTGTGCCAAAAAATGAAAAATTCTGCGCACAATATTTTAAAATTCTGCAAATTTTATTTGTCAAATAAATGTGGCGGCTCCAGCATGGCATTGGGGAGCACAGGCCACTGGCTGCACAGAGGTGGGAGATCACTGTGCAGCTCCTCCCTCCTGCCCCTCCCCGGGGGACACGGATTCACTGTTGAGGCTGCACCCAACCCTGACACAGTGCAAGGATCGGATCTGCCCCAGAAACACCCCACAGCCCTGCCCCTCCATGCCAGGTGTGGGCAGGCAGGCTCAGCAAGGCAGGATCCAAGTGTGGAGGGGCTTAGTGTGGGGGGAATCTAGGTGTGGGGTGAGAAGGTTCTCTGTGTGGCAATCTGGGTGCTTGCGGCTCAGTGGGGGATCCGGGTGTGGGGGGGGATCTGGATGCACAGGGGCTTGTTGGGGGGTTCTGGGTGCAAAGGTAATGGGACTCTGCATGGTGGTCCAAGTGAAGGTGGTTGGGGCTCAGCAGGGGGGTCTGAGTGTGGGGGTGATAGAGCTCAGTGGGGGGCCTGATGGTGGGGGGGGGTATCCAGCTGCTGGAGGAGTGGGGCTCAGTGAGGTTGGGATCCAGGTGCAGCTGGTTGGGGCTCAGTAGGGTGGGGGATCTGGGTACAGGTGGCTCGTCGGACTGGTCCAGGTGCAGGGGAAGTGGGGCTCATTGGGGGGGTTCTGGGTGCGGGGGAGTGAGGCTCGGCAGGAGGGTCTGGGTATGAGGGAGTCTGGATGCACAGGGGTTGGACGGATTGGGGAGCAGCTCCCTGCACAGGGATCCCTCCCCCTGCAGCTGAGGAGTGATGGGTGCAGGAAGCACAGGGAGGAGGGGCAGTTTGCAGAGCTTCCTACAGCTGGGGGAGAAATCTGGGTGTGGGTCTGACCTGGCCCCGGATGCTGTGCAGGGGAAGAGGAAGTCCTGTCCTCCGCAGCCCAGCTGGGACTAGCAGCTGAGCCCAGTGCAGGGAGGAGCCACCAGCCCTGTCTTTCCCAGTCCCGCCCCACAGTGATTTACCTCTCTGCCGGCTGCCCTGGGCAACCGAAACATACTGTTGGGGAAGTTCATATGACTGCTTTTGTGGCTTCCCTTTGCTTCCCCATCAGAAAGTCCGTTATCTGCGGGGAAACAAAGAAATCTGCAGGGGACATAAATTCTGCACATGCACAGTGGCGCAGAGTTTCCCCCAGGAGTAACCCAGAAATATTACAGCTGAATAATTTTATTCTACTTGCTCTCCTTATTTCTGGTACCCACAATTTTAGGAGCAGAATGGTTAGTATTGCTCAACTGTGTACCTGAATCCCATTCTCATATAGACTATACAGACTTGACTGGATGGTGTTAAGTGTTGGATTCATTACACATTGAAATTGTTTTAATCTACAAATTGTCTCCCAGTGCAGTTCTGCCCAGTCTTTCTCATATTCCATTATTTGGGAGCTTTGCTTTAGCAAATATCAGTTGTACCATTTAGGATAGAATTATAATTAAACTGTAGCCCTCCCAAGTGTAATGTGTATATTGATATAAATTAGCGCTGCGTTTATACTATCTGCCTTTTTAATTATTTCTTACCTTGGTTACATATTATACAATAGAAATTATAGGTTTTGAAATGAAACTGTAAATTTTCAGGCTTTGGAAAGGTTATATCGCCAGCAGTGGACATCGATGGATGGATTAGGAGTTCTGATAATATCGCCTACGAGGGAACTGGCGTACCAGACCTTTGAGGTTCTGCGTAAAGTGGGGAAGAATCATGAATTTTCAGCTGGTCTTATCATTGGTGGAAAGGTTTGTTCTCCTTTGAACTTTCAATTTTTTGTGTGGGGAGTACAAATGACCAAATTTATCTTTAGAGGAACAATTGTCAGGGAGATGATAGATAGATGAGCAGTTGTTGGGAACCCCTGTGTCATGGTAGAAGAGGAATTACTGGGAACCTCTGCATCACTGTTTCCCAGTATTTTTCTCTGCTCTATTGCTTATGTCTTTTGAAGCTTCAATCTTGTGCCTTCCATCTTTCCAGGCAAGGTGACTGAACAGCACTCCCTTTCCAAACCTTTCAGGACTACCTTTCACTTTAAAAGTTATTCCGAAACACTTTCTATTCAAATCAGAGATCTGCGTGTGCTGCAGAGATGGCACTCAAGTCTCTGGAGCTAGGGGAGAATAGTGAAAATAGGGTTACTCCTAGTAATTGCCGGTTTAAGACGGCTTGAGTATGCTTGGTGGAGGGTCAGCTTAGAGGTGTGTAATCAGAACTAAACTGTTTTAATTAAATTTCAGGATCTGAAACAAGAGGCCAACAAAATCCACCATATAAATATACTTATATGCACACCGGGTCGGCTTCTACAGCATATGGATGAAACTTCATATTTCCATGCATCTGATCTCCAAATGTTGAGTAAGTTAAAAATGTTTGAAAGCTATACATAAAAAACTTTATTATGTGTTCCACTGTTATGATGTACACCTCTACCCCGATATAACGCGACCCGATATAACACGAATTCTGATATAACGCGGTAAAGCAGTGCTCCGGGGGGGCGGGGCTGCACATTCCGGCGGATCAAAGGAAGTTTGATATAACACGGTTTCACCTATAACGTGGTAAGATTTTTTGGCTCCTGAGGACAGCGTTATATCGAGGTAGAGGTGTACTTAGACTCATAGACTTTAAGGCCAGAAGGGACCATCATGATCATCTAGTCTGACCTCCTGCATATTGCAGGTCACAGAACCTCACCCACCCACTCCTCTAATAGATCTATAACCTCTGGCTGAGATACTGAAGTCCTCAAATCATGATTTAAAGACTTCAAGTTACAGAGAATCCACCATTTACACTAGTTTAACCCTATAAGTGATCCCTGCCCCATGCTGCAGAGAGAGGCAACCCCCCCCCCAGGGTCTCTGCCAATATGACCCAGGGGAAAATTCCTTCCCAACCTCAAATATGGTAGTCAGTTACACCCTGAGCATGTGGGCAAGACCCACCAGCCAGACATCTGGGAAAGAATTCTCTGTAGTAACTCAGAGCCATCCCCAGCTAGTGTTCCATTACTGGCCATTGAAGATATTTGATACTAGCAGTCGCAGGTTGGCTACGTGCCATTGTAGGTGGCCTCATCATACCATCCTCTCCATAAACTTATCAAGCTCAGTCTTGAAGCCAGTTAGGTTTTTTTATCCCCACTGCCTTGGAAGGCAGTTCCAGAGCTTCCCTCCTCTGATAGTTAGAAACCTTCATCTAATCTCAAGCCTAAGCTTATTTTGATGGCCAGTTTATATTTATTTGTTCTTGTCAACATTGGTGTAAAATTTAAATAACTCCTCTCCCCTGGTATTTATCCCTCTGATGTATTTATAGAAACCAATCATATCTCCCCTCAGTCTTCTTTTAGTAAGGCTAAACAAGCCAAGCTCTTTGAGTCTCCTCTCATAAGGTAGGTTTTCTATTCCTTGGATCATCCTAGTAACCCTTCCTTGCATCTGTTCCAGTTTGAATTAAGATTTCTTAAACATGGGAGATCAAAATTGCACACAGTATTTCCAATGAGGTCTCACCAGTGCCTTGTATAATTGTATTAACACTTCCATATCTCTACTGGAAATACCTTGCTTGATGCATCCTAGGACTGCATTAGCCTTTTTCATGATTGCATCATATTAGCAGCTCATAGGCATCCTGTGATCAATCAATACACCCAAGTCTTTCTCCTCCTCTGTTCCTTTCAAGTGATAACTCCCCAGTTAATAACAAAAATTCTTGTTGTTAGTCCCTAAGTTCATGACCTTGCCCTTTGCGCTATTAAATTGGATCCATGTCTATTACTTCAGTTTTCAATGTCAGCCAGATCTTCTTGTATGATATTCCTGACCTCCTCTGTATTGGAAATACCTCCACAAATTTTTTGAGCATATTCCTACTTTTTCTGCCAAGGTCATGAATGACCGTGTTAAATAAAATTGGTCCTAAGACTGACCCCTGAGGAACTCCACCAGTAACCTCTTTCCAGCCTGAGAGTTCACTTTTTAATATGACCTGTTTGTAGTCTCCCTTTAACCAGTTTTTGACAAGGGTGGTGGGGGGGGCACACTGAAGTTACTCAATTAGGGCAAACTGCAAAGAGTGGGGCAGACAATCCCCAAAGCTTTCTCGCCATTAATCCACTTCTGACAAAACCTAACAGTTTAGGAGCACATTCCACATAAGAAATATTTTTAGACATTTTAAAATTTCTAAACTTTAAACTTTAAGTTTCAGAGGTAACCTTGAAACGTTTTAACACAGTATCTTTTATATTTTACATAATTCAAAGCTTCATCCATACCTATTTCATTGAACACTTGCCTACCTTTCCCAGTCAATCTGGTCAGCAGGACAGGCATACGCTGTACCTCAGGGATATGCTGAATTTCACATAGACATTTAAAGGTAGATAGAAATTTCTCTGTCTTCAGTATCTTTGTAAATTGGACAAATTCTTCCCCAGCTTTTGTTGTCCTGAGGGGATGGATTTCCAGGCTGTTGGAGCGTTTTCTGCTCTTCCAAGACTTCGATATGAAGTCTGGCAGATTCCTGTTGCATCTGGTGAGCCTTCTCCTCAGCAGCCAGACGGTCCATATGCCTTAAATGGGCTTCTTTTTCCAGATCAGCTATTTTTTGCTTTTCCTTATAATCAAAGATCTGTCAGCTTCTGTTCATGCTCTAATTTTTGCTTGCTCACTTCCAATTGCATTCTAATTGCTTCTGCAGGGAATGGATCTGGGGCAGGTGAAGGAGACCCTGCTCTCTGATCACTGGCCATTAACAGATTTTTTTGGTTCTTGCTCTGGGGCCTTTTTCTTAAAAGACAACCCCTTCTCTGAGCACAATTCTTCAAGGCTTTTTCTGTCAAGATCTTCATATGACCGTGGGTGACTCATTGTAACTGATTTTTACCCTTTAAACGCTCCAATATCAAAATTAATTTTTGACAAGCGTGGGGTTCTGATCCAAAAACCCAATTAATCCGTGGTAATGTGTATCCTAGCCAGACTACGCCACTGTGACCGGGGTCACAATCCCCAAAGCTGGTGGATATTCCAATACTTAGGTTTACCCAGCCAGCACAAAACAGCTTCTGCAATATCTTACTGGTTACCCAGAAGCCAAAACACAGTTCCCTTATAGCAACCCAGCCTTGGGCTTCCACCCAGACACCCCAGTCAAACATGATGAGGATTACTGAAAATCTTCATCATATAAGAAAGTTCTACCAATCACAAAGGATCGGGCACATTACTTTCCAAGTTAATGAATATTTCAGATCTTACCCAAATACACGCTTACAGCCAATTCTTATTAACTAAACTAAAATTTATTAAAAAAGAAAAGAGAGTGTATTGGTTAAAAGATCAGTATACATACAGACATGAGTACAGTTCTGAGATCAGTTTCATAGTAGAGATGGTGAGCTTTGTAGTTGCAAGGAGTTTTTTCAGAATTAGTCCATATGTTATAGTCCAGCATTCATATCCAGGGTGATCCAGGAGGGACTGGAGATTTCAATCTTACGACTCAAGCTTCCCCTGCATAAAGCACCAAACAGATCTGAGATTAAAAGATCAGGTCCCAAGAGTTTTTATACAGTTTCTGGGCAGCACAGAGTTCTTGGAAGAACAGTAGTTTTTGAAGTAACCTTCTGTTTCCTAAACATCACCAGTAAATACTACGTGGATTAAGATAAGGTAACTTATCCATTAAGCAGTTTATGATAAACTTTAAAGAGATATGATATTATTTCACCCAAGATTTATCTAAATGTTAATATTCCCTTTTGATTTCTGAATCAATAGCTATAGTAATAGACAGAAACTGTTTACATGGGTAACATCTAACAAAATATAAGTAAACACATATAATTAGTATTACCTCTAATTCTCAAACAATACAGGTTTGCATTTCAGAGTTCTAGCCTATCTAACATAGAATGGCCCTAATTACTATTTACATGCTTTAGAGACATGTTAGAAAAGTAGTGGTGGGCAACCTGCATCCCATCAGGGTAATCCGCTGGCAGGCTGCGAGACAGTTTGTTTACATTGACCATCCGCAGGCACGGCCGTCCGCAGCTCTCCCAGTGGCTGTGGTTTGCTGTTCCTGACCAATGGGAACCGCAGGTTGCCCACCACTGCTCTAAAGGTTGAATCTGGGTCAATTAGCCTGTGAGCTGCTTAATCCTTTCTGGCCATCTGTGTAGTCTCCCCTTTAACCAATTTCTTATCAACATTTCTCCAATTTAACTAATAATTTCCCATGTGGAACTGTATCAGATGCCTTACTGAAATCCAGGAGGATTATATCTACTGCATTTCCCAAATCTTCTCAAATAAGGAGATCAGGTTGGTCTGATCTACCTTTTGTAAAACCATGTTGTATTTTATCCCAATTCCTGTTTACCTTAACTACTTTCTCTTTCAAAATTTGTTCCAAGGAGGTCAAACTAACAGGCCTGTGGTTTCCTGGATCACCCCCCCCCCCCAAAATAATAAAATTGGAACTCTATTAGCAATTCTGCAGTCATAGGGTACAACCCGCCAGTTTTCAGATTCATTAAAAATCCTTGCTATTGGGTTTGCAGTTTCATATGCCAGTTCATTTAATATGCTCAGATGGAGATTATTTGGGCCCCCCAATTTAGTCTCATTAAGCTGTCTGAGTTTGGCTTCCACCTCAGATGTTGTAATTTCTACCTCCATATCCTTGTTGCAATTAGCCATCCTGCCACTACCCCATGACTCTTACTTTGCCTCAGTTTTTAATAAGGCTAATGATTTGTTTAGGTGTTGGGCCATGCCTAGATTATTTTTAATTTCCACCCCATCCTCAGTGCTTAGCTGTCCCACTTCTTCTTTCCTTGTTTTCTTTTTCTTGCTATAGAACCTTTTACTATTGGTTTTAATTCCCTTTGCAAGGTCCAACTCTGCTTGGCTTTTAGCAGTTCTCACTTTATCCCTGCACTTTCTGACCTCCATGAGGTAGCTTTCCTTGATGATCCATCCCATCTTCCATTCCTTGTAGGCTTTCTGCTTTCTCTTAATCTTTGAGATGTTTGGTCTAAAACTCTTCCCTGTGAATTTTTTCCCCTTGCTAGGGATGCAGGCTTCGGATAGTTTCTGCAACTTTGACTTGCAGTAATTCCAAGTCTCCTCCACGTTCAGATTCTTGAGTTCTTCAGTCCAGTCCACTTCCCTAACTAATTCTCTTAATTTTTTTAAGTTTTCCCTTTTCAAATCAAGGACCTTAGCTGCAGATCTATTTTTGTTTATCCTTCCATTTAGTTTTATACTGAATTAGCTCATGATCACTCGAACCAAGGTTGTCCCTACAATCAGCTCTTCTATGAGGTCTTCACTACTAACCAATACCAAATCTAAAATGACATCACCTGTTGTTTGTTCATTATTGTGACTATTTGCTGAAGAAATCGGTCAGATCTCACATCCAGGAAAATCTGGGCCCTACTATAATTAGTAGCAATTGTCTTCCAGTCTCATTAAGCTGTCTTTCTTGGTCAACATTGGCCTCAGCCAGCTCCCCTGCAGCACCATTTTGTTCTTGATGTAGTTTTCAGACCTATACTTCTATCTTTGACCCATCCCAGAAACATGTCTGCCCCTTCTTCCTTTCCTTTCTGGGTATAGCTATCCTGGTCACCTGAAGTGATGACTAATGGCCCACCCAATTCGGTTTAAGTTGGGTATGCTCTTTTAGTCAGTCTCCAGAAACCTTATTTTTCAAGATTCAACCTAGATTAACTTCTCTCATATTTTTTTTGTTGGCCTTTTGTTTCTTTTTCTACTGTAGCGTTTACCTGGATTCACCTGATTTCAGTTTACTAGAAGGTTTGCCTGCTTCTAAGGTTTAACATGTGATCTGCAGCACTGGCTTGGGGAACTTAGTTTAATTATTTTCTTGATTGCTTTTGGAAGCTGTTGGTGGGAGGGGAGAATTCGTTACCCTGCTAGCAGAGAGAGCTCCGTGTGTGTGTGTGTTTCTTCCCCCTCCCCCCTCCCCCCCATATCTCCTTGTCAATTGCTGGAAATGGGCCATTTTCATTAGCACTACAAACAGTTCTTTTTCTCTTCTGCTGATAAAAGCTCATCTTAACTGATCACTCTCCTTCTAGTGTGTATGGTAACACCCATTGTTTCATGTTCTCTGTGTGTGTGTGTGTGTGTGTGTTATCTATCTATCTATCTATCTATCTATCTATCTATCTATCTATCTATCTATCTATCTATCTATCTATCTATCTATCTCTTCCTACTGTATTTTCCACTACATGCATCCAATGAAGTGGGCTGTAGCCCACGAAAGCTTATGCTCAAATAAATTTGTTAGTCTCTACTGTGCCACAAGTACTCCTATTCTTTCTGCAGTCAGTTACTTGACCTGTAACACAACTCACAAAATACCCAATATTAAGCTCACTATAGTAAATACAATTCATAGTGGACAAGTAAGAGACTGACCATCACAGAACTGCAATTAGCATTGACCCTTGCCTTAGCCTTTGGACCCCCAACTCTGTATGTGTTTATGGCAGCTAGAGGCAGGGATGAATTGATTTCCCTGACTACTCAACCTCAGTTTCACCTTATGTCCAGCTTTCTTTATTTCAGTAACGGGCCCTCCTTTGTTGAGAAGCAATGCACATGTAAACTGGTGGATTAATTGCTTGAAACCCTGATCTTCTGCATATGAAATTGAGAGCTGTAGTTCATGGATTATGGGAGAAGTTGAGGACTTTTATAGTAGCATTTCTACATTGAATGAAGTAATGTAAAGAAAAATCAGTGAAAGATCTAGTTTATGTAATTCCTGGTCTAAGTGTTTTTTGTTACTGTTAACATAGTTTTGCAGGTACAGAGACTTCAAATTGAGATTTTTTTTTTTTTATCTCAAGGTTAGAATTGAAAAGAATTAAAAAATCCAGTTCTTCTAAACCTGTTTCCTCGTTCTAGTTCTTGATGAAGCTGATAGAATCTTGGACATGGGCTTCGCTGATACTATGAATGCGATTATAGAAAATCTTCCTAAGAAACGCCAGACATTGCTTTTTTCAGCGACACAAACCAAATCAGTGAAGGATCTTGCACGACTGAGTTTAAAAGATCCAGAATATGTTTGGGTTCACGAAAAAGCAAAATTCAGGTAAGTGGTGGTGGTTTGTCTTTGTGCTTGTACTGGAGAAAGAAAGTGATGATAGCTGCACTTTTCTCAACTTCTTTCCCAGCACCTCTGGGAAGTGGGGTGTTGTCATATTTCCATGTTAAACTCCTCCTGCTCCACCCAAACACTGGTTCTTGATGTTTTATTTTGAAAGCAAGCAGCTGAAGAGTATTGCGTTGCCAGTCATGGTTCACTTATAATTTTCACCAAGGTGCCTTAGCTTGATCTGACTTTTTAGATATAACTAGATGCAAAAGGGTTCATGTTGTCTTCAGTGGCATTTATATTCGGGAGGGTGGGGGGAAGCTGAGCAAACCCAAGTGGAGATAATAGTATTTAATACAATAAAACCTTGCACTTCTGTAGGCTCTTTTCTCTGAGGATTTCAAATGACTTTACAAACACGAATGTTTAATGGAGTGTTAGAAATTCAGAATTCCTGTTTCATGGGAAATTATGAAATTTCAGAATTTGGTTTTGTTCTGAATTGGAATGAAAACAAATATTTTCAAATTTTCCATGAAATGGAAATTCTAAAATAATTAGATTAAAAAAAAAATCAAAAACTTCATTTTTAAATTTATTTTTTCATTTTTATATTTTTGTTTTATGTTTGCAAAAACATTAAGGGTGGCTGGTACTCAGTACAGATTGGAACATCTTGTTTTCTAGATTAGTCTCTCGTCTGTGTTGTTATGAAACAGTTTGACATCTGGATCTAGACAATAAGATAAGCACTCGCTATACAAATTAGGGGACCAGCTATTTTTCAATATCCTAGAAAAATGATTCCAAACTAAAACAAGGTTATTGAAAACTGCTGCTCTTAGAATTAGTACGCTGAGTGTTGCTTATTTTTGTGTTGATAATGTCAGTGCCAAACTGTTATATTAGAACAAAAAATGGGAGACACTTTTATTTAGAAAATAAGATAAAATGTTTCAATCTCTATGTAGCAGCTGCCCTTAATGTTTTAAAAAAATGAAATAAAAAAGAAATGAATAGTCTTTTGACTGTTTTGTCATAATGACCTGTCTATAATAGCAGTAGTGCATCCTATGACGAGACTTGACATATGACATAGGCAGTATTACCACTGCCATCATGAAATAATGTAAAAATACAATGAAATAACCTTTGAAATTAATTTGGAAACTAAAGCTTTGTTCTGAAATGAAATTTTGAAAATTTCCAAGAAAAACTTTTCGCAGCAAAATTAATACAGTGTTTTGAAAAAAAATCTGGGTTAGTTGAAATGGCATTTTCATGGGTAAGTCTTCCAACAAAAAATTTCCGACCAGCTTGAATGATTAAATCTATCTGCTCCCCTGTGTGATATAAAAATACTTGCCTACTTAACATTCAGATGGAGGGGAAAACCAAGCACATTGAAGTAATGTCTTTCCTAAGATCACACATTGGCAGAGTGGAGAACAGAACCCAGGTTCTGACTCTGAGTCCACTACTCCAATACTCTAACCAACTTCTCAATCCATTGTTTCACATACACTTGTGATAGTATTACCTAAAATATTGGATCCTGAATAATAGGAAACATTAGAAACACAATTTACATTGTTAATCCCCTTTTTGCTTGGTGGAAAAGGATAAAAAGACCTAACTAAATATATAGCTACCTTAGCTTGAGGGCTAGTATAGCTATTAGTACACTCAATTGCATTTCCCTGTTGAGAAGGGAATGTCTTTAGTATAATGCTGCCTCATGAGAGCTTTTGAAATATTTCAGTAGCTGCAATTAGATGACAAGATGAAGCAAAAAAAGAAATGGAAAATATTTGTTTTGTTTTAGAATTATGATCTTGGCACACGGTATTTCATCAGTTAGAGAAAAACAGTTTCCTGCAAGAGATTTACAAAATGGCAACTGCTGTAGCATAACTTAGAGCACTACTAGCTGAATAAAAATCAGAGCAGAGCATTGCAGTTTCATCCTCACAAATGGCACCTTCAAGTTACATTTAATTTCAGTTTGGTCAATCTGGGGTGGGAGGTAGAGCGCATCAAGGCAGCATTTTAAAGTATGTTAAGAACTGATCTTTCATGGGCTATTCTCTTTTGTTGTTAAAGAACTTGAAAGTAATTTAAGATGACAATTTAGACTTTTACAGAGAGACTCTGCATGTCAGGTAACTAGTGCAGTCAGTTAAAAATGTATTTTCTTGTACGTTTAGACTCTGCTTTGACATTGCCTTAAGCACAAATGATGCTTTAATAGGACTAAAAAGAAAGGTTTGCATTTTAGGTCAAGACCGTTTAAATGTCACTATTTAGACACAGGCATTTTTTGGCTTAATAGTCAACTGGATCTAAAAAGTCACTTAAAAATTGTGACACTATTAGTAAGAAAATCATAAGTCTTCAAAAAGCATGAGCCTTTCATTGGCGCTTCCAGGTATGCTTCTGAAAATAGGGAAGAAATTCTCAGCATAATTAATATGGAAGCAATGAAACTTTTTAAATTTAACTTCGGGCTGATGAAAACCAAGTGGCAGGTCTGTAGGTACTCTGTGTGTGGCTCTTCAGGTTTTCTTATGTAAATGATATGAGAAGTGTCTAACTTGACCTTTGTTTTTCAGTACCCCAGCAACTTTGGACCAGAATTATATTGTTTGTGGGCTGCAGCAAAAAATAAACATGTTGTATTCCTTCCTGAGAAGTCACCTGAATAAGAAGAGCATTGTGTTTTATGCAAGTTGTAAAGAGGTACATCTCATATTTATCTCTTCTAATAGATACTCTTTTTGGATATAATCAAGTATGAGGGAGGGAGGCAAACTAATGACTTTGAAATCTGCAAGAGAGACTTAAATGGTAAAATGAGAGTGCAAAAATTAACATGTGTGTTTTAAAAAAATAGATGGTGAAAGTTACCAGTAAGAGCTGGTTGTATTTTTAACTGGTGTGGGACATTTTGTACTTTATTTGCATAGTGTGTAAAGAGGTTACTTTTTAAAAGCTGGAGATATGAATAATTGTGTGGTATCAAGGAAGAGAGGGCAGTTGAGAGTATGGAAAGACTTTCTTTATGGTCATCTGACTTGATCCTGCAAACACTTACTTCTGAAAGTAATTTTAGTCCCGCGAGCAGTCCATTGAAGTACTGGTGTTTAAGTGTTTGCACCATGATGCCATAGATATTTAATAATTTCTGACTGCTTAAATAGTAGCCTTACAGATTACCTTATTTGAAAGGCTTTATGGATGTATTTGTTTTTCAAGTCTTTTAAATGGGTTGTAAAAATCCATTTCTGCTATCTCACTGATACAGGAAGGTTTGAATATCCATGTTGCCATATTGCTGACTTCAGTGCGGAGAGAAGATATAGATTAATTTTTGTATAGAAATACTGTTTCTATTATTGAGTAAGGGAATGTATGTAGTTTCCTTAACTACTAGTTAAAAAAAAAATTCTTGGCACTTGAAAAAAAAAATCACACATTGGTGTGCACCATAATAAACAGGCAACAAATGTCTTGGTGAAAGAAAGTGCACTAGGTGGAAATATTAAAATTAGGCTGCGGTGGATTATCCTGATTGCAATCTTGGTATCTGTACATGTGCACTGAAGTGCCTGTGAGAGCGGCACTACTGGTGAGATCTAGTTTAGTCCATACGCTTCTGACTCACCAAGGTGCAACACCATATCTCTCCTGCTCACCCCCCCAGCTCTCTGCAGGACCTGGCACACTCTCGCTAGGCATTGCTTCCTGCTCTGCGGAGTATGGCAACATCTTACACAATTCGCTTCCTGTCTCAGTTTCTGGGGGGAAGGGTGATAACCTCTCTCCACTCACAATCAGGTCCCATCCCATCTCTGGGGTGGAGGAAAGCTATTTTGCTTTAAATGCTAAGAATATATTTACTTCTTAGTAGATAACTACCACCATCACAGTGAAATATCACATTCACTTCTTTGACTTATTGACCAACAGGTTCAGTATTTGTTCAGAGTGTTCTGTAGGCTCCGCCCTGGCATACCTATACTGGCTCTCCATGGCAAACAGCAACAGATGAAAAGAATGGAGGTCTACAATGACTTTGTTCGCAAGAAATCAGCAGTGCTTTTTGCTACAGATGTTGCAGCTCGAGGGTTGGGTAGGTAACCTTCAGTGCAATAGTGTATCCATAGAGTGGTGTTTCAAGCCTGTTCATACCTTAGCAGTGCATCATATAAGAAACCAGGCTTTAAGAAGCATTTTTAAAACACAATAAGTTTACATTTAGTTGCCTCTTCATCTAAAAGCTAATCATTATATCCAAAAAGCAAAATAATTAAAATACTTTCTCCTCAATGCAAGCTTTCTCTTTAACGGGGCCTCACTCTAGTAATCTGTACTTAGTTTATTCCTATTTGTCTTTGTAAAACGTCTGTTTCGAGCAATCTTGTAATGCTGTTAATTAGTTATGTGTTGAATAGAAGCTGTGTGGCTCTCTAATCCATAGACTGTCCAGCTGTTCCAGAACTCAGTAACTTGTGTTTACGAAATAGATAATAAGAATGGGATGTCCTGAATGCCAGAAGGAAGCTTTCAAAGGCTTTAAATACTCTGATGCCTCTTGCATCCCATGGGTTAGTCTAAAAAGTAGATAAAGTGAGCAGCCAACTAGTAGCTGATGAGAGGAAGTTGGAGGGATTTTTGTAATGCCTGCCTCTGAATTGAAATGTGTCAACGTGGGAAAAAATCAACTCTCCTTTGTTGCTTCTAAAGTAAAACAATAGCTGAGGCAAGAACAAGAAAATTCCTGTTGATGGAAGTAGTTTTGTGTACGTCTTGCTTTCCTTTGACTGTTTTTTGTTAGAAGGAAAGTGTATTAGCTCTTCCCTTATGTTTTCTCATGGCGATTTTGTATCTTACAATATATTTTTTTCGTACTTAATAACTTAAAAGTGATTAGGTGTAATTGTTCAAAGTGCTTTCAAGAACTCACTTGCACTTGTCTGACATTGGAAGTTGGGTTCAAACATTCAGCAGCAAAATTCACTGGCCCAAAATATCATCTTGTCTCCAACAGATTAGAAGAGGGAAATGCTCTAAATTAGGAGGAGACAGAGCATATAGGACTCCATCTCTACCTTCCATACTGTTTGGTTCTCACTGCTAAGGAATTTATTTGGCTGCATCTGTTTAGAAACAGTTGTGTGGATAATTGTTGCATATCCTGTGACCATAGTCATAATCAAATAGTAAATATTGATTCTACACAGCGCAACAGAGTTTTGCTGCTGTTAGCGTGGAATGCCCATTAAGTTTCTAATTTTCTTCCTTTTAATTATGACTGCCTTTCAACATGAACTGTTCAGTCTTACCTAGCAACCTCCTCCTTGCTGTCATTGAAATAGATAATGATGTTTTAATACCTGGATAGATATGTTAGTAGCAGCTGACCACAGCTAATTTCAAGCTCTGATTGTGTAGTAAATTGATATTCTACATAAAAAGTGGGTCAACTCACTTACTTAATCATTTAATGCCAGGGCATTTTATTATCTGTAAGACACAGAGCATCTGTCTGTCCTTGTCAGGTGTGAAATTACGTTCCATTCAGTGCACTGTCATTACTTAGGAAATGAAGACGCCATTAATTTTAGTTCACTTTGACAAAGGGGATAGCTGTTTATGATATGCTGATACATGCAATTAATTTTCAATTCAGAGAGATTGCTCACAGGCAGTGTCTATAAATTGATCTGAATGATGGCTCTCTCGGAATAGTACTGCAAAATAAAATATTGCAACGTGTTAAAACTTTAATCTCTTTCTCCACAGATTTCCCTGCAGTGAACTGGGTTGTTCAGTTTGATTGCCCAGAGGATGCAAATACGTACATTCATAGAGTGGGAAGAACAGCCAGGTACGTGTTTAATTATGATTTGCATTTGAGTGTTTGCAACATGATAGCTGTGTGTGTTGATGATAGGAAGAAAACTAATAACCTGATCAGCTAGGTACACGTCAGAAGGGACTAAAAGCCATTACCACCTGAAGGCTGTTTGGCAGCTTACGTGAAGTGCGTTTGTCTTTATCAATTTTTCATAGATATAAAAAAAAACCTTTATAAAAGTTAGCACGAATACGCATAGTTAAATAGTTAAGAGACTGAATTCTCCTCTCGTCCTTAGAAGTGGTCCTGCCAGGCAGAGTGGAAGCTCATTTGTGCTGTGCCTGTTCTATAGATAAATAAGACTTTAATCTCTAGTTCTGGTAATCCATTTTCTTCCAATGGCATTACATTCATTTGAAAAGGATGATGCAATGTTTCTTGTTTTTATTTGGAAAATTCTGATGTCATTAAGTAGGTTGTTTTCTAAAAACCTTTAATTTTTCAACATTTAATATAATCATACTCTTAGGGATAGGAACAACTTTAATTTATTATTTGCTCCCTAAAGCAATTTCTTGAAAGAATCACATGAGTAATACCTACTTGTGTGAAAACTCGGTAGATAAAAACTTCAAAAATATACAGACTTCAAAGGGGACATTACATCTCAGATGATAACTGGTGCTGAAGATTTGTCATAGCATTTTTTAATCAAAAATCACAGAACAGTCATGCTAAATTTAGTAAAGTCATGGGTTTGATTTTTGATATTAAAAAAAATAATAATGCCATGACAAACAAGGAGGAGGGGCCCCAAGTGAGGTGGTGGTGGGGATGGAGAACAAGCCTGCCCCACACTTACCCTGCAGCTGCAGCTCCTGTCCTGTCCTGCCTGGCTTCCCTTCCTGGGTGCGGTAACCTGGTGCGTGGGGTTGTAGCAATGCTCAGGTTTGGCCTAGCAGCCCCTCCATCATGATGGGGAGCGGGGAGCCAGACCTAGCTCCACAGGGCAGGAGCCATTACTGCCGCTGCTACTGTTGTCTCTGGGTGTACATAAATTTGGATAATCCACCGCAGCCTAATTTTAATATTTCCACCTAGTGGAAACAACTAGTAGTTAAGGAAACTACATACATTCCCTTACTCAATAATAAATAATAGAATAAATTTGGAACTCAGCGCTGCAAAAGCTTGCATTTGCATGTTGGATCTAGTGGTTGTTGGGTCTCAGCATGGGAATAAAATAGATGCATGGCTGTAACCCAGTTCTTCCTCTCCTTGAACTTGAGCCTGCTATGGTGTCATTATCCTGTGTTTGTGGCATCACAGTATTGTCATGGAAAAGAAAATGTAGTAAATTCAGCATTATTGCGTAACTGCAGCTTCTAGCAGGACTCCTGAGAGTTTTCTCAGTATTAAGTGACGTGTCTGAAACGTGTCAGGCTCTGTGTGCCCGATTTTTCCCCACTTGTAAGATGGGACGACATGTCTCTCCCAGGTGCTATTGGGAATGCTTCTAAAGCACTCTGGAGACTAAAACAGCTGTACAAGTGTAAATGTTATTAACACGACTATTAAAAAGGGTAAAGGAAATGGGATTTAATTCTAATACTGCGGAGAGAACTTTCCAGTGTACAAAGGGTGCCTTTTCAGAGAGCCTCTTTTAAATGAGACTTTTTCTGTGGTCAGATAGTGGTAGTGTGAATAGAGCTTGGCTGAATGTTGGGGATAGAGGGCCTGTTCCTTTGTTGAGAGGCTGTTCTCTCTGCTATACAGACTGACTACCCCTTTACTTCACCACACCTTTGTTGGGATCTCCTTTCAGATGAATTTTTCCATCGCCTGTATTTAAGGCTTTGCTGAGGTTTCAAGGGAAGGATAAGACCCAGTCTTCAGATATTTTTGCTGGCAGAGTGGTGATTTGAAGAGAGCAGTTGCCTTCTGTAGGAAAAGCTTTACAGGCAGTGGCGTAGCTAGGACAGGAAAACTGGGTGGGTGGGCACTGACTGGGGGGGAGCAGGAGGCCTGCCTCCCCCTACTATCTCCAGACGACCTTTACTGCTCAGTAGGCCCCCGAAGATGAGGCTGCCTGGGGCACACAGGGACGACTCACCCTCTCCCAGGCGGGAGGTGTGCCTCGTGTGGGCGGGGCTGGGTGGGGCTGGGGACCAGGACAGCAGCATGCGGTGCACAGGAGAGGGATGCTGATGGACGCTGACCAGGTGTTGGGAGTCCCAGCCTGTGGATTCAGGGGGCTCCAGCATCCAGTGGGCCTTGATGCTAAGTGGGTGGGCTACAGCCCACTCAGGCCCACCCATGGCTACAGCCCTGTTTACGGGTGCTTGCTGATTCCTAATCTAATTTACAGATTAATGGTAAAGCTGCCCTGCATTAGGTTTTTATTGTGGGGGAGTCTGCCAAGTTCTTCTTTGAGTGCATGTCGATTCCAAGTAGGTGGGCGCTGCATGCAAAGTCGTTGGAAGGCTTTTCCCCTAGCGGTACCTGTCGGGTCAGCTGTGGAGCCCCTGGAGCTACGCCTTCATGGCGGTGTATATAGGTCCCTGCCGACCCGCCACCTCTTCAGTTCCTTCTTACTGCCAGTGATGGTCGTTGGAGCTGTGTGTCTCTTGCCTCCGCAAGCGTTTCTCCTAGTGATTAGACTTTCTGTTAACCAAGGGGCGGGCAAACTCTTTGGCCTGAGGGCCACATCGGGTTTCTGAAATTGTATGGGGGGCCGGTTAGGTGAGGCTGTGCCTCCCCAAACAGCCAGGCATGGCCTGGTCTCTGCCCCCCGCCCGCTTCTTATCCCTTGGCGGCTCCTGCCCCATCCACCCCTCCCTGTCCCCTGACTGCCCCCGGACCCACTGCCCCGGCTGCCCTATCCAACCCCTCCTCTCATTCCTGACTGCCCCCCCTCTCCGGACCCCTGCCCCATCCAACCACCCGTTCTCCCTGACCGCCCCCGGAACCCCTGCCCCTGACTGCTTCCTGCCACCCCATCCAACCCCCCCTCCTTCCTGATTGTCCCCCCGGGACCCCTGCCCCCATTCAACACCCCTGTTCTCCGCCCTCTGACCCCCCGACCCCTATCCACACCTCTGTCCCTGACCACCACCCCGAACTCCCCTGCCCTCTATCCAACCCTCCCCCCCCCCCGCTCCCTGCCCCCTTATCGCGCTGCCTGGAGCACTGGTGGCTGGCGGTGCTACAGCTGCGCCGCCCAGAACACCAGGACAGGCAGCCGTGCCACCTGGCTGGCTGCCAGCCATGCCACCGCGCAGCACAGAGCACTGGGTCAGGCCACGGCTCTGCAGCTGCACTGCCTGGCAAGAGCTCGCAGCCCTGCCGCCCAGAAAATTGCACCGGTGGCACAGTGAGCTGAGGCTGCAGGGGAGGGGGAACAGCAGGGGAGGGGCCGGGGGCTAACCTCCCAGGCCAGGAGCTCAGGGGCCGGGCAGGAGGGTCCCGCGGGCTGGATGTGGCCCGCGGACCATAGTTTGCCCACCTCTGTTAACCTGTAAATAGTTAATTAGTTAGTGTTAGTTAGATAGAAGTGGAGGGTTCTCCCCAACCCCAATTCCTTCCCCTCTTGGAGTTCAGGGCATGCCTCCATCCCAAGGGTTTAAGCCGTGCAGGACCTGCTGCAAGCCCATGCCAATGGGCTACCCCCACAACTCCTGCCTAAAGTGTCTGGGGGAGGCGCATCAAACAGATCGTTGCAAGATCTGCAAAGGGTTCCGCCCGAGAACAAAGAAAGAAGGGGACTTCAGGCTCAAACAATTCCTTATGGAGGCAGCCCTCCGTCCCCAGCCAGCTCCGGGCCAGCAGGACTCAGCACCAAGCACCTCCGTGCGGAGCGCTCTGGCCTCTGTTAGAGAAGCTACGGCACCAAGGAAGGACTCTAGGCATAGAGACCCTTAGCACGGTCACTCCCCAGCACCGAAGCCCGCAGCGGCCACACAGCACCGCTTGCACTCACTGGTGCCACCTAAGCAGACAAGAAGACAAATAGAGGGTGCTCACCCACGATGAGAGCAGCTGGATCTGACAGCGCCAGCGGTATGTGTCCTGCGCAGGGGCACCCAGTGCCGGTCTCACAGGAATCAGCACCATTGACTTCGGGCCCACAGAGGGATCCGTCAAGTCTGGTGCTGTTGGACTCTCCTGGTAGAGAGTGCCAGGTGGAGGAGCTGGAGCTCCCTTCCACCCTGGACACATTTGAGGCGGCCAGGGACTTGATTGCCATGATGGCACCGCAGTCCCCCACCAGGCAAGATAGACCTCTGGCACCGCAAGGCATGGCGCCATTCAGAGGCAAGCCCGCAATGGTGAAGCACTGCTCGCCTTCTCCACGGCACTGTTCTCCGGCACCGTCCTGCTTGGCATCGCTGTGGTCTCCATGCTCAGGGTCCCAGTCATTGGACTTGGATGTGGAGTCCTACTACTCCAGGCGCAGTCAGAGCGTCATCGCAATAGGCTGGAGGCGGGGATGGTGCCACGGCAGGGGCCCGCGCAATGGCCTTTTTGAACCCCAGGGGCATACCACCAGGCTCAGGGCACTTACTCCAGGAGCAGCCAGTCCGTAATCTCAGAAGGACGTGCCCCTTTACTACCCAGGACCGTCCCCCACCTCAAGGCTTCAGACCATGGCGCAGAGCCCCGTCTGGGTCCCTGCTCCACCACTGGCTCTGAGGCTGCTACTGGCGCCGAGCAGCACGGCACTGAGCAGGACGCTTCCAGGAAGCCGGAGGGACAAGAAGCCTGGTACTGTCTTGGGCGACATCGTCATCCTCAATGGATGAGGCGGTGGCGGGGTCTTCATCCTCTGGGCTACCCCCCCATTGATAATAGAGTGCCCCAGGAGCTGTTGCACAGAGTGGCTCATAACATGGGGCTACAGGCCGAGGAGTCTGAGGACCCCATGGTGGACATACTAACCCCAAGGGGCCCTCCAGGGTGGCATTACCACTCATTAAAACTATTCAAGCCACTACAAAGACCTTGTGGCAGACTCCTGCCTCCATTCCCCCTACAGCTAAGGGGGTAGAGAGAAAGTATTTTGTCCCCTCTAGGGGGTATGAATACTTATTCACTCATCCACAGCTGGGTTTGCTGGTCGTAGCGGCAGTGAATGAGAGAGACGGGCAGGCGGGCCCAACTCCAAAATCTAAACACTCAAAGAAGCTGGACCTCTTCGGCAGGAAGATGTACTCCACTGGGGGGCTCCAGCTTTGTATTGTTAACCAGCAAGCAATCCTCAGCAGATAAAATTTTAATTCATGGGACTCCATGATGAAATTTAAGGAGTTGATCCTGTCAGACTCTAGAGCGGAATCTGTAGCCGTTGTCGAGGAGCGCAAGGCAGTGGCACGGACTTCTTTACAGGCCTCCCTGGACGTGGCAGACTTGGCCATGTGAACCAGATCCTCCACCATAGCCATGAGGAGGAGCTCATGGCTCCAGGTGTCGGGCCTTCCCCCGGAGGTCCAACAAACAATTCATGATTTGCCCTTTGACGGCAAGTCATGGGGTTGTTTTTGGAGCAGACAGATTCCAAGCTCCATAGCCTAAAGGATTCGCAGGCAACTTGAAATCGCTGGGTCTGCACACCCCTGCCACCCAGCGGAAACATTAAGCCCCAACCCCCTCTGCGTTTCTACCCTCCCCAGCCTAGGCAGGACTTCTCCAGGAAGCGGGGCAGGAATGGTAGGTGTAAGCTTGCCCATCCACCACCCAATCAAGGCCAGGGATCAGCGAGGCAGTCCTCAGGCTCTAAGCAAGCCTTTTGAAGGTGTGCCCGGGGGCGATGCACCAGTCCGCTCACCGGATCCTTCACCCTGTTTTCTAAATAGTTTGTCCCACTTCTATCGTACTTGGACCCAGATAATCTAAGCTCTCTAGGTCCTTAGCACTGTAGAAGTGGGATATTCTCTCCAATTCTGCTCCTCATGCAGGAGGTTCAATTGCTCCTTGCCACGGGAGCAGTGGAGGCGGTTCCTCAGGAGCTAAGGGGCAAGGGATTCTACTCCCAATATTTCCTAATCCCCAAAGCCAAAGGGGTCTCAGACCCATCCTCAACCTGCGAGGCCTCAACGGATTCATGAAGAAGCTGAGGTTCCGCATGGTCTCTTTGGCTGCCATCATCCCATCCCTGGATCTGGGAGACTGGTACGCCGCCCTCGACATAAAGGATGCGTACTTCCACATATCTATAATTCCAGCCCACAGACGCTTTCTCAGGTTCATAGTGAACCACAACCATTATGAGTTTACGGTCCTCCCCTTTAGTTTGTCAGCACCCGCTCGAGTTTTTACCAGGTGCATGGCAATCGTAGCCGCCTTCCTGAGAAGAAGGCAGGAACAGGTCTTCCCGTACCTTAACGACTGGTTGGTCAGGGGCTGCTCCAAGGCGCAAGTGGAGCAACATGTCAGCATAAGATCCACCTTTGACAAGCTGGGTCTTCTCCTGAATGTACACAAATCAACTCTATCCCCTACTTAGAGAATAGAGTTCATTGGGGCAGTGTTGGATGTGGGTCAGGCCAGAGTCTCGTTTGCGGACAATGCACGACATCATAGGGTAGGTCTACACTTACCCGGTAGTTCGGCGGCGAGCGATCGAACTTCTGGGTTCGACTTATCGCGTCTTGTCTGGACGCGATAAGTCGAACCCGGAAGTGCTCGCCGTTGACTGCGGTACTCCTGCTCGGCGAGAGGAGTACCGCGGAGTCGACGGGGGAGCCTGCCTGCCGCGTGTGGACCGAGGTAAGTTCGAACTAAGGTACTTCGAACTTCAGCTACGTTATTCACGTAGCTGAAGTTGCGTACCTTAGTTCGACTTGGGGGGTTAGTGTAGACCTGCCCATAGAAGGCTTCAAGCAATACTGCACCACTACAGCGAGGAATTTCTTGAAGCTCCTTGGACTTACGGTAACTTGTACATACATGGTACAACGTGCAAGGCTGAGGCTCAGATCTCTCCAGGCCTGGCTGGTGTCAATTTATCGGCCTGCTACACTTAAAGAAGCAGGGCCTGTCGGTCTCGTCAATAAGGGTTCGCCTAGCTGCCATTTCGGCATTCCACCCAGGAGTGTCTGGCCTATCAGTCTTCGCCAACCTGATGGTCGGTTGGTTTTTTAAAGGTCTTGACAGATTATACCCGCAAGTTAGGCAGCCGATCCCAGCTTGGGACCTTAATCTGTTTCTTTCAAGACTAATGGGGGGCCCCCTTCGAGTCCCTAGTGACTTGCTCATTACTCTATCTGTCATAGAAGGTGGCATTCCTGGTTGCAATAAAGTGTCTGAGCTTAAGGCCCTAACTTCTGACCCTCAATACACCATTTTTTGTAAGGACAAGGTGCAGCTTAGGCCTCGCCCAGCCTTTCTCCCAAAGGTTGTCTCTCACTTTCATGCGAATCAGGACATTTTTCTCCCACTCTTTTTTACCCTAAGCCACATGCTAACAGTTGGGAGCAAAGACGTTCGGCGAGCATTGGCTTTTTATATCAAGTGCACAAAGCCGTTTTGTAAGTCAAACCAGTTGTTTGTCGCAGTAGCAGACAGGATGAAGGGCCTCCTGGTGTCTTCTCAAAGAATTTAGTTATGGATCATGTCCTGTATCTGAGCATGTTATGAATTGGCAAAGATACCTGCCCCTGCACTAACGGCAAATTCTACAAGAGCGCAGGCCTCCTCGGCCATGCAGCATTTGGCAGAGTGGTGCTTCAGTCAGCAATTCCATGAACTCCGACCTCACCTCCTAGGTAAGGCTTGGGAGTCGCCTACTTGGAATCAACATGAGCAGTCACTCGAAAAAGAAAATCTGTTACCTACCTTTCGTAACTGTTGTTTTTCGAGATGTGTTGCTCATGTCCATTCCAAGACCCACCCGCCTTCCCCTCTGTCGGAGTTTCCGCACAGAGGAACTGAAGAGGCAGCGGGTCAGCAGGGACCTTATATAAGGCTAAGTTTTTGTCATGATTACTTTTAGTAAAAGTCATGGACAGGTCATGGGCAATAAACAAAAATTCATGGAAGCTGTGACCTGTCTCTGACTTTTGCTGCTGCGGCTCCATGGTTTCCACCACCACCATGGTGGCTAGGAGCTGTGGGGTTCCCCCTCCGCTTGTGGCAGCTGGAAGCTGCAGGGTGACCATATTTCCCAAAGAGAAAATGGGACACCCCCAGCTGTTTGCCCAAGGCATCCCCCTCCCCCATGTGAGGCTGTCACCCATCGATGGAACCATGTGGAGGGCCCCCTCAGGAGTCTGTCACCTGTTGCTGGAACCTTGCAGGGGGCCCCCTGTTGCTGCTGTCGCCTGTCGCTGGAACCCTGCCAGGGCCCCGCTGGCTGCCAGCTCCAGTCCTGCAGCCCCTGGGGCTGAAGCAGAGAATGTCACCGAGGTTTCTGGAAGTCAAGGATTCCGTGACTTCCATGACCTCCATGACATAAACGTAGCCTTACCTATATACACCGCCATGAAGGCATGACTCCAGGGGGCTCCACAGCTGACCCAATGGGTACCGCTAGGGGAAAAACCTTCTGACTGTGCACGCATACCTACTTGGAATGGACATGAACAACACATCTCAAAAAACAACAGTTATGAGAAGGTAGGTAACCATTTTTTCTCGTGGCTCCTGTAAAAGATATGTTTACTGAGCCAGAAATAACAGCCTAGAGAAACATACATATTGGGAATAAACTGGGGAAAAAATGTAGAAAATTGTTAATATGCTTTAACTTCAGATACACACTGTGCAATTTGAATTTCAAATAAGACTGATTTGTAAAAACACTTTTTTTTTAAAACCAACTCTAACTGTTGAGTAGTAGACTTCGGCTGTATTCAGAGGATGGTGTTTAATATGTGAGAAGCCTACGTTGTCTCTAGAAAATTAATAAAAATTAAACTGCAGTTTAATAGTAATCATTAATGAGGTTAGAGATAATTAGAAAGTTTCATGGGCCATGAGAGTGCATAATTGCAAGGAATGAAAGCTAAATTAAATATCTCAGCTAATTAGGAGCCTGTGTGTCAGCTGTAATTAAAACTGGCTTTCAGGATACTATTTACTTTTGAAATCAAATTCTTTTGTGTTAGAAAAATAAATATATTTAAGTCAAGAAGAAAAAACCCTCTGAATCATTGACCCATAGTAAAATAAAACCACCTCCCACAACCAAAAATAAAAATCAGGAGATATAAAAGAATGCTTTTACTTTATAGTGAGATTGGTATATCTTTTTTTCAGTCTGATTAACTTGAAAGCAGTTTTATTGTTTCAGTGGATGGGGAGTGCTTCTTTGTATCTAATGTTTCTAGAAGATGTTTTGGTTAGTTGCATTTTGTAGATATGCCTTTAAAGTCTGGACAAATCAATAAGTGATTTTTAAAATAATGAAAAATACTGTGGAAATATCCTTTATAATGTGACAAAAGGGTTTTCATGAGGCTTTCAGAAATATATGGATCTTAAGATCTGAAGAGTCCTGTGTTTCCTGTGGGTTTTAGTTCAAACAGTCTAAGCAAATACTGTATGAAATATTTGTGGAGACATTCTTCGTGGAATTAACCCCTCTGGCTGTTAATTTCTTTTGATGTATGCTATGTATGTCCATGTCCATTTGTCCATGTCCATTTGTCCATGTCCATGTACATTTGATTTGAGAAAATCTTTTGATCACATTTGTGAAACAAAATGCAATGCCACTAGGGGACAGTAGAAGCTAATTTTCATTTTTGAAGTTTTACTGTGTGCGTTTTTCTTTCAAAAATGTAATTTTACACATTGTGTGGCATGAAGAGGACATGTGAGTAAAAGAAATCCCATACAAAGGTTACTTAACTGATAAGTAGGATGGTAAGAAAAGGACTGTTTTACAGGAACTTTGATTTCATTTTTAAAAATAGTGGGGGGGAAAAGACTGCTTTATATTTTCCAGTTTATTCAGTGCGTGGACATGTTTCTGTGTTTAGTGCTTAGTACACTATTGCTACTAGCTGACTTTAAATAAATCCACTTCTCCCCTACATCTTTTACCAAAAAAGCCTGTAAAACCCTTACCTAAGTCTGGCTTTTCTGCACCAAGAGGTGTTTTTAAGGCATTAAATGTGAAATGGAGGACAGAGTAGAATAACTTTCTGTTGGGATTCTGATAGATGCAGGGGTAAGTCTGGAGCCTCATGTTGCATGTGCACATAATGTAACATACTTATATGGGACCTGATCCAGTGCCCCTTGAAGTCATTGGGAGTCTCTGTTGGCATCAGTGGGTTTTGGATAAGTCTGAGAGAGAGATTTGGTGTTGATGTCAGTGGCTCTGGAGGAAGCCAACATGCCCTTTTGTGGATATATTTGTGCGTGTGTGTACTGTATATCAAACTAGTCTAACTATATATAGTCTGCCTTGGTTCTGTTCACTCTCACCAAAATCACCACTGTCCATTCTCTATTGGACAAGACAATATGATAACGGTAATCAATTTAGTCCCATTAATTAAAAAGTTTGGAGCTGCTGGTGCCATATGGTTGATGGATATACTCCGCAGCATAATTGTTTTTAGGGAAAAATGATTGGATAATTTCAGGCAGTCAGGAAATATATCCCTCTGGATCAGGGGTAGGCAACGTATGGCACGCGTGCCGAAGGCGGCACGCGAGCTGATTTTCAGTGGCACTCACACTGCCAGGGTCCTGGCCACCGGTCTTGGGGGCTCTGCATTTTAATTTAATTTTAAATGAAGTTTCTTAAACATTTTAAAAACCTTATTTACTTTACATACAACAATAGTTTAGTTATATATTATAGACTTATAGAAAGAGATTTTCTAAAAACGTTAAAATGTATTACTGGCACGCGAAACCTTAAACTAGAGTGAATAAATGAAGACTCGGCACACCACTTCTGAAAGGTTGCCGACCCCTGCTCTGGATCATGGTCACCTGAGAAGCTGTGTAATTAAGCCCCTCCCTGTTGTAACATTTTCTACCTAAGTAAGTGTGACTAAACACTTAAGGTTTTGGATAACTCAGCAAAGTTAATTTTTTTTCCCAATGTGAAAAATAATGTTGCCTTCAATCCAGAGATGGGATGTGTTTCTTGGGATCTGAATAACCTGCATAGTCAAATTGTCAAGCTGGCAGCTCCTTGCATAATTAACTATTTATTAGGTTAAAACCCTGTTTGAAGTGCTTTTATTGATCTACTGTAGTGTTTAGTTCATATTACATTGCAGTCTTCAATTCACTGTCCTAACTTAAAAAAAAAAAAACGCTGCCAGCGGAGGTCACAAGAAACGCCCCTCACCACTGCATATTTAACTCACAATTCATATTATTTAAACCTCTTTACAATTACATACTGAAGCCTAGCTACAATTCTGACATTGTCCTGCAATTGCATCAACTTGGACTATGTTTTCCATTAGAATATTTTTCTAATGATGTTCTAACACACTAAAATATAAACTTGGCTATGGTCATAATTACCCACTGACACAATGCCACCCTGGAAAACTATAATAAAGAATAAATAAGCATATGTTTCAGTACAGTAGAATGGATGCAGCTGCTGTGGGAAATAGATTGCTTACTAGCTAGGCTGGAGGACACAGTGACCTTTATATTCAATTTATTGATAAGGTTGGTGTAAGCTGTGGCATACTCTTGTCCATTTTTTCCCCTCTCACTACAGTGTCTGTTCATAAGAAAGAAGACTCTGCTGTATAACTAAGTGAAGGGGGATGTAGTAGGGTCGAGCCGGGGCTCTACCCTCCGGGACGGAGGGGCGCCACACCGGCTCACTGTAGCACAGACAGTCACGGTTCCGGCCCCTTTCCGCAGGGCTTAGCAAACACTCAGCTAGCTCAGGCACTTTGGTGCAGGGGCTGAGCAATAGTCCACAGTTTAAGCAGGCCCAGGCCCTGGGTCAGGGCGGGGCACAAACAGTCACAGCTCAGGCCCTTGGATGCAGGGGCTGAGCAAACAATCAGTCAAGGAGCCCAGGCCCTCTGGGGCAGGGCCGAGCAGGCAAGCAGTTAAGGAGCTCAGGCCCTCTGGGGCAGGGCTGAGCAGGCAAGCAGTTAAGGAGCTCAGGCCCTCTGGGGCAGGGCTGAGCAGGCAAGCAGTTAAGGAGCCCAGGCCCTCTGGGGCAGGGCGGGGCACAAACAGTCACAACTCAGGCCCTTGAATGCAGGGGCTGAGCAACCGAGCAATTGGGGTAAGCTCAGGCCCCTACACCTGAGCGTTAGGTGAGGGGGAAGCCTGCCACCCGTGAACGGGGTGGCAAGGGGGGAACGCAGGCCCACCCACTCCACTGCGTTCCAGCCCGGGGCCCTAGCAGCGGTTACTGCCGCTGCTGGTCAGTGGGGTATCCTGACCGAAACACAGACATCGGCTCACAGGCCTCTGCAGCCTGACCGGGGTCGGCTACCCCCGGGCTACTTCCATGTTCCCCCTCGGGGCCTACCTCATTGGCGACAGCAGGCTCTGGCCAGTCCAGGAGCATCGGTTCCTCGGGTGCGGGGCTTGGGGGCCAGTCCGGCAGCTCTCCACCAGGGTAGCTGGCCCGGGGCAGGCTTGGCCAGTCCTCCTCGGGGTAGCTGGCCCGGGGCAAGCTTGGCCAGTCCTCCTCGGGGTAGCTGGCCCGGGGCAAGCTTGGCCAGTCCTCCTCGGGGTAGCTGGCCCGGGGCAAGCTTGGCCAGTCCTCGTCGGGGTACCTGGTCCGGGGCAGGCTTGGCCAGTCCTCCTCGGGGTACCTGGCGAGAGGTAGGCTCGACCGGCACGGTGGGGTAGCAGGCGGCTCGCGGCCTGGGGCTGTCTCCCAAGCGGGAGCTCGGCCCGGGACGTCTGCTCTCTCTGGCGGCCTGGGCTTCACTGAGCTCTGCCGGCGGGCTTTTATACTTCCGGGTCGGGGCCGTGACCTCGGAGGGGCGGGGCCCGGACCCGGTGGCTCCGCCCACGTTGGGGTCAGGGGAAGGTCGGCCCCCTGCGGGACAGAGGGGCGCCACACCGGCTCACTACAGGGAGGGATCGGTCGTCTGGTGCTGGAGCTCCTGCGCCCTTCTCCCTCCTTCCCTCCCTGGCCCTCTGCTGCTGCTGCTGCTGCTGCGTGAGTGAGTGAGTGAGTGCGGAGGGGGGGGCCTTGCCGGCCTGCCCCCCCCCTCGCCTCCGGAGGGAGAAGCACCGGCCCCCCACGACACCAACACCGACACCATCTGGGGGCCCACCTGCTTGCTGGCTTGTTTGCCTGCCTGCCTGCCTGCCTGTTTGCCTGGCCGGACGCCTGACGCTCGCTGCTGTTCCTGTGTGGGAGCCGCTGCCTCCGTCGCGGAGTCGGAGGAGACTAGGTTCCTGATTCGGGAGATTGTGGAGGGGATTGCTTAAGAACTGTGTTTTGTTGAGTGACTTTGCCATCTTTGCTCCTGGGGTGGTGCTGCCTCCAGTCGCGTTCGGAGGGTGGACGGAACTGAGCCTCTCGCTCGTAATTCCTCGGAGTGGAAGCCATCGTGTGCTAGGACGCTCTGAGGTCGGCTCGAGATCCTTTTGTCCTGTCCCCTGGAGCGGACTGTGGAGTGTGGACGGTACTGAGCCTCCCGCTCGTAATTCCTCGGAGTGGGAGCCATCGCGTGCCAAGAAACTCTGAGGTCGACTTGGGATCCTTCTGTCCCGTCCCCTGTATTGCAGGGGGCGCGGGGAGGGGCGCGGTGCCCCCCCCCTTTCGTCCATCTGTTCCCCCTCTGCCACCACCCCCACCGCCGACAACCCCTCCACCGTCCCGCGTGTCGCCTGGACCTGCTCTTCGTTCCTCGGCGGGGCTGTTTGCCCCCCCCGCCCTCTTCCACCGTCCGGGACTGTTTGTTTACAGCAGTGAGCGGCAGGACCTCCGCTTCACGAGCGCTGTGGGTGCACCTTTCCCCCCCCCCCGCTGCGTTTAGTTGAGGGGGTCCCCTCCCTGTAGCCCCCCATTTTATCCCGCCCCCCCCCTTATTTTCGGCCCCTTCGGTTTGTTCTTTTGGTGCTCCTTCCCCCCCTCCCCTTCCCCCATTTCCCCCCCCCACGGTTTCTAGCCTGCTGGCTGTGTTCTCGGCCTTGTCCTTGAATTGCAGCTGGCTGAAGTTTTTGCAGTTGGCTGGGAATTTGTTTATATTCCTGGGCCGCTGCTCTGTTTCTCCCCCCCCTTTCCCCCCGCGCGCGCTCGTGTTCCTGTTTTGTTGCGCCCCCCCCCTTTTTGCATTGTTTTTGCCCCCTTATATTGTTGTTATAGTTTCCCCCCCCCCCAACAGTGTAGCCGGAGGAGCCGGCATTCTCCCAGAGGCGCCCTCCTCCCCTCTCTGTAGCTTTCTAGGAGGGTGTGGTTAGGCCCCTCCCCCCCCCTCCCCCTTTTTCCCCGCCCCGTTTGCAGCTGAAGGTTGTTATGGCGGGGGACTCTGCTTCTGGTTTATTCCCTGCCCCTCCCCCTCCCCCCGCCACCACCCCTGCCCCTGCCCGTGTTCTTGCCCCTGCCCCGCTCTCTTCCTCTGCCCTGTTGCCCCCGCCAGCCCCGGTGACCGGCCCCTTGGCCGGCCCTGCCCTAGGCAACGCCGCTGCCACGGCTGCCTCTTCCACCGGCAGGAAGGGCCAGGGGAGGAAGAAGGGCAAGGGCCCCGCCCGTGGGACCAAACCTCCTGCGGGCGGGGCTGCGATCCCCGCCGCGGCCTCGACATCGGCCGCGGCCCCTCCCTCTCCTGCCGTCCCTTTCACCGGCTCTGAGAGCGCTACCTCTCGAGCCCACAGAGCGTACGCCCAGGTGGCCGCCGCCCCTCCGCGTACCGCTGCACCTTCCGCCCCGACCGCTGCCTCCGGACCCATCTCTGGCGACCTGGGCCCCTTCCCCTCGCTAACTAGGAGGCATGGCATCCGCTGCCACCTTGTGCCTGCCTCGCCCCATATCGAGACCTACGTGCGGGCGTTGGCGAGGGTGGTGGGGCCCACGGCCATCGTGGCGGCTTCCAAAATGTATGGGAAGGCCGTGTTCTTCCTGGCATCGGAGGCCGCCGCGCAGGAGGCGGTGGAAAGAGGCCTGGCGGTGGGAGGCGTGTTTGTTCCTTTGGAACCCTTGGAGGACCTGGGCGTACGGGTGGTCTTGACCTCCGTTCCGCCCTACCTCCCCAACGCCGCCCTGTTGCCTGCCCTCTCCGCCTTGGGGAAGCCCATTTCTATTCTAAACCCTCTCTCGTTGGGCTGTAAGGACCCCACCCTCCGTCACATCCAGTCGTTCCGCCGGCAGGTCCAGCTCCAGCTGCCGCCGGCGGCGGGTGCCGGAGCGGTGCTCGAAGGGTCCTTCCTGGTGCCCTACCGCGGGGCCCACTATCGGGTGCACTATTCGACGGGGGAGGCCCGGTGCTTCCTCTGCCGAGCGCCGGGGCATGTCCGGAGAGACTGTCCCCTGGCCCGCTCTGGTAGGGCGTCCGAGACCCCCGGGGCCCGAGCGGGTGCCGGCCCTATCGTCGCCGACGATCCTAGCGGTTCGGCCACTGCTGCTACCGCCGCTCCTCCTCCTTTTGCCGTGACTCCCGCTCTGGCCGCGGAGACGGCCGAGCGGGCGGGCCTTGCCGTCGCCGACCCTGGATCGGCGGGGCATGTGGAGGGGCGACTGGGGCGGCTTTCGCCGGCCGCGGGGCAGGGCCCGCCCCAGGGGGAGGTTTCCCCTCCCCCTGGTGGCCCTTTGCCCCTGCCACCCCGAGTCGAATTCCTGCCCTTGCCCTCAGACCCCGCCCCTGCTGGCCAGCCCTCCACCTCCTCTTCCACCTCAGGGGGCTGGGTGACCGTCCGGGGGAAGCGCAGAGCCCACAGATCGCAGGCTCTCTCCCTTCCCTCCGATGAGGAGGGAGAGCTAAACCCCCGAAAGATGTTGCGGGGGGCCGCAGTTGCTGGTTCTGGTAACGCGCCCCCGGACGGTGCCCAGCAGGAAGCGCTGGCCATGGAGACCGTAGATGCCGTGGCAGCGGCTAGGGAACCTTCTGTTCCTATTGTTGAGCCTCCACCTGAGGTGGCTTCGGTGGCGGTTTCCCCGGTCCTTGCTTCGTCCGTGCCTCCCACCACCACCACCGATGCCGGGGCGGCTTTCGTCCCTGTGTCTGGCGGGGAGGACGCCGGGGCCGGGGGGACCGCTTTCGCCTCCTTTTTTGATGAGATCGAGGCCCTGGGTTTGACCCCGGTTACCCAAGGGGAGGACGCTCTTCCACCGGTGGGCCCCGATCCGGGTGTTGATTTAGTCCCGCCTCCCCCTCCTACTCCCGGTTCTGCCACCCCCGGATTAGTTTTGGGGGAACCCTTGGCCCTACCTGCCAGCCCGGCCGCGACTACCGTCTCGTGCACAGCCGCCGAGCCCCTAGGGGCGACGGCTGTTGCTACGCAGCCGGTTCTTGCCCCCGATCCCGCCCTTTCCACCTTACCTGCCCTGCCTGCTAGTCCGGCCGCGCCTACCGTCTCGTGCACAGCCGCCGAGCCCCTTGGGGCGACGGCTGTTGCTGAGCAGCCAGTTTTTGCCCCCGATCCCACCCCTTCTACCTTACCTGCCCCTGAAGCTTCCACTGTCCCTGCTGCTCCCGTTGGTTTGGCAGCGGGTGAAGGGGAGCCCGTTCCGGTCCCTGGTCCTACCCCCTCTTCTGTTCAGCTTCCTGTTTTTGTTCCCGAGGTGTCTTCTCCTGCCACCTCGGGTCCCCCTGCTACCCCCGGGGTTGTCGCGTTTCCGTTGTCTACGGACGACCCTCGGGGAGCAGCTTTTGTTTTTCCCCTTCCCGCCACTGTGGGGGCTGTGTTGTTTTCTCAGCCGCCCTCTCCTCTGCCGGGATTGGGGACGAGCAGCCCGGCGCAGCAGCGCCGGGGCTCGGCCCCTTGTTTGTCCGTCCGCGAGGACCCTTCCGGGGCCCTGCCGGAGGTCGGCGGCGGCTCGGCCGCTGCCTCCCCCTCCGCGCTGCGGGATGAGCTGCGCCTCTTTTTATCAGATTTCCGTGGTTCCCAGGGTAAGGTGCCGATGGCCCTTCGGCGCTGGGGGGACTTCCATCTCGTTCTTCGGGCCGTGAGGGCGCTTTTGGGGGAGGGGCGAGGGTCCGATCGGCGGGACTTCGCGGCCTACCGGCGGGCCCGCAGATTCCGCGACTCCTTGTTGGCCTTCGGAGTCGAGCATGGAATCTTGCGAGGCCCGCTGGAGGCCGTCGATCCCTCTGCCAGTGAGGATCTGCCCCAGCCCTCAGCATGACGGTCACCACGTTTGCTTCGTTGAACGCCCGGGGCTGTAGGGTGGGTTTCCGCAGGAGCCAGGTGCTCTCCTTCCTTCGTGAGGGGGGGTACTCTGTGATTTTCCTGCAGGAGACCCACGCGGCCCCGGCTGTCGAGGCTAGCTGGCGGCTGGAGTGGGGTGACGGGGTTTATTTTAGCCACCTTAGCGCCCACTCGGCTGGGGTGGCCACCCTGTTTTCCCCGGGGCTGCGGCCTGAGGTGCTGGGGGTCACCGAGGTCGTGCCGGGCCGCCTGCTGCACGTCCGGGCCCGCGTGGAGGGGCTGGTTTTGAATTTGGTCAATGTTTACGCCCCGAACAAGGGCCCGGAGCGCGTGCCTTTTTTTCAGCGGGCGGCGGCCTTCCTCGGCACTCTGGATTCTAGCGAGTGCCTGGTCCTGGGAGGGGACTTTAATACCACCCTCGAGGACCAGGACCGCTCCGGGATTGAGACTTCCCAGGCGGCCGCGGGCGTCCTCAGGGAGATTGTAGACCATCACTCCCTGGTGGACGTCTGGCGCGAACACCACCCGGACGACGATACCACCTTCACCTATGTCCGGGTGGAAGACGACCGGTCGCGTCACTCCCGGTTGGACCGAATCTATCTGTCCCGCTTTCATTTGGCCCAAGCCCACGCCTCCAGCGTCCGGCCGGCCCCGTTCTCGGATCACCATCTGGTGACCGTGACGGCCTCTCTCAGTTCCGAGCGGCCGGGGCCGGCCTATTGGCATTTTAATAATAGTTTGCTGGAGGACGTGGGCTTCGTGGCTTCCTTTCGGGTGTTCTGGCTGGCATGGCGGGGGCAGCGGCGCGCCTTTCCCTCGGCGCGGCGGTGGTGGGACGTAGGGAAGGTCCGCGTGCGGCTCTTCTGCCGGAACTACACCCGGGGCGCCAGCCGGCGGAGGGGTGCGCTGATAGGGCAGTTGGAGCGGGAGGTCTTGGAGTTAGAGAGGCGTCTGGCCTCCGGCCCCGAGGATACATCCCTCTGCGCGGCGTACCGGGAGAAGCGGGAGGAGCTCCGGGCCCTGGAAGATCACCGAGCCCGGGGCGCGTTTGTTCGATCCCGCATCCGTCTCCTTCGGGAGATGGATCGTGGCTCCCGCTTCTTCTACGCCCTGGAGAAAAGGAGGGGGGCCAAAAAGCATATCACCTGCCTCCTGGCAGAGGACGGCTCCCCCCTCACGGATCCGGAGGAGATGCGTGGCAGGGCCAGGGCCTTCTACGCTGCTCTTTTCTCCCCGGATCCGACCGACGCTGAGGCCCGCAGGGTGCTCTGGACCGAGCTCCCGACGGTCAGCGCGGGCGACCGAGACCGGCTGGAGTTGCCTCTCTCCCTAGCCGAGTTCTCGGCAGCCCTCCAGCTCATGCCCACCAACAAGTCGCCGGGCATGGATGGGCTGACCGTGGAATTCTACCGCGTGTTCTGGGATGTCCTCGGCCCGGACCTCGTTACCGTCTGGGCCGAGTCCTTGCAGGGCGGGGTCCTCCCTCTCTCGTGCCGGCGAGCTGTGCTCGCCCTGTTGCCGAAGAAGGGGGACCTTCGCGATTTACGGAATTGGCGTCCCCTCTCGCTCCTCAGCACGGACTATAAGGTCGTAGCGAAAGCCATCTCGCTGCGGCTGGGGTCCGTGCTGGCGGACGTGGTCCATCCCGACCAGACCTACACCGTCCCGGGCCGTAGTATCTTTAATAACTTGTACTTGGTCCGGGACCTGTTAGAGCTGGGGCGTAGGGATGGTCTGTCGTTCGCCCTCCTGTCCCTGGACCAGGAGAAGGCGTTCGACAGGATGGACCACGGGTATCTCCTGGGCACCCTGCGGGCGTTCGGCTTCGGGCCCCTGTTTGTGGCTTTTCTCCAGGTGCTGTACGCCGAGGCGGAGTGTCTGGTCAGGCTCAACTGGACCCTGACCGAGCCGGTCAGCTTTGGGCGAGGAGTGCGGCAGGGGTGTCCCCTCTCGGGCCAGCTGTACGCTCTGGCGATCGAGCCCTTCCTCTGCCTCCTCCGTCGGAGGTTGGCGGGGTTGGTGCTCCGGGAGCCGGAGATGCGGCTGGTCCTGTCGGCGTACGCCGACGACGTGCTCCTCGTGGTCCAGGACCCGGAGGATCTGGTGCGGGTGGAGGCCTGCCAGGGCGTTTATTCGGCGGCCTCCTCCGCCAGGGTCAACTGGGTCAAGAGCTCTGGCCTGGTGGTCGGGGACGGGTGGCGGGCGAGCTCCCTCCCACCCGCGCTTCAAGCCATCCGGTGGAGCGCGGGTCCGCTGCTTTATCTTGGCGTTTACCTTTCCGCCACGCATCCTTCTCCGCCGGAGAACTGGCAGGATTTGGAGGCCAGGGTGGGTGAGCGGCTGCGGAGATGGACGGGACTGCTCCGGTGTCTCTCCCTGCGAGGGAGGGCGCTGGTGCTGAACCAGCTCGTCCTGTCCATGCTCTGGCACCGGCTCAACACCCTGAGCCCGGCCCCGGGGATCCTGGCCAGACTCCAGAGGTTAGCCCTGGAGTTTTTCTGGCCGGGACTGCACTGGGTCTCTGCGGGGGTTTTGAGTCTTCCCCTGGAGGAGGGGGGACAGGGCCTGATCTGCCTTCGTAGCCAGGTCCATGTCTTCCGCCTCCAGGCCCTGCAGAGGCTCCTTTATGGTGCGGGCAGTCCGGCATGGAGCACGTTGGCGCACGCCTTCCTCCGCCGCCTTCGAGGGCTCCGCTACGACCGGCAGCTCCTTTTTCTTCACCCGAGAGGTCTTCCGCGTGACCTCTCGGAGCTGCCGGTCTTCTACCAGGACATTCTCCGGACATGGAAGCTTTTTTCGGCGACCAGGTCCACTGTGGCCACCGAGGGCGCAGATCTCCTCGCGGAGCCCCTGCTACACAATCCTGCTCTCCGTGTGCAGGTGGCGGAGTCACCCTCGGTGAGCCGGAGGTTGATCCTGGCGGGAATCACTAGGGTCGGAGACCTCCTGGACTATGCCGGAGGGGACTGGGTGGATCCCCGTGCGCTTGGTCGGCGCATGGGGCTCTCCACCCTCACGACCCCTCTGCGTGTGCTCCAGGAGGTAGGCGCTGCACTGTCACCTCCCGCTATCAATTTTTTGTGGCGGGCCCTGCGGGAGGGCGTTCCCCGCCCACCCCTCACCCCGGGCCCTCCGGATCTTTTTATTGGGCCCCTGCTCCGTGAGCCCCCCCAGCTCCCACGATCCCATAATCCGAGCCAGCTGCATGCTCTGCAGCCGGTCCGGTTTCGAACCGCGCCCAGAGACCACCTGTACACGCTCGTGCTCCACACGTTGCATTTTCTCACCCTCGTGTCCCGCCCCGACACCAAGTGGCGGGACTATTTGATACCTGTGGAGAGTGAGAAACCCCGGTGGGCCAGTCTTTATTCCACCTTGGTTCCACGGCCCGCCGGGGATGTTGGTTGGCGGCTCCTTCACGGAGCCGTGAGCACGGGCGTGTACTTAGCGAGGTTCACCCCCATTCCCGAAGCCTGCCCATTTTGTGGCATACGGGAGACCCTGGCGCATGCTTACCTTGAGTGCGCCAGGCTGCAGCCCCTGTTCCGGCTCCTCCAGAACCTCTTGTTGAGGTTCTGGCTGCATTTTTCCCCTCACTTGTTTATTTATGCTCACCCTATTCGTGGCCCCACGAAGTCGCGGGACCTCCTCGTCAACCTCTTCCTGGCTCTAGCCAAGCTTACCATCTATAATACCAGGGAGAAGATGTTGGCCGAGGGGGTGCTCTGCGACTGTGAGGCCTACTTTCGTACCTTTTTGGTTTCACGTCTCCGGGCGGAGTTCCACTGGGCAGCGTCCGCTGGCTCCCTTGCCTCCTTTGAGGAGCAGTGGGCGCTGTCCGGGGTTCTTTGCTCGGTGTCCCCATTTGGTTCCCTGATTTTGAACCTTTGATTGTCACCTCACTTCCTGTTTTTTTATTAGTTGTCCCACGGAATTACTTGGTTCTGGGTCCAGTGGTCCCTCCCGCTAAGTTGGGGGAGGGGCCTTTAGCAGTGGGCGGGTGAACCCGCCCACCTCCCGGTCAACCAATATGGGCTCACTACAGGGAGGGATCGGTCGTCTGGTGCTGGAGCTCCTGCGCCCTTCTCCCTCCTTCCCTCCCTGGCCCTCTGCTGCTGCTGCTGCTGCTGCTGCTGCTGCGTGAGTGAGTGAGTGCGGAGGGGGGGGCCTTGCCGGCCTGCCCCCCCCCTCGCCTCTGGAGGGAGAAGCACCGGCCCCCCACGACACCAACACCGACACCATCTGGGGGCCCACCTGCTTGCTGGCTTGTTTGCCTGCCTGCCTGCCTGTTTGCCTGGCCGGACGCCTGACGCTCGCTGCTGTTCCTGTGTGGGAGCCGCTGCCTCCGTCGCGGAGTCGGAAGAGACTAGGTTCCTGATTCGGGAGATTGTGGAGGGGATTGCTTAAGAACTGTGTTTTGTTGAGTGACTTTGCCATCTTTGCTCCTGGGGTGGTGCTGCCTCCAGTCGCGTTCGGAGGGTGGACGGAACTGAGCCTCTCGCTCGTAATTCCTCGGAGTGGAAGCCATCGTGTGCTAGGACGCTCTGAGGTCGACTCGAGATCCTTCTGTCCTGTCCCCTGGAGCGGACTGTGGAGTGTGGACGGTACTGAGCCTCCTGCTCGTAATTCCTCGGAGTGGAAGCCATCGCGTGCCAAGAAACTCTGAGGTCGACTTGGGATCCTTCTGTCCCGTCCCCTGTATTGCAGGGAGCGCGGGGAGGGGTGCGGTGCCCCCCCCTTTTCGTCCATCTGCTCCCCCTCTGCCACCACCCCCACCGCCGACAACCCCTCCACCGTCCCGCGTGTCGCCTGGACCTGCTCTTCGTCCCTCGGCGGGGCTGTTTGCCCCCCCCGCCCTCTTCCACCGTCCGGGACTGTTTGTTTGCAGCAGTGAGCGGCAAGACCTCCGCTTCACGAGCACTGTGGGTGCACCTTCCCCCCCCCCGCTGCGTTTAGCTGGGGGGGTCCCCTCCCTGTAGCCCACCGTCTATCCCGCCCCCCCCCCCTTTTTTTCGGCCCCTTCGGTTTGTTCTTTTGGTGCTCCTTCCCCCCCTCCCCCTCCCCCGTTTCCCCCCCCCACGGTTTCTAGCCTGCTGGCTGTGTTCTCGGCCTTGTCCTTGAATTGCAGCTGGCTGAAGTTTTTGCAGTTGGCTGGGAATTTGTTTATGTTCCTGGGCCGCTGCTCTGGTATAACCCCCCCCCCCTTTCCCCCCGCGCGCGCTCGTGTCGCCCCCCCTTTTTTGCACTGTTTTTGCCCCCTTATATTGTTGTTATAGTTTCCCCCCCCCCCAGTGTAGCCGGAGGAGCCGGCATTTCCCCAGAGGCGCCCTCCTCCCCTCTTTGTAGCTTTCTAGGAGGGTGTGGTTAGGCCCCTCCCCCCTCTTCCCCTTTTTCCCCGCCCCGTTTGCAGCTGCAGGTTGTTATGGCGGGGGACTCTGCTCCTGCCCCTCCCCCCGCCACCACCCCTGCCCCTGCCCGTGTTCTTGCCCCTGCCCCGCTCTCTTCCTCTGCCCTGTTGCCCCCGCCCGCCCCGGTGACCGGCCCCTTGGCCGGCCCTGCCCTAGACAACGCCGCTGCCACGGCTGCCTCTTCCACCGGCAGGAAAGGCCAGGGGAGGAAGTAGGGCAAGGGCCCCGCCCGTGGGACCAAGCCTCGTGCGGGCGGGGCTGCGATCCCCGCCGCGGCCTCGACATCGGCCGCGGCCCCTCCCTCTCCTGCCGTCCCTTTCACCGGCTCTGAGAGCGCTTCCTCTCGAGCCCACAGAGCGTACGCCCAGGTGGCCGCCGCCCCTCCGCGTACCGCTGCACCTTCCGCCCCGACCGCTGCCTCCGGACCCATCTCTGGCGACCTGGGCCCCTTCCCCTCGCTAACTAGGAGGCATGGCATCCGCTGCCACCTTGTGCCTGCCTCGCCCCATATCGAGACCTACGTGCGGGCGTTGGCGAGGGTGGTGGGGCCCACGGCCATCGTGGCGGCTTCCAAAATGTATGGGAAGGCCGTGTTCTTCCTGGCATCGGAGGCCGCCGCGCAGGAGGCGGTGGAAAGAGGCCTGGCGGTGGGAGGCGTGTTTGTTCCTTTGGAACCCTTGGAGGACCTGGGCGTACGGGTGGTCTTGACCTCCGTTCCGCCCTACCTCCCCAACGCCGCCCTGTTGCCTGCCCTCTCCGCCATGGGGAAGCCCATTTCTATTCTAAACCCTCTCTCGTTGGGCTGTAAGGACCCCACCCTCCGTCACATCCTGTCGTTCCGCCGGCAGGTCCAGCTCCAGCTGCCGCCGGCGGCGGGTGCCGGAGCGGTGCTTGAAGGGTCCTTCCTGGTGCCCTACCAGGGGGCCCACTACCGGGTACACTATTCGACGGGGGAGGCCCGGTGCTTCCTCTGCCAAGCGCCGGGGCATGTCCGGAGAGACTGTCCCCTGGCCCGCTCTGGTAGGGCGTCCGAGACCCCCGGGGCCCGAGCGGGTGCCGGCCCTATCGTCGCCGACGATCCTAGCGGTTCGGCCACTGCTGCTACCGCCGCTCCTCCTCCTTTTGCCGTGACTCCCGCTCTGGCCGCGGAGACAGCCGAGCGGGCGGGCCTTGCTGTCGCCGACCCTGGATCGGCGAGGCATGTGGGGGAGCGAGCGGGACGGCTTTTGCCAGCCGCGGGGCGGGGCCCGCCCCAGGGGGAGGTTTCCCCTCTCCCTGATGGCCCTTTACCCCTGCCACCCCGAGCCGAATTGTTACCCTTGCCCTCCGACCCCGCCTCTGCTGACCAGCCCTCCACCTCCTCTTCCACCTCAGGGGGCTGGGTGACCGTCCGGGGGAAGCGCAGAGCCCACAGATCGCAGGCTCTCTCCCTTCCCTCCGATGAGGAGGGAGAGCTAAACCCCCGAAAGATGTTGCGGGGGGCCGCAGTTGCTGGTTCTGGTAACGCGCCCCCGGACGGTGCCCAGCAGGAAGCGCTGGCCATGGAGACCGTAGATGCCGTGGCAGCGGCTAGGGAACCTTCTGTTCCTATCGTTGAGCCTCCACCTGAGGTGGCTTCGGTGCGGTTTCCCCGGTCCTTGCTTCGTCCGTGCCTCCCACCACCACCGCCGATGCCGGGGCGGCTTTCGTCCCTGTGTCTGGCGGGGAGGACGCCGGGGCCGGGGGGACCGCTTTCGCCTCCTTTTTTGATGAGATCGAGGCCCTGGGTTTGACCCCGGTTACCCAAGGGGAGGACGCTCTTCCACCGGTGGGCCCCGATTTGGGTGTTGATTTAGTCCCGCCTCCCCCTCCTATTCCCGGTTCTGCCACCCCCGGATTAGTTTTGGGGGAACTCTTGGCCCTACCTGCCAGCCCGGCCGCGACTACCGTCTCGTGCACAGCCGCCGAGCCCCTAGGGGCGACGGCTGTTGCTACGCAGCCGGTTCTTGCCCCCGATCCCGCCCTTTCCACCTTACCTGCCCTACCTGCTAGTCCGGCCACGCCTACCATCTCGTGCACAGCCGCCGAGCCCCTTGGGGCGACGGCTGTTGCTGAGCAGCCGGTTTTTGCCCCCGATCCCGCCCCTTCTACCTTACCTGCCCCTGAAGCTTCCCCTGTCCCTGCTGCTCCCGTTGGTTTGGCAGCGGGTGAAGGGGAGCCCGTTCCGGTCCCTGGTCCTACCCCCTCTTCTGTTCAGCTTCCTGTTTTTGTTCCCGAGGTGTCTTCTCCTGCCACCTCGGGTCCCCCTGCTACCCCCGGGGTTGTCGCGTTTCCGTTGCCTACGGACGACCCTCGGGGAGCAGCTTTTGTTTTTCCCCTTCCCGCCACTGTGGGGGCTGTGTTGTTTTCTCAACCGCCCTCTCCTCTGCCGGGACTGGGGACGAGCAGCCCGGCGCAGCAGCGCCGGGGCTCGGCCCCTTGTTTGTCCGTCCGCGAGGACCCTTCCGGGGCCCTGCCGGAGGTCGGCGGCGGCTCGGCCGCTGCCTCCCCCTCCGCGCTGCGGGATGAGCTGCGCCTCTTTTTATCAGATTTCCGTGGTTCCCAGGGTAAGGTGCCGATGGCCCTTCGGCGCTGGGGGGACTTCCATCTCGTTCTTCGGGCCGTGAGGACGCTTTTGGGGGAGGGGCGAGGGTCCGATCGGCGGGACTTCGCGGCCTACCGGCGGGCCCGCAGATTCCGCGACTCCTTGTTGGCCTTCGGGAGGCCGTCGATCCCTCTGCCAGTGAGGATCTGCCCCAGCCCTCAGCATGACGGTCACCACGTTTGCTTCGTTGAACGCCCGGGGCTGTAGGGTGGGTTTCCGCAGGAGCCAGGTGCTCTCCTTCCTTCGTGAGGGGGGGTACTCTGTGATTTTCCTGCAGGAGACCCACGCGGCCCCGGCTGTCGAGGCTAGCTGGCGGCTGGAGTGGGGTGACGGGGTTTATTTTAGCCACCTTAGCGCCCACTCGGCTGGGGTGGCCACCCTGTTCTCCCCGGGGCTGCGGCCTGAGGTGCTGGGGGTCACCGAGGTCGTGCCGGGCCGCCTGCTGCACGTCCGGGCCCGCGTGGAGGGGCTGGTTTTGAATTTGGTCAACGTTTATGCCCCGAACAAGGGCCCGGAGCGCGTGCCTTTTTTTCAGCGGGCGGCGGCCTTCCTCGGTACTCTGGATTCTAGCGAGTGCCTGGTCCTGGGAGGGGACTTTAATACCACCCTCGAGGACCAGGACCGCTCCGGGATTGAGACTTCCCAGGCGGCCGCGGGCGTCCTCAGGGAGATTGTAGACCATCACTCCCTGGTGGACGTCTGGCGCGAACACCACCCGGACGACGATACCACCTTCACCTATGTCCGGGTGGAGGACGACCGGTCGCGTCACTCCCGGTTGGACCGAATCTATCTGTCCCGCTTTCATTTGGCCCAAGCCCACGCCTCCAGCGTCCGGCCGGCCCCGTTCTCGGATCACCATCTGGTGACCGTGACGGCCTCTCTCAGTTCCGAGCGGCCGGGGCCGGCCTATTGGCATTTTAATAATAGTTTGCTGGAGGACGTGGGCTTCGTGGCTTCCTTTCGGGTGTTCTGGCTGGCATGGCGGGGGCAGCGGCGCACCTTTCCCTCGGCGCGGCGGTGGTGGGACGTGGGGAAGGTCCGCGTGCGGCTCTTCTGCCGGAACTACACCCGGGGCGCCAGCCGGCGGAGGGGTGCGCTGATAGGGCAGTTGGAGCGGGAGGTCTTGGAGTTAGAGAGGCGTCTGGCCTCCGGCCCCGAGGATCCATCCCTCTGTGCGGCGTACCGGGAGAAGCGGGAGGAGCTCCGGGCCCTGGAAGATCACCGAGCCCGGGGCGCGTTTGTTCGATCCCGCATCCGTCTCCTTCGGGAGATGGATCGTGGCTCCCGCTTCTTCTACGCCCTGGAGAAAAGGAGGGGGGCCAAAAAGCATGTCACCTGCCTCCTGGCGGAAGACGGCTCCCCCCTCACGGATCCGGAGGAGATGCGTGGCAGGGCCAGGGCCTTCTACGCCGCTCTTTTCTCCCCGGATCCGACCGACGCTGAGGCCCGCAGGGTGCTCTGGACCGAGCTCCCGACGGTCAGCGCGGGCGACCGAGACCGGCTGGAGTTGCCTCTCTCCCTAGCCGAGTTCTCGGCAGCCCTCCAGCTCATGCTCACCAACAAGTCGCCGGGCATGGATGGGCTGACCGTGGAATTCTACCGCGTGTTCTGGGATGTCCTCGGCCCGGACCTCGTTACCGTCTGGGCCGAGTCCTTGCAGGGCGGGGTCCTCCCTCTCTCGTGCCGGCGAGCTGTGCTCGCCCTGTTGCCGAAGAAGGGGGACCTTCGCGATTTACGGAATTGGCGTCCCCTCTCGCTCCTCAGCACGGACTATAAGGTCGTAGCGAAAGCCATCTCGCTGCGGCTGGGGTCCGTGCTGGCGGACGTGGTCCATCCCGACCAGACCTACACCGTCCCGGGCCGTAGTATCTTTAATAACTTGTACTTGGTCCGGGACCTGTTAGAGCTGGGGCGTAGGGATGGTCTGTTGTTCGCCCTCCTGTCCCTGGACCAGGAGAAGGCGTTCGACAGGATGGACCACGGGTATCTCCTGGGCACCCTGCGGGCGTTCGGCTTCGGGCCCCTGTTTGTGGCTTTTCTCCAGGTGCTGTACGCCGAGGCGGAGTGTCTGGTCAGGCTCAACTGGACCCTGACCGAGCCGGTCAGCTTTGGGCGAGGAGTGCGGCAGGGGTGCCCCCTCTCGGGCCAGCTGTACGCTCTGGCGATCGAGCCCTTCCTCTGCCTCCTCCGTCGGAGGTTGGCGGGGTTGGTGCTCCGGGAGCCGGAGATGCGGCTGGTCCTGTCGGCGTACGCCGACGACGTGCTCCTCGTGGTCCAAGACCCGGAGGATCTGGTGCGGGTGGAGGCCTGCCAGGGCGTTTATTCGGCGGCCTCCTCCGCCAGGGTCAACTGGGTCAAGAGCTCTGGCCTGGTGGTCGGGGACGGGTGGCGGGCGAGCTCCCTCCCACCCGCGCTTCAAGCCATCCGGTGGAGCGCGGGTCCGCTGCTTTATCTTGGCGTTTACCTTTCCGCCACGCATCCTTCTCCGCCGGAGAACTGGCAGGATTTGGAGGCCAGGGTGGGTGAGCGGCTGCGGAGATGGACGGGACTGCTCCGGTGTCTCTCCCTGCGAGGGAGGGCGCTGGTGCTGAACCAGCTCGTCCTGTCCATGCTCTGGCACCGGCTCAACACCCTGAGCCCGGCCCCGGGGATCCTGGCCAGACTCCAGAGGTTAGCCCTGGAGTTTTTCTGGCCGGGACTGCACTGGGTCTCTGCGGGGGTTTTGAGTCTTCCCCTGGAGGAGGGGGGACAGGGCCTGATCTGCCTTCGTAGCCAGGTCCATGTCTTCCGCCTCCAGGCCCTGCAGAGGCTCCTTTATGGTGCGGGTAGTCCGGCATGGAGCACGTTGGCGCACGCCTTCCTCCGCCGCCTTCGAGGGCTCCGCTACGACCGGCAGCTCCTTTTTCTTCACCCGAGAGGTCTTCCGCGTGATCTCTCGGAGCTGCCGGTCTTCTACCAGGACATTCTCCGGACATGGAAGCTTTTCTCGGCGACCAGGTCCACTGTGGCCACCGAGGGCGCAGATCTCCTCGCGCCCCTGCTACACAATCCTGCTCTCCGTGTGCAGGTGGCGGAGTCACCCTCGGTGAGCCGGAGGTTGATCCTGGCGGGAATCACTAGGGTCGGAGACCTCCTGGACTATGCCGGAGGGGACTGGGTGGATCCCCGTGCGCTTGGTCGGCGCATGGGGCTCTCCACCCTCACGACCCCTCTGCGTGTGCTCCAGGAGGTAGGCGCTGCACTGTCACCTCCCGCTATCAGCTTTTTGTGGCGGGCCCTGCGGGAGGGCGTTCCCCGCCCACCCCTCACCCCGGGCCCTCCGGATCTTTTTATCGGGCCCCTGCTCCGTGAGCCCCCCCAGCTCCCACGATCCCATAATCCGAGCCAGCTGCATGCTCTGCAGCCGGTCCGGTTTCGAACCGCGCCCAGAGACCACCTGTACACGCTCGTGCTCCACACGTTGCATTTTCTCACCCTCGTGTCCCGCCCCGACACCAAGTGGCGGGACTATTTGATACCTGTGGAGAGTGAGAAACCCCAGTGGGCCAGTCTTTATTCCACCTTGGTTCCACGGCCCGCCGGGGATGTTGGTTGGCGGCTCCTTCACGGAGCCGTGAGCACGGGCGTGTACTTAGCGAGGTTCACCCCCATCCCCGAAGCCTGCCCATTCTGTGGCATACGGGAGACCCTGGCGCATGCTTACCTTGAGTGCGCCAGGCTGCAGCCCCTGTTCCGGCTCCTCCAGAACCTCTTGTTGAGGTTCTGGCTGCATTTTTCCCCTCACTTATTTATTTATGCTCACCCTATTCGTGGCCCCACGAAGTCGCGGGACCTCCTCGTCAACCTCTTCCTGGCTCTGGCCAAGCTTACCATCTATAATACCAGGGAGAAGATGTTGGCCGAGGGGGTGCTCTGCGACTGTGAGGCCTACTTTCGTACCTTTTTGGTTTCACGTCTCCGGGCGGAGTTCCACTGGGCAGCGTCCGCTGGCTCCCTTGCCTCCTTTGAGGAGCAGTGGGCGCTGTCCGGGGTTCTTTGCTCGGTGTCCCCATTTGGTTCCCTGATTTTGAACCTTTGATTGTCACCTCACTTCCTGTTTTTTTATTAGTTGTCCCACGGAATTACTTGGTTCTGGGTCCAGTGGTCCCTCCCGCTAAGTTGGGGGAGGGGCCTTTAGCAGTGGGCGGGTGAACCCGCCCACCTCCCGGTCAACCAATATGGCTCACTACAGGGGATTATGATCTAGTGGCAGAAATGAAATCTGGTTGGATGATTCTCATAACGGGGATGTTGTTATAAAAGAGTACTTCTATACCTGGAAAAGAGGGAAGATGATGTGATATGGTCTTAAAAAAATAAAAAATACATGCCCTCTGCCAGAAAGCTACAACTTGACAAGTGTTTGCCAGTAAAATTCTTTGGTTAATGATACAAGAAACAAACAACAAAGGAGAAGAGATCGTGAGCATCATGTGGAGACCATCAGGACTGGACTAGAGTTAGAACAAAAAAGGTGTGGACCATATCTTGATGTACTTTAAAACACAGGGTGCAGGGTGCATGGTGTATAGACCCATTGGAAAAGCCCCCTCATCTTCTCAGTCTCAACTAGTGAGGAAGAAACTTTCCTCTGAGAGTGCTGGCAGCTGCATGACAGACTTAACAATTATCTATTTAGTTTAGGTGAGCAGCAGACACCACCAATTTGGTCGACTTAATATACCCTCTCTACAGAAACACATTTTGCATCATTTGAAAGCTTATTATGTCTATGTTAAGATGAGGTATGAAAAGGACATGTGAGGTATGATGTCAATCATAGAAACAGGGATAAGCAATAACACCATCAACTAGTTAAAATGCCACTTGGTTTAATGACTGTGTATTATTTCAAGACATAAAATTGGATTTCTTTATGACCTCAAAGCATCACAATGATAATGTAAAGGGTAAAACAAAATTTAATAATAAATTTGTACAGAGGGTATTGAAATGTAATAACTCTGGTGACACTTCTAGTCAACATCATTATCATCTTGTTCAACATGATCTCTGTTGAGTGCATGGGTTATCACAGTCTTCATTGTATTGGCAGTTCTGTGCAGGGAGGATTGTTCTGACTGTAGATGCAGTTGATTGTGCAGTGAACCCTACTGCTACAAGCACAGAGAAGGTCTTGTGCAAGCTCAGATGCCGTTGGACCTTTGAATAGGGTTACCATAAGTCCGGATTTTCCCGGACATGTCCGGCTTTTTGGGCCTCAAATCCCCGTCCGGGAGGAAATCCCAAAAAGCCGGACATGTCCGGGAAAATAGGGAGAGAGGGGCTGGCGGTGCTCGGCCGGGGGCTGGGACCGGCGGTGCTCGGCCGGGGGCCGTAGCCGGGGGCCGGGGCTGGCGGTGCTTGGCCGCTGGGGCCGGGGCTGCTCGGCCGGAACCAGGGCCCGAGCCGAGCCGGGCGGGAGACGCCGGGGCCAGAGCCTCTTGGCCTCGGCCGGCCGGCCGCCAAAAGGAGCCGCTCGGCCGGGGGGGCCGGACTGGGCCGCGCCGTGCCCCGCCCCAGCCCCAGGTTGCCTGCTGCCTCCCTGTTTCAGGCTTCCCGCGAACATTTGATTCGCGGGAAGCAGGGGAGGGGGAGGAGCAGGGGGGTGGAGCGTTCAGGGGAGGGGGCAGAGTTGGGGCGGGGACTTTGGGGAAGGGGCGGAGTTGGGGTGGGGCTGGGGGCGGGGAAGGGGCGGAGTTGGGGCGGGGCCGGGGCCCCGTGGAGTGTCCTCCTTTTTTTAAATTAAAATATGGTAACCCTACCTTTGAAGAATATGGGAAGTAGTTAATAATTCACATTTTTCCATCCATGTTGCAATGCTGATCAGATAACTGGTCTACCTATGTGCGAAGACATCCAAATCTTTGTTTGCCAAGATGCTATTTTGACATGCTCTTCAAAACTGTCCTCACGTGGTGGGAGTTTGCCCTGTGACTTGTCCTTTTTGATGGCTAGATTGAGGCACAAGCAATTCAGGTCTCTGCGGGTCTCCTTTTCTTTCTTGCTGTGATCATACAGCACTGCTACCAACTTCCTTACTGTAGAAATTGTGGTTTATCCATCATTCTGTCCCAATTTGGCAAGATCTCTGAAGCAGTAAACTCCCTTTGGTTTGATAACATTAAATAGATTTTTTTTCTCCATACCAAATAGGGATCACACAGAGCGACAAGGAGCCGCAGTTTTGTTCTGCTGGCACAGTGCTTCTTACTAGTGGGCCTTCTTCAGGTGCAGGAATAGTCAAAGGCCTGTACGATGTCATGATTTTTCTCTACCCATGGTGATCAGTCCTAGGGTTTCTGTCCACCTTTCCTCCGATGGCTTGTTGACCTGAATGGTGAGGCTTCCTAGGAAGATTATGATACATTTTATCATCTCCACTCTCTCCTTTGCTAATGTAAAAACAGACAAGGATCTTATTCTTCTTGCAAACAATTACAGTAACATTCCCATTTTGGAACTTGGCTATCGCTCAGACAGCTTGTCTTTTAAAATCTAAATCTTGATAGAGTAAAGTTATTTTAAAGCTCATCAAGATAGAACCCATTTACATTTTTTTTATACAAGGTCTGTATACCCACACTAGTTATCTTTACAATTCTCTTCCCCTTTCTGTACTGTATTGCTACAAGTTGATGTCCTCATCACCACAGAATGTCGATACCTATGATAATAGCCACCAAAAATCAGTGAGCTTCCCCTTCTACCTTTTTCTGTTTTAACTGCTAATCATATTTCATCAACATGGTTAAAACACAGACTCAGAGGCTTTAAGGCCAGAAGGGACCATTATGATCATCTAGTTTGACCGCCTGCCCATTGTAGGCCACAGAACCTCACCCACCCACTCCACTATCCACTGTAATAGACTTCTAACCTCTGGATGAGTTACTGAAGTCCTCACATCATGATTTAAAAACTTCCAGTTATAGAAAATCCACCATTTACACTAGTTTAAACCTACAAGTGACCCGTGCCCCTAGCTGCAGAGGAAAACATATACATCATAAAAAAAACAAAAAAAGCACAAGCTCCATTTTTGAATTTGCAGGGGACCTTTTAAGCCTAGTGATGGTGCAGACCAGTAGTCATCTATTAACATGTTTGTTGTCGTTTGAGGAGAAAATAGCTAATCTCTTCTTGAGAAGCAAGTCTATATTTGTCTAAATAAAGCGCCTTTACTGTTGGCTTGTCTTCTCAGCATCTAAACCACCATGAAAAATCTAAACAGATGCAAAATCTTCCAGATGGTGTTTCAAATCATTTAGTTTTCAGTTTACCCAAACCTTTGACTCTTTTGTTTTCATGTTTTGCAATGAGGAGGCACAGCAGCAGTGCCTGCCTGTCTGTTTTTCAATTACTTCACAGTTTTTGGGCTAGTTTAATTCCAACCTGCAATATAAGACAGTCCATCCAGGCTTTTCAAAAGCCAATAGAAATATTTTGTGTGTACTTAAACTTAATTAGGTGTAAAGAAGCAGGGGAATTGCTTAAGTGAATGATTAGAACCTAGCAATAGTCATCAGATCTCTTTCAATCCCTTTGAATGTCTCAAGTCCCCCATGCTGAGAAGTATTTTTAATATTGCTTTTCTTCCTAGTAATAGCAAGTAAACAAAACAAAACACAAAGAAATTTCACTTGAAGACCTTCTTCATATTCTTGGCCTAACTTAATGTGATTCTTTTCTTAGCTTTAATACTATTTCCCTGCCTAAAGGCTCTATAAGATTTAATTTAAACTTTGAAATAATCATAATCTATGGAGACCAAGTTTTAACACTTGATTTTAATAAAATTTCCACAGAGTGTGCTTTTCACCTTCTATGTATTTCTAGTTTCTGGAAAGGCAACTTATTCACTATACAGTGTGTTTGGCACTGCTGTTATTTGTAGCTTAAACATTATTATACACAAAAAACTGCATTAAAACATTGCTCTTGCAAAGTCAAGAACTCAAAAGTTAGGAAATGCCAGAATTAAGGTAGTTTGTGCAACTTTCTTATATCTTTGTCCCCTAGATTAAAGAGCCATCTACAATCAGAAATCTCTTCCCCATATAGGTACTTGTAGACTGTGATCAAATCACCTTTTAACCTTCTCTTGGATAAATTTACTAGATTGACCTTCGTAATCTGTCACTATAAGGCATATTTTCCCATATAGCTCTTTTTCTGTGTCCTTTCCAATTTTTGTTATACATATTTTGAAGTCAGGATGGCAGAACTGGACACAGTTTTCTAGTAATGTTCTCACCAATGCTGCTCCTACTTGATTATACAGCCAAGGAGCATGTTCTCCCTCTTAGCTACAACATTGCATTGGGAGCGCATGTTCAGTTGATGGATAAATAGTTGAACTTGAGCCATGACTTTGAAATTAACCATGTCCTTTTCAGAATCACTGCTTTCTAGGATACAGCCTATTATCTTGTAAGCGTGACCTACATTCTTTGTTCATAGATGTACGACCTTGTGTTTGGCTGTTAAAATGCTTGTTGTTCAAATGGTCCCACCTTACCAAGCAATCTTGGTCAGTCTGTATAAATGACCTGCCCCCATCATTTTGTCATACGCAACGTTTACCAGAAATGATTTTCAGTTTTCTTCCAAATCATTGATACAGAGATTGAATGAATGAATAAGTCTTGAGCCAAGAACAGATTCCAGAACCCCTCTAGAAACGCCAACTGTTGGGCGTTCCTCATTTAAAAACTGTTTTGAGATCTATCAGTTAACAAATTTTAATTCATTTGATATGGCCTGCATTGATTTTGCATAGTGCTAATTTTGTTATCAGAAAGCAATTTGGGATGAAGTCAGATGCATTACAGAAATCTAAATATATTATTCCAAGTTACTTTTGTCAAATCAAACTTGTAATTGCAACAAAAAAGGATATCAAGCTTGTCTGACAAGATCAGTTTTCCATAAGCATGTTGGTTGGCATTAATTATGCTACTATCCTTTGAGTCCCAAGTTGATCTTTCTGTGATTTTTGTCTGGAATCAGTGTGAGACTAACTAGCCTATAGTTTCCTGGGACATCTTGTTTGCTACTCCTTCTACTCCAGAGGCCTCCTTCCCTACCTCAGCTGCCAGTCCCCTTCCACCACCTTCTGTTCCTCACCCTTCTGCATTCTAGTCCGGTTGGTTCTATCTCCTCCTGCTTGCTGTTTGGGTGCATTCAGAGCACCAGACTGTCTCCCAGTTCAGTTCCTGTACCCAATGCTGCAGCATCCTGTGGCTGCTGGGAGTATTGGCATGGAAAATCCTCAGCCCCTACAGTCCTTGGTTGGATTATATGCACTACAGGCTGAATCTTCTGATGATTTAGCTGCCAAACTCTAAGTCTCTACTGAGCATGTGCAAACAAATTTCCAGAAGATCATAATTTGGCTAAATTTGGATGAATTTTCACAGGAATCGCAAATGGCCCGTCCCTTACAAAGAGCTGCCACTTGAAAACTTAGTCTGTACTTCAGAGCATCTCAATGAACCTGTTGTAAGAATTTAAAATGGGCAAAACAACCTATTTCCCCCAGATCTCATTCTGATCCATTTTTGCTGAAACTTCCCCAAATTTTCAGCCTGAGGCAGATACCTAGCACAGAAAATCTGTACAAACAAATAATAAAGGTTGACAAAATTATAAGCAAAATTAATATCAGCGTGTTATAGTGGAAAGCATTGGCCAACCTTAACTATAGTCATTGCTACTTGTGTTGCTTATAATACTGTTTGCTTTTGGGTATTAAAGTTTGTAAACTATTTTGGGATGCAGTTTTTACTAAATGAAATATTGTATGTGCTTTCTTCTGAGAAATGTGGGCCCTCCACATCCTGTCTCAAGATTGATTAATGATTTTCATATGCTCTTTTAGTGAGTCTGAGGATGTCCATTCATACCCACTTGGCTGCAAATTAAATGCTATCTTAGTAAAAGTTTTCCTTGAGTTCTCTTTATTCACTCTATCACCACTGTCTTTTTGACTCTAAACCAGTCATATATCTGGATGAAAACAAGAAGTTTCTCAACTACCAGAGCCACTTCTAGATTAGAATTGAATGGGGCCCACTCCACAATATATTTGTACCAGCTGCCTCTCTTCCTCTCACTGCCTGCTTTTCTTTCACCGTCAGCTTTACTGCCTGATGCTCAATGGCTATTGGCCTGAGCCCACAAAGCTTCTTTCCAGAAGCTGGCTCAACCAGTTCTACTCACCCCACCTCCATTCTCTAGTCAACATCGGACTCCCCCTTTCGCCATTGTTAGAGTCCTCATAACTGAGAATCCCATTTATCACCTTTTCATGTTCCAGTCTTCTTTTCCTATACATTTTCTCACTGAAAAGACAATCCGATCACATCCTCCCTTTTTCTACAGAGTCCCCTCACCCCATATACCTCCTTTCCTTAATTTCTCATCCTCTTTTGGGCTCTTTGGAGAATAGGGGGCCAAGGTATGCCAGAGAATGAATCTGAGGAGACGGGTCTTTGAAAGGGAGAGATACTGGGAAAAGAATTCATAGAGGAGAGTGAATATGTTTGAGGAGAGACCCAATAGAGAAACCCAGTAGAGAATGTGATGGGCTGAGAGGAGGAATGAGGAATTGATGGGAGAGAGGAAGAAAAGTATATATGAAGATGATGAGAAGGGGAAAGGAGGGATAGATGTAGGAACAGAAGAAGTGGTAAGAGTGAGCTAAAGGTAGAGGGAAAACTAGTGCACAGTATAGAAAAAATAGAGGGCAAACCAGCTACTCAACAATAGATGAAGAAATACTCCAGTATAGAAGGAGAAGAAAAATAAGGCAAAGGGGAATAAAGAAGAAAACACAGGATAGGTGATAAATGTTTTGTGATAAATAGGTGATAACATGTTACATAGGTGATAAATGTTTTGATACACGTCAGTTGAGAAATATTATAATAAAGTAAAATTTTGAAAAGGACAGGAATAAATGGGCTGCTGCTGGTGGTAGCAATTTACTTATTGGCTTACGGTAGCTAATTACTTAAAGACATCCCTGTGAGTAGTTCCACTCCTCTAGTGCTGCTTTATACAATGGCTTTGTTTTGTTTTGTTATTTGGCCATCACCCACTATTTTTCCTTGTTGACCCCTATTTACTAGCATTCATGGGATTCTGTCCCAGTTCAATACATTTCTGAAATAAATCTGTAATGGGTTGTTCTTACCACCATAGCGGCCCTTTGTGCCTAGAGGTGGTGTTGCAAGGGGTCCTTGTCTCTGGAGCTATCTAGTGGCCACTTCCTTGGCCCTGCGATGGCTTAACTCTCTGCATCTTCCGTGGCCTGGCCCTCCGGCCATCTCTCATGAAAGTTCAGCCCCCTTCTGGGATAACAAAAAGTCCAGTTAAGAGTCCAAACAAACCATTCTTCTGTCCCTTTTGGACTACACTGAAGTTCTCCATACCTTCTATGTTACTTCCTCCTGGCAGGCCTCCTTGAGCATCTCACTCATCCCTGTAGGTCTTACCTCAGGGCTTCCCACACAGGAGCCTAACCTGCTCCTGCGGAGTTCCTCCCCTGCTTCTTACACTGCTTCCCTTCCCCAGACTCTGCTGCTTGTGGGGCCTATTTCAGGGCTTCCTCCACATGAGCCTACCCTGCTCCTGTGGGTCTTTTCCAGTCTGGCTTTTTCAGGTCCTTCCCAGAGAGAGAACTCCTCTGGCTCCTCTCTCTGGGGTCTCCTCACTCTGAGTTGAGCTCTGTTTAAGTGGTCTTTTCCTGATCCTCTCATGGCTGGGGTCACTATCTTAACTTGCCATATCAGCATCTGCTGGGGGCTAGCTGGTAGGTGACAGACAAGGCTGAGCCTGGCTTGCCTTAAAGGACCAGCTAGCCTGTGACAGTGTAATTGGACTGATGTGTATTTAATGGGGAATCTTATACAGGGATTTTCCCAGTAATCTGTACCCTTGTTGCACTGTAGATACTATGTTCAGTTGCTAAACTTGTTTGTCTTAGTTGAATTAAATATGTTTAATGTTTGTTTCGGTGAAGGTAGATTTGGAAAATACAGTTGCTAGTTGATCACTATATCTCTTTTAGTGGGATTTGTAAGCCACACTGTTTATTTACTACAGTGATAGTTATTTCTTTCTCCACCTACCCCTCTCCCTCCAATTAGTTATAAGATAGGAAGCAACATAGGCTTACTCCAAGGAGGAAGCCAACAAGTAGGAGACATTAAGAATGAAGTGTAGGAGTTCTGAGCTTTCGGCCAAACATAAATCTGGGTAATTACCAAATTGACTGCATCCCAAACACCTATTAAATATACTGAAGAGAGAATCCTAGACCCAGTTTTCGAACTGACAATCAATCTCTGCTTTTATTGTTTGGCATCTAATATCTTTCAGTTCATTACTGTTTTCAGGCTTTTCTTTCAATTATACCTTGATGAATTGTCTAAATAGCCTTTTTTTGAGGGAGCAAATTAAAACTCCTATTTGGAAACAAGCTAGAGCAAGGGGTCTTAATCCTTTCCCAGCTACTAGTCTCTTTCAGTAAGAATGAGATGCATTTGGAGCACACACAAGTGCGATCCCGCCATGATCATATGTCACAACTCTGGGGTTAACTGCATCTCTGCCCCTTCAAGGACTCCCCTTTAAGTCTCAAGCCTTCACCATCACCTCTCTGTGGGCTGGGACCTGCATCCTTTTCTCTTCAGACCAGAGATTTAGGTTTCTTGCAGTTCCCTTGCAACTCACTGTGCTAATTCCCAGCAGGTCTGACTTTAGTCCAGGGCCTGCAATTCTGCTGCCTCCCAGGGGCTTTGACAGCGTTTACCAGTGACCAGCCATTGTTCACAAAACACAGTACTTTTACTTAAGACAAAAGTAGTACAGAGAAAATATATATAAAACAGCCAACAGTCTACACATGTGCTGAGCTTAACAGGTGTCGCCCATCTTCCACATGGAGACTGTAGTAGGTTTCCAGTCCTTCAGGCCTTTCAAGCAGTTGCGAATTAATGTTATGAATGACCAGTGAGTAAAAGCTGAAACAAATAACTGGATCCTATAACACTGTATGTTTCATAACCACAGAAATCCCTCATGTGCAGAGCAGTATGGCCTAATGACATAAATCTGTGTCTGGAAGCCAGGCTCCCATGGGTTCTATCCCTAGTTTTACCACTAACTCCATCTGTGATGTTGGCAAATCATGTCTCCTGTCTGCCCGTGTTTTCTCATTGCAAAATGAGGATAGTTGCCTGCTACTTGGGGATGGTATGAGGATCAAGGTTTGTTAAACTTGCTATATGCAATTCCTTTTGAATGTTTGTGTGTTTTTTTTGTTTGTTTTTTAAACCCTTTAATCAAAGATCCTTGCTTTTCTTTTTCTTCTTTTCATCAGGTACAAAGAAGGTGGTGAAGCTTTGTTAGTACTGCTTCCCTCTGAAGAAAAAGGCATGGTTCACCAACTGTCGCAGAGAAAAGTACCTGTCAATGAAATCAAGTAAGTTACCAAAGCTTAGTGAGCGATTTCAGTCCTCTTTGACAGAGGTAGCATATGATGATTCTGTGACAGTCTTGCTTTATTAAGATACCATTAAACTGCATGTTTTACTTGCAGTTGGATTAAAAAAAGAGCTTGCATTTTCCATGTCTTTAATTTGATTTCTGTGAATGATTCAGTGCACCAACATACATTTTCCTCATAACAACATCTGTTTTATACCTTTACATGTACAAACCAAATTAGTATTTATGCCTGCTTGGAGCTTACCACCCAGCTATGCAGCCTTTATCTAAAATTACAGTGAGTTGGTGTATGTATAATCTGGAAATAGCTTTTGGCTACACTGCAGCTTTCTGCTACCCAGTTCTGATAAAGCGTGGAACTTAAAATGGTGACTCAATAAAGCTCAGAAGTCCTTGTAAATTAATATGATCTTTATTCTCAAAAGAAAAGCACAGTTGCAACAATACTTTACCAGAGAAGAGATTAGTATATATAATTTCTTGCACAGGATTTTTATCAAAGCTTTGTTGCCCAGACAGACTTAATCACTATACGGAGAATGTCTGATTCTTGATAGCAGGGTCCTCGGAGGAGGGCCTATCATTTATTGTACAGTGCTGCGTAAACAGATGGCATACAGTAATGTCATCTGGATCTAGAACCTCTTGAGTGAAATAGTGAAGTTTGTCAAAAGACCGTTTTCCCCTACTAGTTGAAGCATATCTAACTGTGCTATTCAGAAGCCTGGGAGGTACAGATGCCTGGGACTAGAAGGTGGGGAATAGAGGTAGATGGAAAAGGACGCAGTGCAAAGACGAAATGATCAAACTATTAATAGCTTGAATGAAAACAGAAAAGTAAAGCAGTTCGTTAGGTGGCTGACACACACTTCACTAGGTATAATGGAGACTGCTGTAACAAAGCAGTTGCGGCTTATCTCATTAAGTTCAGATCTTGGGATACTTTTATGTCACATAATCTCAATATTCTTTAGTTTTGCCCATCTATAAAATGGATATAATAGAGCAGGGGTAGGCAACCTATGGCACATGTGCCAAAGGTGGCACGCAAGCTTTTTCTTCAGTGGCACTCACTCTGCCCGGGTCCTGGCCACCGGTCCGGGGGACTCTGCATTTTAATTTAATTTTAAATGAAGCTTCTTAAACATTTTAAAAACCTTATTTACTTTACATACAACAATAGTTTAGTTATATATTATAGACTTATAGAAAGAGACCTTCTAAAAACATTAAAATTTATTACTAGCTCGAGAAACCTTAAATTAGAATGAATAAATGAAGACTCGGCACACCACTTCTGAAAGGTTGCTGACCCCTGTAATAGAGAAAAACTTTACTGGTACCTCTCAGGGGTATTGGGTCTTATTTAAGCTTTGAAAAATGCTATGAGATCTTCTCATGAAGGGTGCTATCTTGGACTAAAATATTAGTACAATACATTACATTTCCTTCTCTGGTTCTGAGTTCATTCTCTACATTTTATAAATTGAAGAAGTGTTTTAATGTTAATTTTGGCTTTACCTTTAAAAAAACCCTTTTTCCTCTCAACAATCTGTTCTCTGGATCAAGGGTCCAAGTTCCTGTTTGCCTTGCCTGCATTATTCATTTAAGGAGATTGATCTTCATGATTTTAGCAAAACCTTGTTCACAGTAGCGATAGCTTTATGCATTTTAAAATAATACAGATGGAATGAAAATGTACCCCTGGGAACTTAATATGGGCTTCTTAATACATTTTCTAAAGGTAAAATAATTTTCCTTTTTTATTAGAATCAACCCTGAAAAGCTTGTAGATGTCCAAAAGAAGATGCAGGCTTTTTTAGCTCAAGATCAAGAGTTAAAGGAGAGGGCTCAAAGGGTAAGTTGTCAATAACACAGCCCTGTGAAGGCATGTTTGTTAAATAGAACTACTGTTACAATAACTGCCTTGCCAACTGTTGCTAAGGCAAATGTACTTGGAACTGCTAAATATGATCATTTTTAAACCTAAAAAATTAGATACCATTGGGAACTAATGATCTTGTTTTAGGAGTTGTGACAAGTATTTTAATCTTCTCTTTGTCATCCTCTTTTCCACAGTGGAGATGGGATTACATACATTCTTCTTTAATTAACTGACAATTCTTTTGATTGAAGGACCATAGACATATTTCTAGTTCTTTCTGCTATGGCTTTTCTTCCGGGAGCTGATATAGAGCATGTTAAAAATACTAATTGGTTATCAAAGTTTAAAAAAAAAAAAAGACCTTGCTGAAACTGGCAAATATGACTGCTGATCTTAAATAATTTGCCCAGAAAATTTAGTCTTCAAATCTGTATAATTTTGAAAAATACAAAAGTAACTTTATACCTCAAATGCCCACATTTTTAATCAAGGTTTTCATTGTCGCACCTCCTGGATGTACAGGGTAATCCATCCCTTCAGTGATGGAAAATCCATATGTCATGGCTATAAGGAGGACTGTGCCTTCGACCCCTTTAGTCCATCTGTCTTAGGTATCTAAGGGACCCCATCACTATAGCATCTGAGTATCTTGCAGTTTTAATGTACTTATTCTCTCATCACTCTGAGGCCGAGAAGTATTATCACTACCATTTTACAGGTAGGGAACTGAGGTACAGAGAGACTGTGACTTGCCCAGGGTTGCACAGATTGTTTGTGATGGAATTGGGAGTTGAACCTAGGTCTCCCTTAGGGCCATTGGATTCCTTAGGAGACAGGCCTGGCTTCCTGCACTTCATTCTGGGTAGGACCATGCACTTCAACCATGCTCAGATGGGATTTCTGGGCTGTGGCCTTGGGGATTTCTGGGCTGCAGACAGGCCTGCCAATGGGGGGGGGCGGGGGGGGAGGGGCAATTGCCCCGGGGCCTGGGCGATTTAAAAGGGCCCTGGGGCTCCTGGCCACTGCCAGCAGCTCAGTGGGGCTAAGTCATGCTTCCTGTCCACCCTTGCTCCGCATTGCTCCCGGAAGCGGCCGGCATGTCCCTGCGGCCCCTGGGGAGGGGGTCTCCGTGCGCTGCCCCCGCCCTGAGAGCCGACTCCGCAGCTCCAAGTGAGTTCTTAGTGAGTTGGGGGGAAAAGTATTAATTTGGATATATAAGCAAGGATTAGGACAGGAACCTAATAGTCAGGATAGGGCTGTTGGAGGAAGTAATTTGTCTTACCACCCTTCTATTTACCCCACATCATAATTGCCCTCCTCCATCCACTCCCTCAGAAACTCTGATGGAGCATAGAACCCCCTAAAATCTCTGTCTTGCTTTATTACACATGCACACCAAAAACAAACAAGCAAACAAACCCCAAACCTGTTAAATGTTGTTAAGATTGCAAAGTCAAGAACTCAAAGTTAGGAAATGCCAGAATTAAGAGTGCCCATGCAACCTTAATTTTGCCCCCTTTTATGTATGAATTATGATAGTCTTTTATTTCATGATCACACATTATTTTTTCCATAGAATGGACATGCTGTAGGGATGAATTGGGTTGTGTAGTGAAGGAGGCTGCTGTCTGCAGGACTCCTGCCTCATTTGTTGCAGAAGTTGGAAGGTGTGTGATGAATGAGGCAGGGGACTGCAGGAAGAGAAAGTATGGAGTCATGGCAGAGGCAGTTGAATGCTTTCCTGGGGAATTGGATTCTGGCCCTGCCACTACCACAGACTTTCTTTGTGATGCTGAGCAAGTCACTTAAACCAAACTTTTTACAGGTGCTCACTAATTGTATTCCTCATTTTCTGTGCACCTGACTTGAGATTCTTGGTCTAATTCGCAGAAGTGCTGAGCACTCTCAATAGCAACTGAAATCAGTGGGAGCTCTGCTGGAATATATAAAGTTCTCTATAATGCTAAGTACGCTGTAAATTCAGGTCTTAGGTGTCTCAAATTGGCAACCCAAACCAGTGGAAACTTTAGACCTTAGCGTCTCTCTGCCACGGTTCCCCATCTGTAAAATGGGGATAATACCACCCTCCCACTTCACAGGGGTGTTATGAAAATAAATTTGTTAATGTTTGTGAAACACTTAGATTCTATAGTGAGGAGTGCCACAGAAAAGCCCATGAAGAAATTAATAATTCTGTCTTCAGACCAAGGTTTGAATAGTGAATAAGGCATGGAGCCACACAATAAACAATGAGGAGGACACACAATATTGGATAGCTACTCCTTAAGTGAGTACCATCCATCCTGTGCTCTGAATGAGACAGGGTCCATGTGATCATATAATTAACAATGATATCATAACGCATGCACACAAGAAAAAACAAATTCCGTTATGTGGCATCATATTGACATCTACTTTAGATCATCAGCAGGGTTGGAACTTCAGTTACGCCATGCAGACCTCTGCCACTTGAGCTAACAGAGTAATTCATAGTAGTAGTAGGTTGTAATCCTCTATGTACAAGCCATTAGAGGGGGATGAGACACTTTGTCAATGGGTTTCAAAGGTGTTTGTGCACATCAGAGGAATGGTGAGACTCAGGAATCTTGTGTTCGATTCTGGGCTGGGGAAGGGAGTGTGTTCTAGTGGGCACAGACTCTTAACCCTCCCCCACTCCAAGCGTGACCCCTTCTGCTCTGTTCCCTCTAGTTTGTCCCTGTACCAATCCTGTCTCTCCCCCACTCCGGCTCCTTGTTTTAGTCCCAGTCTGTGCTCTTCAGGTTTCTCACCCCCTCCTGGCTCCTCCTTTGATCTACCTCTCTCTGCCCTGTCCAGTGGATGGACATTAGTGGGAGTTTTGCTTGAGTAACAACAATGAGGTCAGGTCCTTAGCTAGTTAAAATGACCATTGATGACTATTGAATGTTTATTTTTAAAAGTAATTTTGTTTATGACAGGTGCCAGATTGATGGCTCTGGACTGAAATCCTAAGACATTCAGTTGTAACATGAGAATGGCAGTGCAAGTTTCCCCTTGTTTCCTCCTTGGCAAAGCATTCTTTAGACCAAAATACCTGGTGGCATATCATGATTATCTGCAACTGTAACTCTGTTTTACGGTTAGATAAATTTACATAGGACATGATGGAACAGCTGGCTAGGAAGGGGTGAGAGCAGTAACAAATGAATGTTCTTTGGCTTAGGTTGACAAAACTAATAAACCATTTCCCTTTCAATTGCTTCTTCTGCATTGGCTCTTTAAGATGTGTGTTTTTTTTTTTTTAAAGGGGGATCAATTTAAATGAGGTTAGTTGAAACAGTCTTAACATTTCAGAATAGCAGTGGACCAAGGTCAAACAAGGGCTTTTCTTTCAGGCTGATGGATCTAATGTTAAAGCTACCCTGAAAATCCAATTTCTATTACAGTTTTTTATAATAGAGTTTAATACAAATGTAAAATCAAAGTATACTCTCTTACAGATGAATGTGTGTATGGGGTCAGTATACAAAATTCTTAACTTATGGAAAAAAGATGTATCCGGCCTGGGCTCTTCCTTTACACAGGATGTGTGTGTACGAGCCTAGTTGTTCCTGCTCTTTAGAGCAATGACTGTATCACAGCTGATATCTTAACCTCGGAATCATACCCAGAATGCTGGTTTTATCAAGGGCATGTGTTACATGTCTGTCTGGCCTGTCTGTTTTTTTGATCAGGCAGATTGTTGAAACTTACAAGAATTAAATTATCTGCCTGTATGCCAGAATGAATCACGCAGGCAGGGGGTGGGTGGGTGTGGTGTGGTGTGCGTACTCCAGTGAATTCATAGTATAATGATGGTCGTGGCCTCCCAGCTGAAGGATATGTGGGTTCTTAGTGTTGAGCTCCTCATCATGGCTGAGTTTAAAAATCCTATTGGGGAGACATTTTTAAAAGGGTGGGGAAAAAGTTATGATTGGTGAAGAGGCTTACAGTGTAGATTAATGACAGCTAATCAGATTCAGATTACTGTAGCCCTTCAAACAATTTAGCATGTTAAACATTCATATTAGAATGAAAATAACATGTTGGTTGTTGGATGATTTAAGGAGTTGATGGTTCATTTGGAAGGAGATGAGTGGGCATGAAGGGCAAGGAACGAAATTTTCAAAAATCACACTGGCTCTGCAGCTTCCTGTTGAAAATGGAAGGTTAATTTTGGAGAGTGGTACATATGGGCCCTGCCAGAGAGGGGTGAATTAATGATTCTTGAAGGAAAATATAAGGCAGATATATTCACTGCTTCCTCTAGTTTGATAGGGAAGGCTTAGATGTTGAACTGGTATATATCCGTCACTTCCTCATCAGTTCTTGGAAGGACTGGCAAGAAGTTATAATAGTATAGTCCATTAAAACTTCATATTCAGTCAAGTTTTATTGCTCCAATTTTTGCTGTAGCAGACCAATAAAAAAGCACATTGTTGTGTATGTGTATTTTGTATATTGAAAACTACAATGTGAGAAAGATATAACTAAATCAAAATTGTGGCTAATTTTATATTGGCGCAATAGAACCCCAATCCTGATTTGGGGAGGGTAGATGCTACTATAATAGAAATATTAATATAATCCAGCATTGACATTTGGTGTTAATTCTCCATAATGGTGCAAACTTTGAATTCATCCAATAATATTTTTATGACTGAAAGCAATACCAAAAAAGTGGAAATGTCAGCCAGCATTATCCACTCGTTCCTGCTAAAACAGCGGGAGCAGCTAATTAAAGGTTCAGGCTGACATATTTTTTCCCCTTTTGGCTATCCAATGTGGGTGCAGATGGGCTTCGAAACCTAAGAGGAATCACTTTTAATTTTAAAATGGTGACAGCAGTTTGTGTGTGTTTGAAAACACATCTTTCAGAGGGATGATGGGTTTGTGCTTAAGGCACCAAAATCAGATCTGAGTTCAATTTATGGCCTTGTTACATATTTCATGTAATAGCTTGGGGAAGTCACTTAATCTTTCTGTGCCTCATCTGGTAAAATGGGGATGACACTTCTCTCCCACCCTTTTTGTCACTTGTCTGTTTACCCTTGGGGCAGGTACTGTCTCTTACTATTTGTATCTGCAATGCCTAGTTCCATAGCAATTTATCTCAGTTGGGTCCTCTAGGAGTTACTGTGATTTTAATTGGCCAAGCCTTTGTAGCCTTACACTCAGCTTGGTGACATTTTTATATTTGGCTGTAATGCAATAACTTTTGAATGTTGAATTCAGTCCAGAATTTCAGAGAATGTTCTATCCATCAGAGGGTAAGAACCCTATTGATTTGGTGAAGATCTGAAAACCAGAAGGGGGAAAGGGGGACAAATTGGGCCTAGGGCATTTGGTTAGTACAGCTAGCAGCTTCACCCACACTTGGTTGCTTCTGTAGTGTATTGTCCACTCCAGGGGCTGCTTGCATTCCTCTATTTGCCCCCAGGAACTCCCTATGTACCACCCTCTCATCCCCCTTTACTTCGGGGTCTTGCTGCAGGCTGCTCAACCTCACCCTCATAACAAGGGCTCTGTCCCTCATGCCCTCTTTCCCCCCCATAGTAGGATCCCCCATTTTTTCATATACCAGAGTCTGTGTGTGTCCCTCAGCATGCCAGGGGCTCTGTTCCTCAGATCACACTAGGTCCTCTTTCTTTCCCCCTTATTCTTTCCCATACCCATTGATTGGATGTGGCATTCAGGGGTTAACATATTGCATCCAAAGAGAGAAATGCCATTAAGTTGAGCATATGTCCTCAAAATTCCGCCAAAAGGCAAACTGAAATTCAAAAATTATGTTGTGGAAACATATTGACCCTTACATGGATCATAAGAAGAACATCTACTGCTTGAACTTAACCTACTATTGCTACCAGTTACTCCTTATCATCAATAGTAGGAGAAGAAGACACACACTTTGCCACTAGATTTCACAACTTTGCTAGAAAGATGAATGTTGAGGCTTGGGAATCCTAGGTTCTCTAGTGGTTACAGAGTCTCTTGCTTGTCCCCTTCTATCACTATCTCCTAGCATGTGTCCCTTACAATCTGTCTCTACCGTCACTCTGTCTTCCTCTGCCCCGCAGCTTCTTTTGGCTGCATCTCTCTGCTCCTCATCCCTGTGCATTCCAGTCAAGATGCTTTCTGCTTCTCCTCCTGCTACCTGAGTGCCACCAGAACGGGCACATGGAGAACACACGAGTCTCCCTGCTCTTGTTTCCTGTGCCTGGCATCACAATGGATCCTGGCAACTGAGAGGAGCAATTGTAGGGAGAATCCTGTTCGGTCCCTGCTACTCTGGGACAGAGCATGCACAGTACAGTTGGACTCCTTAGAGAATTTAGCTGCCAAACTCTAACCACAGTCTACTGATCGTGTGAACAGTGATTTTGGAGGCTCATAGCGTGGCCAGATTTGGATGGATGTTTATGGGGATGCCAAAAGGCACATCCCTGTCAGCAGGGCAAAAACACTGCCAAATTTCAAATCCCTGCTCCAAAGCCTGGAGAGGTACTCGAGCTTGTCAGTGAAATGGTTATAATATTTTAATATGGGCAAAACTGTGTATTTTCCCTATACTTAATTCTTAGCAACAGTTCTGTTTTTGCTGAAAATTAAAAAATACTAGAAGGGTGCAGAGACCTGTCATGGGAAATCTCAGCCTGAAAATGTATAGTTTGGGAAAATAAATGAGTGATTGAAAATGGAGCCCTATAATAGGAAGTATTGTGCTACTTTGACTCTAGGCATACCCACAAGTGCTACCAATAACAAAAATTAGCATGTTAAAGTGACCTGCCAATGGAAAACATGGGTTTGAGTTTTCTGCTGCATTCAGATGTAAAAATTTCTCTTGCTTCCTCATTTTCCCTTAGAAAATAATTATGTATTTTATGTTGTAGGAGTACCTAGAGGCCCCGGTAGGGATCAGGACTGATCAACAGGTGGCTCAGGCAGTGGTGTTATAAGAAGGGCTTTGGCATATTTGACCACTAGCAGACATTCACAGAGGACTGTTCTCATGGGATGGATTCCACCTAGATTAGGGAAGTAAATAGACTTCTGGGAAGGAGGTTGGCACAACCGATTGATTAAAAGAGCTTTAAACTAGGAATTTGGGGGAGATGGTGGCGAGAGCTCATGTAATCTCCACACCTGATTCTAATATTGAGTGGGAGGAAAAACAAGTAAAAGAGGATACACCAATGGAGAAAGGAACAATAGAGTGTAGGAGAATGGACAACAAGAGGAAAGAGAATGACAGTCACTGTCAGGTAGGTGATACATACTGGTAGTAAAAAGTTTGTACCTAATCGGGTGGGAATTCTGGGTGAAGACAAGCAGAAAGAGCTAAGATGTCTGTACAAAAGTGTAAGGAGCCTGGGTAACAAAATGGAGGAAGTAGAACTACTGGTGCAGGAAGTTAAGCCAGTTATTATAGGGATAATGAAAACATGGTGGAATAGTAATTGTGATTGGAATACAGGTATAGAAGGGTATGTGCTGTTCAGAAAAGAAAGGTAAAGGTGGAGGAGTATCATTGTATATTAAAGATGAGATATACTGTAAAATTAGAAGTGATGCAATGGATAAACTGGAATCTGTTTGGGTCAAAATCACTTTGGGGAAGAAAGATAACAGAGGCTCCTCTGGGATAGTGCTTGGGGTCTGCTACAGAGCCCCAGGATCCAATTTGGATATGGACAGAGATCTGTCTAATATACTACTGAGAATTGTGTGATTATGGGAGATTTTTATTTCCCAGATATAGATTGGAGCACAAGTGCTGTTGATAATTGTAGGGCCCACATATTTCTGGATGTGATAGCCGACAGATTTTTTCACTAAATAACAGAGGGGTAGCCATGTTAGTCTGAATCTGTAAAAAGCAACAGAGGGTCCTGTGGCACTTTTAAGACTAACAGAAGTATTGGAGCATAAGCTTCACTTGCGTCTGATGAAGTGGGCATTCACCCACGAAAGCTTATGCTCCAATACTTCTGTTAGTCTTAAAGGTGCCACAGGACCCTCTGTTGCTTTTCACTAAATAGTCACTGAACCAACAAGGGGTGATGCCATTTTAGATTTGTATTGGTAATTAGTGAAGACCTCATAGAAGAACTGGTTGTAGAGGATAATCTTGGTTTGAGTGATCATGGGTCAATTCCATTTAAACTCCAATGGAAGGATAAACAAAAATAGATCTGCAAGTAGGGTCCTTGATTTCAAAACTACAAACTTTAATAAATTAAGGGAATTGGTTATGGAAGTGGTAGACTGAATAATTCAAGGATCTGAATGTGGAGGAGGCGTCTTGGGATTAATTTCTTTAACTTTGACTTTAAGTATCTGAAGCCTACATCCCAAGCAAGGGGAAAAATTCATAGGGAAAGCTTGCAGAGCAAGCTGGATGAACAAGCATCTCAAACTGGTTATTCAGAGAAGGAAGAAAGCCTACAAGAAATGGAAGAAGGAATGGGATCAGCAAGCAAAACTACCTCATCGAGGTCAGAAAATGTATGGAAAAAGTGAAAAAAGCCAAGCAGAGTTGGACCTTGCAAAGGAAATTAAAACAAATAATGAAAGGTTCTTTAGCCACATAAATAAAGAAAACAAGGAAAGAAGAAACACTGAGGAGATTAAAAATAATCTAGGTATGGCCCAATACCTAAATGAATACTTTGCCTCAGTTTTTTATAAGAGTAATGAGGAGAATGGGGGCAGTGGCCGGGTGGCTAATGGGGACAGTGGCAGGGTGGCTAATGGGAACAAGGATATGGAAGAAGAAATTACCACATCCAAAGTGGAAGCCAAACACAAACAGTTTAATGGGACCAAATCAGGCGGCCTGGATAATCTCCATCCAAGAATATTTACGGAACTGGCGCATGAAATTGCAAGCCCAATAGCAAGAATAGGTAATGAATCCATAAACTTGGGGGTTGTACTCTGAATGGAGAATTGAAAACATAATACCTATATTTAAGAAAGGAAAAAAAAAAGTGATCTGGGAAACTACAGGCCTCTTAGTTTGACCTGAGTTCTATGCATGTTCTTAGAACAAATTTTGGAAAAAAAAAAAAAAAAAAAAAGTTAGACATGGAGGTAAACAGTAATTGGGATAAAATACAGCATGGTTTTATAGAAGTTTTATATTGTGCCAGACCATCCCAATCTCTTTCTTTGAGAAGATAACCGATTTTCTAGACAAAGAAAGTGCAATAGATCTAGTCTACCTGGATTTTAATAAAGCATTTGATACAATTCTACATGGAAAATTATTACTTAAATCGGAGGACATCAGGATTAATATAAGAATATTAATATAAGAATTAAATTAAGGAACTAGTTTAAGGGGAGACTGCAAAGGTTCATGCTGAAAGGTGAACGCAGGCTGGAAAGAGGTTACTGGTGGCATTCCACAAGGATCAGTCTCAGACCAATCTTATTTAACATTTTCATTAATGATCTTGACACAAAAAGTGTGAGTGCTATTATAATTTGTGGATGACATAAAGTTGGGAGGTATTGCGAAAGTTGGGAGGACCAGAATTTCATATAAGAAGATATGGATGACCTTGAAAACTGGAGTAATGGAAATGAGATGAAATTTAATAGTACAACGTTGTGCACTTGGGAACTAACAAGAATTTTTGCTCTAAACTGAGAACTCATCAATTGGAAGTGACAGAGAAGCAGAAAGACCTGGGTGTATTGATTAATCACAGGATCAGCTGCCAGTGTGGTGTGGCCATGAAAAAGGCTAATGCAACCCTAGGATGCATCAGGTGGGGTATTTCCAGTGGAGATATGGAAGTATTATTACCATTATACAAGGTACTGGTAAGATGTCATGTGGCATTCTGGTCTCCCATGTTTAAGAAAGATGAATTCAAACTGGAACAGGCGCAGAGAAAGGCTACTAAGGTGGTCAGGAGAATGGAGATCCTGCCGTATGAGAGGAGACTCAAAAAGCTTGGTTTGTTTAGCCTAACCAAATGAAGGCTGAGGGGAGATATGATTGCTCTCTATAAATATATCGGAGGGATAAATACCAGTGAGGGAGAGGGGTTATTTAAGGTAAGGGCCAATGTTGACACAAAAACAAATGGACATAAACTGGCCATCCACAAGTTTAGCCTTGAAATTAGATAGAGGTTTTGTAACCATCAAAGTAATGAAGCTCTGGAACTGCCTTCCAAGGGGGGCAGTGTGGGTAAAAAACCTAACTGGCATCAGGATTGAGCTTGATACGTTTGTGGAGTGGATGATGTGATGTGATTGCTTACAGTGGCATGTGCTCCATCTGCAACTGCTATTAGGAACATCTCCAACAGCTGGAAATGGGACATCAGATGGGGAGGGCTCTGAGTTACTACAGAGAATTCTTTCCCAGGTGTCTGACTGGTGGGTCTTGCTCACATACTCAGGATCTGACTGATCACCATATTGGGGGTTCAGAAGGAATTTTCCCACAGTTCAGATTGGCAGAGACAGTGGGTGTTTTTCATCTTCCTCTGCAGAATGGGGCACAGCTCACTTGCTGGTTTGAACTAGAGTAAATAGTGGATTCTCTCTAACTTTAAGTCTTGAAATAAAGATTTGAGGACTTCAGTAACTCAGCCAGAGGTTATAGGCCTTCTACAGGAGTGGGTTGGTGAGGTTCTGTGGCCTAAGATGTGCAGAAGACCAGACTGGGTGATCAAGATGGTCCCTTCTGGCCTTAAAGTCTATGAATCATGAAAAAATGGGCACAAGTCCCTTTTTTCCCCTTTACATTTGACTTTTACCAAGCAGATGAAAACACACACTTCACACAGGCCAATGTGGAGAAATGTTCTGCCGTTAAGGGTGAAAGTGTTGGGGAATCTGCTCTTCCCTTTCATAATCTTTAACAAAATGTCAAGAAATAATGCTACTAGAACTGCACTTGATTTACACACTAATAGTTAAGGCTACAATTATATCACAGAAGTCACAGAATCCATGACTTCCAGAGATCTCTGTGACATTTTCCATTTCAGCCCCAAGCTGTCAGCAGCAGGCTCACTCCCCCTCCTTCCCTCCCTCCCCCCCGGCAGCTCCCAGCTACTGGGCAGCAGGGGGACCCTGGAGTTCCCAGCAGCTGTCCAGCCCCTGTGGGCAGCAGGGGTGGCCCCAGTAGCTATGGGTGCTGGACCCTCTTTCCTCCTCATTTTGTCATGGATATTTTTAGTAAAAGTCATGGACAGGTCAAGGGCTTCTTTGAATTTTTGTTTATTGCCTGTGACCTGTCGATGGCTTTTACTAAAAATATCCATGACAAAATCTTAGCCTCACTAATAGTTAAATACAAAGTGGTAACCAGACCAAGCATTTTCATACTGTAGAGACTCTGGGTGGCAATTACTTAGCTACTCTTCTGCTACCAGTATATGATGATATAAGAATTTGCAATTTATGCTCCTAATAGATTGTGTACTGTGTCCACATAGTGAATGAAAGGAAAATGTGTACTGAACGGGACTCAAATCAAAGAATAGGTTACAGGATTATTGGACCACTGCACTTAAATAGGAAGATCTAGAACAGGGGTGGGCAATAATTTTCGCAGGGGGGCCACTCCGCGAACTTTGGTAAGTTGTCACAGGCTGCACATTTCTACTATATTAATGGAGGGGATGCGGGGTTTGGGAGGGAGTTTGGGTGCAGGAGGGGGTTCTGACCTGGAGCAGGGGGTTGGGATGCAGGAGGGGGTGTGAAGTACAGGCTCAGGCTGGGAGGCGCTTACCACAGGTGGCTCCCGGCTGGCGGCGCAGCAGTGCTCAGGCAGGCTGCCTGCATGCCATGGCCCCATGCTGCTCCTGGAAGTGGCTGCGGCTGGCTGCTGCTGGCATGTCACTTGGGGGAGGGAGGCAGTGGGTCTGAGCGTGGGACTTCTGGCGGCCCGAATTCAGAGATCGCGAGGGGGCAGAGGAGGCCGGACAGAAATGTTAGTCATGGCGGGCTGGACAGAAATGTTAGACAGGCCAGATCCGGCCTGTGGGCTTTATTTTGCCCACCCCTGATCTAGAGTGATACTCAGATTTTTTTTTTTTTTTTTTTTTTTTTTTGTGGCTCATGTTACAAACTACCATTTAATGAAGATCAGCTCAGCCTTTCCTTTGCTACATTGAATCCTTGTACATGTACAAGCAAAACCAAAAGATTAAATTCTACTAATACTGCAAAACATGAGAGAAATTACCATATTACCTTCAACATTTCTGAGGAGATGAAATTAAGTCCATTTGTCAGCAAGTGTATATACTGAGTTTTGAGTTATTGATGAATAGATTTTAAAGATTTTTTTTTAAAGTGGGGGGGAAAAAATGTCAAGTCTGCTTTATTGTATCTCAGACAACAGGAGGCCACCTCAGAATTCCATGAATGAATCAACAAAGAAGAGACAGTCATGTAATGTTTCAAGTGATGCCCCAAAACAAAAATTACAGAATGGTTACGCTGGACTAAACAGTGATTTACTCTGTGATGCACTGCTTTGCCAATGAAGGCTGCCTAGTGTTATAGCAGTGATTTTTCTAGTTTTTGATTGCAATCTGGATAGAACAAAGCTGTAAGCAGTATCTGCAGCCAAGGTTGTTTCAACAGAGGAGTTGCAGGGAGGAAAAAATCTCCCATAAAACAAATTCTACTAGTTGTTAAAAATGGTTTCCAAGGATGGAGCAAAGAGCTTAAATTTTAAGAAGTAAAGGAGAGATGATTTTGGCAAGTGAGAGAAGTGTACTTAATAAGGTAGGGGACAGGAAGCAATATGAAATAAGTGGACAGACTAAACGTTTGAGATGGTAGGAAAGATGAGAAAAAATACAAAAAAAAATCCAAGTTACTGTGCTACATACTGTCTCACTGCTGGAGATCTTTACATTGGTTTAACTGAGATATTCTAGTCCAATAACTTCATTTTTTCCCCTCCCAGCTCTTGGGTAATACATGCAATAGTCTCCTCTTTCTAGCTGCCCTCACAAGAGTATTTTGTGACTAGCAAAGCTAACACTACACACCATTAGCATAATGAGCCAATTAGGCTGCTCTGAATGAAGTACTGAAATATTAGAACTAGATCAGCTTATAATAGAGGTTCTTTTGTTGAAAGTATGTGGATCAATAAGTTCTTAGACAAAACCAGTATTAGAATTCTCAACTTTTTTTCTGGTTAGCCATATGGTATAATGTTAATATACAATTAATTGAATGAGAGCATTTTTCTTTTCTGTTTTAAAACACTTTTCTTCTCCTTTCAGTGTTTTGTATCCTACTTGCGTTCAGTCTACCTAATGAAGAACAAAGAAGTTTTTGATGTCTTTAAGTTACCTCTAGCAGAATATGCCCAGTAAGTACTGTCTATAGTAAGTACAGTATTGAAAGTGAAATGCTTACCTTCCCCCCCCCCCCCCCCCGATATCTTCAACTTTGTGTTAAATAGCAACAGAGAGTCCTGTGGCACCTTATAGACTAACAGATGTATTGGAGCATAAGTTTTTGTGGGTGAAAACACACTTTGTTGGATGCATGTAGTGGAAATTTCCAGAGGCAGGTATAAATATGCAGGCAAGAATCAGTCTAGAGATAACGAGGTTAGTTCAATCAGGGAGGATGCGGCCCTCTTTTAGCAGTTGAGGTGTGAACACCAAGGGAGGAGAAACTGCTTTTGTAGTTGGCTAGCCATTCACAGTCTTTGTTTAATCCTGAGCTGATGGTGTCAAATTTGCAGATGAACTGTGTTAAATAGTAATTTTACCATGTTCAAAATTCTAATTTTGATGTGTCTTGTAACATTTTCCTACTAATGTAGTTTTTGAACATTTTTGTAGACCCACATTGTAGGGAAAATGTTATGAAGATTGTACATTGTTCCACAAAGATAGTAACTTACAATTTTTGTCTTTACTGCAGTAATACATGATACAAAAGCAAGAAGTAATGGGATAAAAATGTTTTCACATCACAGTGTTCTGTGATTTTTTCCCCCTCTGCGTCAATGACACCCTTGAGCCTAGAGTATCTCAGAAGGATGTTAAATAGAGGCTATTAAAGTTAGACATTTCTAAATCAGCAGGTCCAGATAACTTCCATACAAGAGTTTTAAATGAGCTGGCTGAGGAGCTCACTGGACCATTATTGCTGACTTTTTTCAGTAAGTCTTGAAACAGGGGGAAGTTCCAGAAGACTAGAAGAAAGCTAATGGTGTGCCAATATTTAAAAATGATAAATGGGATGACCTGAATAATTGTAGGCCTGTCAGTGTGACATCAGTCCTGGGGAGGATAATGGAGTGCCAATATGGGACTCCATTTCATAAAGAATTAAAAGACGGTAATATAATTAATGCCAATCAACACGTGTTTATGAGAAATAGATCCTGTCAAACTAACCTGATACCTTTATTTGATTAGATTACAAGTTTGGTTGATAAAGGTAATAGTGTTGATGTAATCTATTTCTGTAAGGCATATGACTTGGTACCACATGACATTTTGATTAAAAAAAACCTAGAAAGATATAAAATTAACATGGCACACATTAAATGATTAAAAACTGGTTAACTGATAGGTCTCAAAATGTAATTGCAAATGGGGAACCACCATCAAATGGGGGTGTTTCTAGTGATCTCCCACAGGGATCTCTTCTTGGATCTGGGCTATTTAACATTTTTATCAATGACTTGGAAGAAAGCACAAAATCATCGTTGATAAAGTTTGCAGATGACACACAAATTGGGGGAAAGTTAAATAATGAAGAGAACAGGTCACAGATACAAAGTGATGAGGATTGCTTGGTAAAATTGGTGCAAGCAAACAATATGCGTTTTTAATACAGCTTAATGTAAATGAATATATCGATGAATAAAGAATGTAGGCCATAGTTACAGGATGGGAGACTCTATCTTGGGAAGCAGTGACTCTGAAAAACATTTGGGGATCATGGTGAATAATCAGCTGAGCATGAGCTCTTAGTGCAGTGCTGTGGCCAAAAGGGCTGATGAGATCCTTGGATACATAAGCAGCGGAATCTTGTAGGAGTAGAGAGGTTTTTTTTCCACCTCTGCATTCGGCACTGGTGTGACTGCTGCTGAAATACGACGTCCAGTTCTGGTGCCCACAATTCAAGAAAGATGTTGATAAATTGGAGAGGGTTCAGAGAAGAGCCATGAGAATGATTAGAAAACATGTCTTATAGTGATAGACTCAAGGAGCTGTAGGCCTGGCTTAACATGAGTAATTAGACATGGGTAAGACCTCATTTCTTGGGAGACAGAAATAAGGGAGGTAAATTGATCAGCAGACTGGAAGCAAAATGTGTAACTGATAGGTAAGTGGGCCAGTAAGCTAAGAGATGATGTCTGTACTAGCTAAGATAAGGAGGAACACTCAAGGAACCATTTACAATGGAGAAGATAAGCCTGGAATGTAAGATGATGTAAAGAATAAGTCGTACATGGACGGTGCATGGACATAACATGCTGTGCATGGATCGGTTCTTACAAAGTAATTACTAAGCCAATCCCAGAACACGTGATGCAATGCATAGTAAATGCAATGTAGTGTGTAAATTTTTATAAAGGAAAAGGTTTTCTGTGTAACTTTAGATATGTGTTAGGCCCTATACTCAACCCTTATGGTTGAGTCTGATCAACTTAACATAGCTTTGCTGTAAGCCAGATAAAGGAATCTGAATGATGAGACTGGAGGCAAACTGAGTTCTTAGGAACCAAATGGAAGAGATCGTGTGGGAAGCCCAACAGGAGCTCAATCTATTTAGTTTAACAAAGAGAAGTTTTACGCGTGGCTTGATTATAGTCTATAAGTACCTATGCCAGGAAGAAATATTTAATAGTGGTCTCTTCAATCTAGCAGGAAAAAGGTATAACACGATCCAATGGCTGGAAGTTGAAGGAAGACAAATTCAGATTGGAAATAAGGCATATATTTTTAACAGTGAGAGTAATTAACCATTGGCACAATTTACCAAGAATTATGGTGGATTCTTCATTACTGACAAATTTTAAATCAAGATTGGAAGTTTTTGTAAAAGATATGCTGTAAGGGAAGTTCTATGTCCTTGTTATACGGGAGGCTAGATAATCGCGATGGTTCCTTCTGGCCTTGGAATCTATGAGCTCCTATTGTGACTATCCTTTTTATGAGTCTATTGCCTGAAAAAGAGGGTGTAATATATTAAGTGTGAAGATGATACATTGTAGCTTAGTTTTTGAGTGTAATGGAGGCATTGTTCCTTGAAGGTAAATGTCTTTTAAATGAGGTACACTGTAGTTGGTGAGCCATAATGCCTGTGTGTGTGACAAAAGGGACTATGACACACTAGAATAGTGTTTGAATTGTTTGAAATGTTATTCATTTTAGCATGTAGTTATCAGTGTCATCGCTATCAGAGTTTAGAACTGGTCAAGACCTCGTATTTACACTAAAGCTCAGGCTCATATTGGGCTATGTTGAACCAAGTCTCTGACTTGCTGCACTTTCTTTGGATGCTGCCCTTTTGTTCCCCAGAATCTCTTCTGATTTAAAAGAAGAAAAGTAGGTCTTTAGCTGTAATGGTTGTGTAGATGTGCTTGACTAATATTCCAAGTTAACTGATGCATGCTTGCTTTTGCAGATATGCTGAAACAAACTTGGGGAGGTGTCAGCTTCCGCATTTGTTTCAGTGGGTTATTTACTCCTATGCCCAATGATCTTAAAAATGTAGAGCTGGAAGGGACCTTGAGAAGCCGTCCAGTCCAGTCCCCTGCACAGAGGTGGAACAAAATACACTTAGACCATCCCTGACAGGTGTTTGTCCAACCTGTTCTTAAAAACTTCCAGTGATGGGGATTCCACAACCTCTGTTGGACGTCGATTCCAGTGCTTAACTGTCCTTATAGTTAGCAAGTTTTTCCTAATATCTGACGTAAATCTCCCTTGCTGCAGATTGAGCCAATTACTTCTTCCCCTGTCTCCAGTGGACATGGAGAACAGGTGATCACTGTACTCTCTATAACAGTTCTTAACATATTTGAAGTCTGTTACCAGGCCCCACTCAGTCTTCTTTTCTCAAAAATAAATATGCCTGGTTTTTTAACCTTTCCTCATAGGTCAGGTTTTCTAAACCATTTATCATTTTTGTAGCTATCCTCTGGGCTTTCTCCAATTTGTCCACATCTCTCTCAAAGCATGAGGCCCAGAACTGGATGATTTAAATGTCAGCAGTGGTAGTTCATTGCTGATCAAAGTGTGTAAGAAAGGTGAGGGACTATATAAAGACTTGTGTAATCTCCTGGGAATGGAACCCGTTTTTGTACTATGAGTGGCCGACTTTTGGGAGAGGAGTGCAGTCTTGGGGATTAGAGTGGCTTCAAAGGCAGGATACCTAAGTTCATAGGTTTGGCATTATTTAGAGGCAGTGCGGCTGAGTGGATAAGATTTGGATCAGCTGTATTAGAACTTAAATCTCTATTCCCAACTCTGCCAGTTTTGACCTTGTGCAACCTCTAATTTATTTGTAAAACCGGGAAAATATATTTGCCTGGTTTTTAGGGTATGTTCTTAGTCTTGTTCAATAACTACTATGAAGTGTATGACAATACAACAGAAATCAATAGATGTGAGACTTAAACTCATAGTCTTCTGGCTACCAACTCAGTGCACCTGACTGGATGGTGCAATGGACTAGGCAGCTGTATTTGTCTGAAATGCATAATGTCCTGCAAAATTCAGTATTCTGAAGAGCTCTACACATAGGTCTCACTGCTATTTACATATTGTGTATGAGTGCATACATACAAATTCAAAGCAAAGTTGGAATAGGAACTCTTCTTTTGTCTTCAACTTCTGCAAATATTTTTATAAAAAAGTATTCTCTCTTTCTGGAAGGACCTGTTCCCTGCTTGACAGATATTACTTCACTGGAAATTCTGCACAGGGATTCAAACATGTGGGAGTTAAGCAATTAGAATGTGAGGTTATTGCCCATTGTTTCTTTGCTCACTACTGTGTAATCATAGTGAACTGGCATTCTCTCCATCTTCTTAATGGTTCCTCTGCAGAGAGGTTTTTCCCCCCCAAAAAATATTCTAGAGATTTATCATCTTGAGAACTGGTATGTCTACAAAGCAGCTGGGAGGTGTGATTCCCAGATTGGGTAGACATGTATGCTCTAACTCCGTCCAACTAGCGCGTTATTGTATCGTGGCTGCGACTACGTGAGTGGCGGCTCAAGCTAGCCACCTGAATACGTTCACAGGGGGTTGGATGGGATTAGATATGTGTCGCTAGCCCATGCAGCCCCTTGTGCCGCTCTGGCCAAATTGCTATTTTTAACCTGTTGTCTTGAGTAGACATACCCTCAGTTTAATGAATCAGAATCTCAGCTTTTGTTTAAACACGTCTTTCACTCTTCCTTGCAAAGAGATTTTTGAAAATTTAGAGTGATGTATAAACAACTGGCAGAGTGAAGAGGAAAAACTTTTTGGACTCCCCTTCGACCGGCGGAGGCTAGAGTTGGGGTGCGTGTGAGAGAGGAAATCTAAAGATCCCTCTTCACATATACATCTTTGTTAAATGAGGCAGTCAAGTTTGGGTGTTTGATTCTCTGTAAAATGCTTAAGCTGGCCCTGGGTGTCTTTGTGTGATGGTGGAAAGATCTTGATTACGCTGCGGAATGGGAGGAGCAGCAAAAATAGTTTTAGGCCTACTCAGAAATGCTTAGGCTGTCGCTGTTTGTTAAAATTTTCAGCTCTCTGGGACTGAGCAGGCATCTGCCGCACTGTGGGTATGCTTGCCAATGCTACGGCAGCTGCTGCAAAGGGAGCTTTTCCTTTGTATGTTCCCCACCACGGCCAGGAAGATCTAGTGGGGAATGTAGCATGTAGTCCTCACTGCCCAGCCCCTCGCTGGCAACTCCAGCAGTGCATGTGCAGAAGGAAGAGAGGAGGTGAGGCCAAACTCCCATTGCACTAGTCCTGTAGCTGCTGCATGCTACCTCTTTCTCCACAGTTACCTGCCTGCCCACCCAGTGGCAGTCTGACTTGAAGAGCTGGAGGTAACCTGGAGCTCTGTTCTCCTCTTTGCATCAGCTGTACCTTGACCTGACCTCTCATACGAGCTATTGGAGGTCTGTCCACCTCATGAAACAAAGATGACTCATATCCCCAACTGACCACCCAGCTCACTACCAGTGGGCACCTTTATTGCTAACTGACAAAGAAAATTTTGAGGGAATCCCATGTTAGTATTCTGGCAGCATATCACTGATGAACAGTGCTCCTGCAACCACTTCTGTGCCATTGGCGGCATAACAAGTGTTAATGTTGACCCTGATTGTTTGGCACAATGTGGTTTTCACCAGTGTTGGTGCATTAGATTTCTCTGTTATCAGTGAGGCAGTAAGTGTCTTTAGTGATGTAAATATTACCATGCCTGTATCTGGGTCAGCTCCTCTTTCATTTCCTCACAGCTGTGCATTCTCAATACAGGGATTAATTTGTGTCAGCCGTAGAATTCTGCAGTTCTTAATTACTGGGCATAGGACCAAACATAGAGATTATCATCTACATAAGAGTTGATGGAAAACCACATTTGATTGTGTGCCTCTTTTTGGCATCACATTGCAGTCACTAATCTACCTTCTGAGAAACTTCCTAATGTAGTTCTGGGAACATTTCTAGACACCACCTTCTATCTGTCCAGGCTACAGAGTCCAGGGCTCTGAGCTAAGTGTTTGCAGCTCCTCGGTCACCTGCTCTTTTCATTCAAAGCTCCAGCAAACAGAAGTTGGAAGGTTCTCCTTAAGTTTGGAACCATGTGTGGATAGGTTGCTCTTTAGAAAACATAGTCTCAACCTATTTGCACAGGTACATCCATTTACCAGAGTAAGACCTTAACTAAACCCAGTCAGTTCCCATCACTTCAGTTGGCTGTAAGTATTTGAACCAGCAGTGGACACTGGAGTTTGGAGTAGCTCTGTGAGGAAATCACATGTGATTGAATGGGAAATGAGCACCAGCACAGCTGCCAGGTACTAGTATAGGAGAGAAGCTTAGTATTACACCCTACATAACTGGTTTTCAAACTAGAGGGCGTGCCCTCTGGGTGGGCGGTGGGGAGGTACAACAGGGTTGTCGGGGGAATGTGAGGACTTGACTAGTTGGTGAGAGTTCTCTCGCTGGCTTGGTCTCCTGCTCCAGTTCCTGCCACTGCTGCTGGGCTGGAGAAGCAGGGAGAAGGGAGGGGCAAAGAGTGGGGGGAGCATGCTTTCTCCCTGCATGGGAAGTGTGTGCGCGGGGGGGGGTTGGGGGGCAGGGAAGGGGGGAGCATTCCAGTTTGCTCGCCTTCTTGGCTGGTGCATGTACGCCATGTTGGGAGGTAGTTCCTCCCTGTGCACACAGGCTCTTGCATGCGTGTACTGGTGGGTGTGCTGCAGCTGGAGGAGCCTGATGGTGATGGTGACTGGGGTTCCCATGGGTGGGGAAATGGGGAGGCGTGGCCTGGCTGTCTCTCTTGCTGGGGCCACCTGCCTGAGGTGTGCCCTGGCTGGGAGGTGGGCTTCCGGACTCCTGGCATCCACAGAGGTGCTATTTCTGCTTGATGAAAGGGAGGCACACATGGGATGTGGGTCTCCACGCGGTGGGCACAGCAAATAAAAAGTTTGGGAACCTCTGCCATATATAAATGACCTAAAATTGCATCCTACCAACTTCCTGAAGTAGAAGTTCTGGTATATGGGTTAGTTTTTGGAAACCACTGAAGAGAATGTACTGGATCCAGGCAGTTTCTACTTGTTTCATAGGGTCATTTGAGGAGGCAGTGAAGCATTTATTTTACAAATCACAATGTGTTTATCTAGGTAACTGCAATAATATAAAAATGCATACCTTTCAAAATGTCACTGTTACTTAGGAAATTTCCTAAGCAAAAAGCCCACACTCACTTGCTCTCACCTCTACCTTCCAGGCAAAACACCAGTTGAACAGGCCTTGCAACATACCCTATCCATCATCCTGCTCAGGTCCTGTTGGACCAAGGGGGAAAGAAAATTCTAGAGAAGGGCAATCTAGAGAATGCAAACTTGAGCGCTCCAGGGATATACTGCAAACAGAGAAATGCACTCAAAAATGCATGGGTCCCAAACCATATAGGGATTTATGTTGCTGAAAGAGGCACAGGTCTGATTTTAAATTCAGGAAAACTCAATTATGGTATAATAATTACAAGCCTTAGTTCACTGCTAGTTGTAAAGCGTTAGGACAAATAATTTTCCTAAGGATGCTAAGGAAACTTCTTAGCCGAATAGACACAATTGCTCATTGTGAATAAGATACTACTTTGACATTGATCAATCAAATAGTTAATGCAGCTAAAGCAATTTCACGGTTCAGTTTGGTTATTAATCAGAGCCATCTGGATAGTCGGTTAACTCAGATGTGTGTCACTGGTGCTGATGATTTGATTTCTTCCAGTTTCAAATTGTTTGCTCCTCTTGCCTTTCAGAACATTTTTATGTAGGTGTTTGCATGGGCCAAATAATATACAAAGGGGAAAGGTTTTATGGGGAATCTTATATGGGGAAGGTTTTAAGCAGGATCAGCAAATACACCTCTATCCCGATATAACGCTGTCCTCGGGAGCCAAAAAATCTTACCGCGTTATAGGTGAAACCGCGTTATATCGAACTTGCTTTGATCCGCCGGAGTGCGCAGCCCCGCCCCCCGGAGCACTGCTTTACCGCGTTATATCCGAATTCGTGTTCTATTGGGTCGCGTTATATCGGCGTGGAGGTGTAGTACCTTCTCTTCTGGAAGTTTCATTTTTGCAAGATTTTTAAATGTTCCTCTGTTCTGCAGTTACAGATTCCAGTGTAATGTACAAAGGTGTTGCCTTTTTCTTTTTGTAGGTCAGCTTCTCTGAAGGGTTATATCTGCTGCTTGGTAAACTGTTTATATATAGTAGCTTAGCATTGGAATAAAGGTAACTAGTGTCCAGAAATATTGTTACATATTAGCACTCCTGCAGGCATGGCTACCAGTTATTTACCACTAGCTCACCATCCAGAGCAGGAAGAGAGAAATCTGTTAGGTACAGAGGAAGCAGCAATGTCACTGTAACTTCACATAAACTAAAGGTGAATACAAAAGTAAACCTTCCTGGCTTGGTAGGTTTGCAACAAAATTATCTGGTGCAAGAACAGTTTCTGTTATGAAGGCTAGGCTGGCTTCAGACTACTATCCACGAGGAAGGTCATTTTTCTTTTGAGAGGAGTGGGAGAACTGTGCCCAGCATCTGACTCAATCCAAATCGTGGTTTATTAAACTTGCTCTTTCAATGGAAGCACACATAGCCCAGGATCTTCACATTAAGATGAATTCCAAATACTCCAGTAAGCACAAAATGTTAAATCTTAAGGCAGCTAGGTTATTCATTTCTATTAGGTTTTATTTGAAATGCTCAGAAAAGCTGTATACTGGTGCTTACTTGGATAGAAAACAAAGCGTGCATCATGCTTTTAATCCCCCAAATGTTACTCCTGAAGAGCTTTGTTTCCTAATCTCACCTAAAAATAATTGTCACCTGGCTCTGAAATGAACTAGTTATCTCAGGATTGTAGTTAAGGACATTCCTCAGTTCAGTTCAATGCATTGATGGCGTCTGGCTGTCCCAGTTATCTTTATATGCTGAGAAAACTTTGTGACTGTGTCAAATGTGATTTCATGTACATAATACCAGAGAAATTCAATTTCAGTTTTAGCATTGCCTTTAGAAACTGGTTGAAAGTCTTATACTTTCCACTTAAGTCATCCTCCCAAAAAAGTCATCCCTGTTTTCCTGACATCAAAACAGGAGATGAGGTTGTCCTTTATTGATCCTGTTTATTTGGCTTATTTATTGAACTTCTTGTGTTAACAACTTGAAGAATGGATTCAGATGATGTTTCTTACAAGATTGTTGTATGCTATACATTACCAACCTTCATGCTTACCTGCCTCCTGAGATTAAAAACAAACAAAAATTGAAGAAACCCTGGGAGAAAGGCTTAGGCAGACTTTGAGCATCGGGGTGACAGTGTTCCAGATTGTTCCCAGCGTGGGAGAAATTGTAAAGTAAAGGACTGTAAGCAAGACAGACATGAGCTTTTTGAGGAATGACAGCATGATAGGAAGTGTTTTGGAGACTGCTGTTGCTGGGATGAGCAATAATGCAAGCCAGAGTGCCTGATTAGATGTGAAGAGGTGAGTCACAGGTTTGAAAACTGGAAGGAACCATTATCCTCAAGCATAATGACCACCTGCATAATGAAGGCCATGGAATTTCGCTTAGTAATTTCTGCATCAAGCTCATATCTTGTAGCTGAGCAAGAGGATATTTTAGGAAGATTTCCAATCTTGATTTAAAGATGTCAAGTGATGAAGAATCTACCACATCCCTAGGTGTGAGTTGTTCCAGTGGATAATACCCTTATTTAAAAAATTGTGCCTGAATTTATGTAGCTTCAGCTTCCAGCTGTTGGCTCTTGTTTTGTCTTTGACTAGATTGAGGAGCCCTCTGTCAGAAATGTTTCTCTGTGTAAGTACTTGTAGACTGATGTAGGTTGTGTCTTAACCTTGTCTTTGGTAAACTAAATAGACTGAGCTTCCTAAGTCATTCACTGTAAGGCAGACTTTCCATCTGTTTTCGGAACCCTTTCCAGTAGTTCAACATCCTTCTTGATGTGTGGACCTTACAACTGGACACAATATTCCAGTAATGGTCTCATCAATGTTCTATACAGAGTTAATACTCCTACTTGCTATTATACTGCTTATGTCCAAGACTTGCATTAGCTATCTTAGCCGCAGGACTGCATTGACAGCACATGTTCACCTGGTTATCAGCCAAGAACCTTAAAACCTTGTCAGAGTCGCTTTTTTTCCAGAATGCAATCTCCCATCTGGTAAGTATGACCTACACTCATCCCTAGCTGTATGATCTTGAATTTGGCTGTATTAAAACACATGGTGTTCTGATGAGCCCAATTATGAAGCAACCCAGATAATTTTGAATAACTGGCCTGTCATTGTTTCCCACTCTACCGATTTTTGTCATTTGTAAATGTTACCAGCGATGACTTCATATTTTCTTTCAGATCATTGTTAGACACTGAATATGATTAGGTCAAGAACATATCCTTTGGGGGAATCCCATTAAAAATCCATTGCTTGAGTTATGATTCCCCATCTACAATTACTTTCTGAACTCTACTTGCCAATTTTTAATCTATTTTATATGTGCTGCATTGATTTAGTATAGAACTAATTTTTAAATCAGAATGCCATGTGGTATGAACTCAGATGCTTTACCGTGTTATGTTTATAAGCCAAACTTGTAGTTTTGTCAAAAAACAATATCAAGTTTGTTTGACAAGACCTATTTTCCATAAAACCATATCCATTTGACATTAATTATTGAACCACCCTTTAATCCTGATACCTTTTGGTCTTTCCATGATTTTGGCCGAGATTGATGTCAGGCAAACAGTTACTTGGGTCATCCTGTTTACCTTGTAAAAAAATAGTAGCAAATTAGCCTTTTATGTGTCCTCTGGAACATCTCCAATATTCAAGATTTGTTAAAGATCAGCATTAATGAGTGAGTGCTCCTTCGTCGGTACTTTTAATCTTCTTGGGTGTAAGTTACCGGGTCCTGCAAGTTTAACTGTAACTGTTGCCATTTAACATCATCCCTGGTCATGGAGTCGTGGAGGCAGAGTTGTGGAGGTTGCATGGAAGGCTCCATAGCAGTGAGAACAAAAGGAGATGGATTTCAAAGGTAGATGCCACAAGTTTTCTCAGGCTGTGTCTTCACTGAAAAATGTTTTTTTTTATTGTGGGGAAACTAATGTGCATGAATTCCCCCTGTAAAAACATAATAGAGAGACAGCACTTTAGTGTTACTGTGAAGTAAGCTAGGCAAGGTCAATCAGAGGGAAGAGGTGTAGTGCTGACCTTGCCAAGCTATCTGGCACTCAGCATGTTTTACCATCAAAGAGACAAGGGATAGTTATCTCCTAACACAGTGAAGACAAAGCCCGTGAGATTATCTGAGGGGGAAATATGAGTATTACTGTAGAGTGACCACTTGTAGACTGATGAGATTTGGAGATTCTGATTGAGGACTTGTCTATACATACACATTTCACTGGTTTAAATCACTTTCTAAATTGATTTAGTTAAACAGGTGCAAGGTGTGGGAGCGTGGGGAACCAGGGAAGGATGATATAGTCCTGATTTGAGTATCTGACATGCATATGTAGCTGTACTTGTCAAAGGACCATTAACTGCCACCTGAACAACTCCATCAGAAGACTCATTTTTCTTCAATTAGTTTTAACTTTTAAACCAGTAGTCCTGCAACTGCACTGAGATTATTATAGACTCCAGATTTTGCAACAAATTGCAGCAAAGGAAAACTGAAAGTCCTTATTGCTAATACGGCATTTCTGAGAAAGAATTGTCCGATGTAAAATTTTTATAAAGACAAAAACCATTCTTCAAGTCAGTGCAGGGTATTTTGGAAGGACATGGCCTGTGTGGCTATCTGAGAGTAATAAGACAGTTGTCTTGTTAATTAATTGGGAAGATTTAGTAATATAAATAATTAAAATCTGCAGTCACTTGTGTAATCAAGAGTTGGTTAAATAAAATGCATGAATAGGCAGTTTACAATTAAAGTTCCAGGATTAACTTTAAAACTTGTGTACTGAATGTATTAATCCAGTGTGAAAGTAAAGGGTAAATATCTTCTATTTGTTTCACTGATTAAAGGCACCTGCAAATAGTTGTGTGGTTTTCTCATGTTTTGTTTAGAGATTTGAGTACTGAGATAAGAAATAAGGCCCAGCTTTGCAAATACTAGTTTGAATGGCACTATTCACATAGTTAAAGTTAAGCGTTTGTGTAAATGTTTGTACCAAAGCATAAGTAAGAGACGTATTTATTGTTACAAGTATTGTAGCCTCCTTTTGGCTAAAAAATAAGCTACTTATAAATAGTCATTTCAGTAATTTTAACTTGTCAAGTGTGTGAAGTTGAGATATAGAGGGGGATAATCTGCAGCTCAGAAGGAAGTCTGAGTGGAGGGGTTTGGTTATTCTAATAATTCAAAAGTCATGTGGATCCAAATAACTAGCATCTAACTTCAGTAGAGTTGTTAAATGCCTTACAAAAAATTACCAGTGCTTGAATTGGTAACCAATTTTATCACTTGCAGGTGACAGTGACACTAGGTCCTGGTCCCAGATCAGAAACCACGTACATACTATTTCTTGTTGAATTACAAAAACGGTATTGTCAACCTCAAAAATCATGACACAGCCCCCAAAATATTGAGATTAAAAAAAAAAATAGTTCATTTAATTTCCCTTCCACTTTCTGAGCAGGATGCACTCCTCATTTTTAATCTTTTCTCTATAGCTGTGAGGGTTGGAAACTTCATTTTTTTAAAATGAAAGTTTAGATTTTCAATCCTGGATTCTAGTATCTTGGGGCCTTAAGAAAAACACCAGATATAATGAGACTCATGATGAAATCATGATATTTGGCAAAACTGCAAACATGAAAATTGATTACTTATATGGTACAATATATAGCAGTAGAGTAAGTTAGCACTCTCAGGACTTTACCTAAAGTTGAAATCACACTTGTGTGGCAAAAATGTTGTTAGGAAAATGGGAAAAGTTCTCTGCAAAATTAGCATTTGTTTAGGATTTACAACTGATTGACTGACTTATTCACTCAGAAGTTTGTAAGCTCTTTGAGGCAGGAATCATGGCTTCATTTATGTTGTACAGTGCCTATTATAATGGGGCCCTAATCCTGATTTAGGCTGTTAGGGACTACTGCCGTTGTGTTAAATCTGTTTCATTTCACCATTTCTGTTCCACTTAGCCAATAAATTAATTTGTAGAGTTCACTTTTGTTTGCAAGTCAATTAATAGTCAAATGCTAAAATTATTTTAAGATAGATAATTGTTTCCTTTAATATCACAAGTATGTTGCATATAAATCCTTTTACTAATGGGTCTTTGGTGAATGTGCACAAGGTACTGAATGGAAACTTCCCTCAAATTATCATTCTTTCCCTTTTTCTCTGAAATGCCTCGCTCAAATCCCATTGCTGCTAATTGCTCCTGGAAGAATGTGTATATATGTAATATATAATCTTGAATGTACTGAGATTGAGAATACAGAAGATCAGGCAGTATAAAATATTTAATGGTCCTACAAACTGGCAGGCATTTTCAGAGTTTGTGGGGAAATTCAGGTGTTGTTAATGACCCACAAAGGAAAAAAACGCTAAATGTATTTACTTCGCCAATAGGTACTGAATGCCCTACTAACCAAAAGGGAAGGGGCATTCAGTAAATTTCATAGTTTGACAGAAGGGAAGTTTTGGCTGGACTGTATTTTTGTGGGGGGGAAAGATAAGGGACTTTTAGTACATACTGTCTATACACTTGGAAAATTAAACTCTCAGTTCTGAACACTTTGTAATATTTGTGTTTTTGGCTAGTTTGTCCTCTGTGTGTGCTTAGAGACTATAGGCATGAATGTGCATGTTGATTGGTTGGGTTCCTGAGCCCCAAAGCTAGGTAATACTGTTGTGAAGGGTTCATGATGGTGACCCATCATAGCATACTTTATATACAGAAGTGTCTTAAATGATAAAACACTTATTCTTGTGGTTATATTGGTAAGGTGCTCAGGAAAGCTTTAAGGAGACATTTAAAGTGATTCAAACAGAAAAGTGGAGAGAGTTTGATGGATGATGCAAGACATTGAAACAGCAACTTTTCTTCAAGTGCTTGTCTGTATATGTATTCCACTATGGGTGCAAATGTGCTTCATGCATCTGAGACCAGAGAATTTTTGCAAGCAGTGTCTGTAGGTCCATGCCTGGGCCTATGCCAAACACTGAAGGTATAAGGGGCAGGGCTGACCAACAGCCTCCCCAGTTCTTTCTTACCACCTCCTGGCCTCATTGTAACCTTTTCTCTTTGGCCTGATTCTTGTCTCCAAACCAGTAGATATGTCAAAATTTAATGACCATATTCTACAAAATCTGTGTATAGAAGCTGTCACTTTATAGTACTGGTGTATCGAGAACCACATCACCCTTTTGACAGTGTACCCTCCAGGAACTCAAAATTCATTGGCAGACAGTTGCAGCAGACATTTTGCCATCTATCAGGAGTGGGAGTGGCATGATTCATGGTGCACAGCATTTTAACTCAGTGGGGAACCCCCGATTGGAACCTGTTTCCTCTCAGGCAAAGAGGAAATGCAAATAAACTACTCCAGGGTAGCTCAAAGAAAGCATTCCAGAGGCAATACTTTCTTACTGCCTTGAGCTGTGCCTCCCCTCCCATCCTGCTACTACCTTGGGTTCTACTGAGGATTCAACAGGACAGGGAACAAGTCATCTTCATCACTCCCAGACGGCTCAGACAGTCTGGTTTCCAAGCCTCCTACAAATGTCATCCCATCCATCAGTCAGCATTCGGCCATTACTGCACCTGTTGACCCAGGAATATGGCAGACTCAGGCATCCTAGCCTGGAGGTGCTTCATCTCACTGCTTGGTATTTGGATGGGCATCAAACCTAGAACATTCATGCTCTGAAGCTGTGCAAACCATTCTTAATAATAGAAAGGACGTCTGGAAAATGTTACCTAGCCAAGTGGAACCAGTTCTCTCTCTGGGCCCAGCAAAATAATATATCTCCAGAGAGAGCAGATATTCCCGTTATTTTAGACTATCTTCTTAGGCTATGTCTACACTACTGTGGTAAGTCAACCTAAGTTACGCAACGCCAACTACGTGAATAACGTAGTTGGAGTCGACATAGCTTAGGTTGATTTACTGCGGTGTCTACATTGCGCTCGGGAGACGCTCTCCTGTCGATTTAGCTTACTCCTCTCATTCCCAGGTCTTCACTAGACCCGCTACATTGACCCGTGGTACATTGATCGCCGCAGCGTCGATCCCGCAGTAGTGTAGACGTAACCTTAGTCTCAAGGTGGATCTTTCCCTTAGTTCAATATGTGTTTACCTGGTGGCAATCAGCGCATGTCACCCACCCTTGGACTCAGGTGTAGACCAACTGCTTGCAAAAATTCTCATGTCTCTGGTGCATGGAGCACTTACATACCTGCAATGTCATACAGATAGGGACCACACATCTCTAAGAACTCCAGTTACAGTGAGGTAAGTAACTTCTCTCTCTGCATCCTACTCCAGATTGTGTACGGAAGGGTCAGAATTGTCCTAGGTTGTAGGAATAGAACAGATAAGTGTGGGTGCAGGTGGATAGAAGATCAGATGAACCATGTCCAGGTTGAGTTTTAAAAAATATGGGGCAACTTAAAGTTAGAGATGCTTCATTAGCCATGTAGAATGGGGCCGCCTTGGGGGAATGGAGACTTGGTTTTACTTTAAAAAGCAGAAATAACTAGTAAAACTACTGACTTGGTTAATTCAGCTCCTGAGAATCTTGCATTTGACAAGTTCTGCTCTCACCACCAGAAAGCTGTTACAAGAAATGATTTAAAGAAATTAAAATCTGCATACAAATTCTTTATTCATTTTAAATTTGGCCATGGGCCTTAGAATACTCTATTTCTTTTGTTAACCTTTTCCATTTCCTTTTACGGGTTTTAACCTGTTGCTGGTAACAGGCTCTGATTATTTAACCAGAAATCAAATAATTTCCTTGTGGCAACTATAGGCATTTTTCTCATAGAAAAGTTTAATATTGTGTAAGTAAGTGTCAGGCAGGAAAGGCTTCACTGTATTGTGGGAATGGGGGTGGGGTGGAGTATTAAAACTCAGGTTGGTGCCCCTTTTCCCACCACACACTGGCACATACTGTACCATAGCCTAAAGCATGTACTTCCCTACACCCCTTCGACATGCTAGGTTACTCGTCCTCTACTTGCCTTCGGATACGTGCTTCTGGGGTTTAGATGCACACAATAGGTGGGTTAAAGCACAACCACATGTATGGACGTGTGTAAAATCTCTTGTGTAGTTTTAGCCTTAATCATTTTTGTTACTCTTCTCTGAATTTCTTCCATGTCTTTTTGGTACCAAGGTACAAAGAACTGTGCACAGTATTTTAGGTACAGTCTCAGCAATGACGAATACCATTGTTTCCTTGGTGTGTGACATGAATCTTTTCCCTCTGCAGTACTAAATTGCATTGTCATTTATGCCATCATATTATATTGTAAATGTAATTTAATTTGCCATTTGCTGTCACTCTGGGTTTCTTTTGGGAGTACTGTTTTCTCAGCATTGCCCTCCTAATGAGCTCCTTATGTTTCCAGTTGTTTTTCCCCGTATTTGTTGGCTTGCATTTTTCCAACAGTTTGACTCTCCAGTTCTCTGTGTGTGTGTGTGTGTGTGTATAAATTAAAAAAATAAATAAAAATCAAGAGATTCTAGTTTGTACGTACTCCAGTCAAAATACATTAAACAAAAAACATTATCAAAATTAAACGCAGACCCCTGCTGATCATTTCTAACTTAGTAGAATGGTTTTCAGTTTCAGATTAATTTTTTATTATTTTTAATCCCATGCTTTAGCTCCCTTGGCCTTGCAGTGGCACCTCGGGTTAGATTTCTTCAGAAAGCCCAGAAACAATTGTCTGTGAATGAGTCACTGGAAGGAAAAAGCCACCCAAAGGGGACAGGGCAGTGTGAAGATGCATGCTCCTTAGCAAGCAACGAAGAGGTGGAGGAAAGAGGAACTCATTTTAAAGAAAAGATATCTACTGTTCAAAGAATGAAAGGAGAGGGGAGAAAAGAAAAACCAGAGGAAAAAGAACTCCCCAGCAAAGTCATTGACAAAGAGAGCGATGAGTCAGAGGAATTATCTGAAGAGGAAGAAGTTCCTTCAATAAACAAGGTTCCAAAAGCAGAATCCATTAATTTCCTTGAGGATGACGATGACGACTTTAGAGATCTTGATTTGCTGACAGTGAAACGGCAGAACATTTTTGGCTTGGAAGCTAAAGATCTTGCAGTATTGGTAAGTGCGTTTTGGTGTGAACCTCATGAATCTCATTTTAAGTTAATGCAGCCTACATAAGAGAATAGAGTAAGAACAAAATTCTGCCCCTACACAATGCTCATTTGATATCAAATGAGTTGCCCACCTGTATCAGAGGACAGAATTGGCCTTAATTGAAATTACATGACTTATATTACTGTTTATATATAAAATGAACAGTATCCTGCCTCATGGATGGCCTATGTTATATTATTCATAACTTAGATATCTGAGAAATTTAACAGTTTTAAGTCTTTACGCTTACCAATTTTCTTGTACTTTCCTAAAAGTAGCAGCAGACACAATCATAACTTTAACTAAATTGATGAGGTTTTACAGTTTATGGAGCTTGAAACCTCATTGTAATTCATTATGCACCACTTCATAATACAAATCATTACAAATGTTCTTTACAATAATGAATCCTTCACACCATGAATTTTTCTTTTAACGAGACCTTTGCTATTGGGAGTTAATCCAGTAACAAAGAGAACACTTCTTGTAAAACAGTTATAAAGGTTTATTAAAAGTGTTCATCTAGATCTTTCATTTCTGTGGCAAGTGTTTATGGCTTGACACCTCAGTGTCCCTCTTTCTTGATATTCTGACAAATGTAGCATTTTTTAAATATGGTGTTCTATTAAATATAGTCGAGATATTTATGAAAAATGCTTGTGTAGAAAAAATTACGCTTGATAATGTATCTTTTCACATAGTGATCCATTAGTTTCTTTACTACAAAAAGCTAAATTTAAATGACTACATTTCACGGCAACTTGGTGGGGTAGTGTTTTTTACTTAGATATATTTATAAAGAGATCCTTCTATTAAGCAAAATTAGTTATTTTTAGGTGTCTAACTATCTTTCATTGAATCTTTATCTTCACATACCGTGGAAAGCATTTGTTTTAAATTTACACTGTCCAGTCAGCCTGTGAATTACATTTTTTGAAAAAAGATGCTGAAAATTGTTGCACTTTTTTTGTGAGTGTATTACTTGGAAAACAGGCTATTTAAGAAGTGACATGTCACATTGCTTTGAAATCCTGGGCAGTTGTACAGTACCAGGTTTGTACTCCAGCATCTAACTTTTATGGGAATCTTTTTGCTGCCCGGGGCTGGGGGGTGCTGCAGCCACACTGCCCGGAGCTTCAGGGCTGAGGGTTGGGGACCTGTCCAGAGTTCTGGGGCTGGGGTGCTCTGGAGCTGGGGTTGGAGACCTGCCTAGAGCTCTGGGGTTGGGGGCACTTGGGTGGCCCAGGACTAAGGTGTTGGGGGGGGGGGGGGGAGGTTGGGGGGAGGAGTGCTCTGGGCTCCTGCGGGGGAGGGGACATAAAGGGAGGCGAGGGCGAGGGATGGGGCCTTGGGTAGAAGGGGAGGGACCGGCTGCCAGCCTTCCCCAACGACCGGTTCACCGGCTGCCCATGGCTTGGATATCTGTGTATCGGGCAGAGTAGTGTACTCCTGTGACCAGCTTTGTTTCCCCACTAAAAGGCTCAGGCAGAGTGGGGACTGGAGTTACTCAGCTTGTAGGCTTGAGTGTAATGTTCCCTCCCCACCCCCACTTCCTTCAGGGTTGTTAGGAAAAAGTAGTTGGAGATATTTATATACCTGGGAGATGTTAATGGGGAATAATGGAATGAGATTGGGGGAAGACTATAGTATTCAGCTTCTTGTCAGTGTGCTGCTTCCGGGCCCCACTGCCTGTCTCTGGGCAATCCCCTCCATCAGTAGGATTTTCCTGCCTACTTTATTTAGTTTTCTGCTTATTTGGTATCTACCAAAATGTTTTGAATTCTAGTGTAAATGCAATGTGAGGAGAGAGCATATTGACATGTAAAAAATCAGAAACAATAATTAAAATTTCAGCTTCAGGCAGAAAGGAACGTAGATGCTGGAACTAGGGGTGTTGGGAGTGCTGCCGGTGCTGCTGCACTCCCTGGCTTGAAGTGGTTTCCATTATATACAGGGTTTACAGCTTGATTCAATGGCTCTCAGCACCCCAAGTATAAAAATTATTCCAGTACCCCTGGAAAGGAATTGCCATTTAAAAAACCCAAACATTTATCTGTAGTTGGTGTGAGAGCTCTGCTCATATTAACCAGGAATTGTGCCAATTTCCCAACTTATTTCCAGGATAATTTTGCAGGCTTAAACAGAAGACTATATAAATATTTATATTTTAGTAGGAAGTGGTTTTGGATGTTATATTTGACAAATGACAAAAAGAGGTGCTTCCATTTTTAAGAATGCTAGCTAGAGACATGTTTTGAAAAGTATTAGTGATTAGAAGAGAGCCATTTTGAATCTCCAAGTAACCTTTTGATACTGTCCTTGTATTAAAGATTCATAAGTCAGTTTATGTAAGCTCAAGCAAGGCAGAGGTTATTTTCTTTGCAGCAGGGTTGATATCTTGGTTTTATCTACTTGCAAAAAAATTAATGTTTTTTAAGTCTTTCACATTAGTGTCCAAAAGACCCACACCGGTTATAGGCACTCGTACATGAAACCTGGGAATATGCCTTATGGCTTGCTCCTCAAACATTTCTGTTATCAAATTCTGAGTTTTGTATTTGCTAAACAGCTGTTTTAACACATTTAGTCTGAAATGTATAGTTTAAAATGTTGCCTTCTGTGACGAGAATTCTTATAAAATCTTATGTTCATTGGCCTGTGAGTGTTGCATATGGGTAACATAAATAACTGGAAGGTGAGATGGGGGAAAAATGGGCAGAAAACGCCTCTTAAAGAGTGATTGTAGGATCTTAAGAGGTTAAAGATAGCAATTCCTTCATAACACATCCTCTCTCGGGTGACTCAGATTTTGCACATGGGCTGTGAAGGGAGTGCTACTTGGTTGTTGGTTGAAAGATAATGTCTTGATGTGGCGCTTCAAGCATGGTAAGAGTTACACTTAGATTGTAAGTTCTTTGGGCCAAGGCGGTCATCTTGTTATGTATTTGTACACATCTAGCACAATGGGGTCCTGGTCCTCGACTCATAAGCTCTGTGATAATATAAATTAAATAATAATGTACTTAATGTGAAGTCACTGTCTCAGTCTTTCAAAATCCTCCAGGAAAAAGAAGTCAGAACATGTGTAAAGTTGAACACGTGTCACAAAATATTAGTGCCTTTATATGTGTTTGTCTTCAATAATTATTTGGTTTCCTCTTACCTAAAGGTATTAGAATTTGTGTAACATATAATTTTGGCATCATTTACTCTTGATTCCATTTTCCATTTTAATATGAAATTACATGCACATTTTCTTAGTTGTTGACTATAGAAACTATAGCATTATGAAATTAAGATAATTCAGCAATTAAAGAGTTTCAGACAAATCTCTCCAAATAGCTCATAGCCAAGTGCAGTGAAAAATGTATACTTGAGCATGACCGTAGCTGGTACAAAAGTAGATTGTGAAGTTGAGTAAAAAAACCTTGACACTTGCTTGATCTTGTTGTTAAATCTCTTTAAATTTAATTTGCTACAAGATATGCAAAGAACTGAACATAACAGCCATACTGGGTCAGACCAATGGGCCATCTAGCCCAGTATCCTGACTTCCAACAATGGCTGGTGCCAGATGCTTCAGAGGGAGTGAACAAAACAGGGCAATTTATCGGGTGATCCATCCTCTGTTGTCCAGTCCCAGCTTTTAGCCATCTGAGTTTAACTGGATACATCCTGACAGCCTTTTCTTGATCCTTACAGGCTTTGCTCCCCTCACCCCTCCTAACTGTTTTGAAAGGAATACAGTATTTGCATGAGGGGTTGCTGGAATTCCCAAGTGAGCTTTGCTTCAATGGTTTCTTTGGTAACCTTTTATAGATATATAATTTTTTTATTTATGCAGATTTCTTGGGGTAAATCACACAACACCTACAGAGATGTTTTTAAATATTTTAAGACTGTTCATTGGTATTGTTTAAAATGCCTTCTTAGCTTGCTGCTGACTAGAGATTCACAGTAGCATGTTTATATTTGAACTCCAACAAAAAGCCCTCTGTAAATGAGATTTGTTTCCTTTTATTATGTCAAGCTCAGTGCCATATTGGATCAGATTGCTGGTCCCTCTGATTGGATATCCTGCCTCTGTCAGAGGGCACTGTCAACAATTTTCAAACAGACTTAGATATGTTAAATCACAATGACTCTTTGAAAAATAAAGTCAGGTTACCGTCTTCCTCAAGCAGCGCTTCATTCATGTCAGCTTTCACACCTCAGACTTTTTTTTTGACCAAGCTCTATTCAAATAGTGTGACTAACGTTGTTTAAATAGCGGGGAAAGATTATTTTTATGCCACTCTTTTCCTTTCATTGTCAGAATCAACTGAAGCTCAGAATTTTCAAAAACTACCATCAGTATGGACCAAGTATAGAACCTTAGCATCCCAAAGTTGAATATTTGAGAAAACTGTGAGGATAATAAAACAAGATGATATAATAGAGAGTGTTTGCATCTTTACCTATGATTGCCTATGGCATGATTGCCGTAATAAACTGTGACATCAGTCTAAATAAACTGATTGTGTGGTGAATGTTGTGACAGTGTACCCCATAAGACTTTATGGGGAGGGGGTGCTTATAAATGTATGTATGACATAACTGGAATATGTTTTGTGCTGCCTTTGCCAGGTAACATATCTCCGTAAAGGTTATGGTCTACTATATCTATTCATCCTATTTGTACATATATATATCATTTTCTATTTGAGGTTAAGAATATGGGCTGTATGCTTGCTTGGTTTCTAAGGCTAGGTCTACACTACAGCGGGGGTCCGACCTAAGATACGCAACTTCAGCTACGTGAATACCGTAGCTGAAGTTGCGTATTTTAGGTCGGCTTACCTAGCGGTGAGGACGCGGGAAAGTCGACCGCTGCCGCGCTGCCGCCGACTCCGCTGCCGCCTCCTGCCGAGGTGGATTTCCGGAGTCGACGGCAGAGCGATCAGGGATCGATTTTACCGCGTCTTCACTAGACGCGGTAAGCCGATCCCCGATAAACCGATTGCTACCCGCCGGATCGGCGGGTAGTGAAGACAAAGCCTAAGTAAGCTTTGGGAGGCATTTGGTCAGCTTCTTTAGGAAGGAATTCGCCAGTTAAGTATCTGATCAGGAAACACTTGGAGAACAATGCATCTTGGAATGCTCCAATCCACATAAGAAGTCTTCCTGGAGACATGCAAGATACCATGTGGACAATGGCGTCTGCCTGTAAAGACTGAGTCATGCAGGGGCATGTGACTTGCCCAGGTGACTCCAAAACTCCATCTTGGAGCTGGACTTTGCATAGGAGGGAGGAGGGGGGTCTCCACCCACAAGAGAGAGTCTATTTAAACCTGTGGGAGACCGCTCCATTTTTGTCTTCAGCTGGCTAAAGAAGGAGCCTCTCCACCCCCCCCAGGATACTTGAAGGAGACTGAAACAAAGGACAGTAACTACAGGGGGTGTGAGTGATTGCTGGACCCAGGCTAAAAGGAGATTAGCCTGTAAAAGGGAGTGCTCTGGAACTGGTGAGGAGATTATCTGTATTTAGTTTGATTAGACATAGATTTGCGCATTTTATTTTATTTTACTTGGTGACTTACTTTGTTCTGTCTGTTACTACTTTGAACCACTTAAATCCTACTGTCTGTATTTAATAAAATCACTTTTTATTTAGTAATTTACTCAGAGTATGTATTAATACCTGGGGGAGCAAACAACTGTGCATATCTCTCTATCAGTGTTATAGAGGGCAAACAATTTATGAGTTTGCCCTGCAGAAGCTTTATGCAGGGTAAAACGGATTTATCTGGGTTTAGATCCCATTGGGAGTTGGGCATCTGAGTGCTAAAGACAAGCACACTACTGAGAGCTGTTTTCAGGTAAACTTGCAGCTTTGGGACAAGTGATTCAGACCCTGAGTCTTTGTTAGAGCAGACTGGAGTGTCTGGCTCAGCAAGACAGGGTGCTGGAGTCCTGAGCTGGCAGGGAAAACAGAAGCAGGGGTAGTCTTTGCACATTGGGTGGCAGCTCCCAAGGGGGTTTCTGTGATCCAACCCGTCACAGTAATGTTTCTAACCTGAAAATTTTATATACAGTATTGTTGCAAGTGCAGAATGTTAGCTGAATAATCTCTGTGTGTAACATCTGTGAAGTATTTTGGTTTCTGCATACAAATAGGAGCAAGGGCAAATTTTTCTTTATTGCTAGCCCAGTGTGTATTTTTCTCAAATGAGTAGGTGTGTTAAGGAAATATTTCTAGACCTGGAGTAGATGAAACACTGAAGGCCTGTCCTACTATCATCTGAGATAGGAAGCTGTTTGTGAACAGAATTGCAAGCACAAGTACTCAGATTTTGCTTGTGCATGTGCTTATCACCAATTTATTGCTCTGTGTGGCATTTGCATTTTTAAGCAAATATTTCCTTTCTGTATAACACATTGGGTATTGTGACATAGTTGGATGAGGCACCAAGGTGAGTGGGCATCCTTGAATATATGTACTCTGAGAATCGTTCTTTGTAAGTAAACTACATAAACAAATATTACCATTCTTCGAAACAGAGCATCCTCTAGCACAATGGTAGTTTAATTTCAATTCATCTGAATTGAACATTCGGGAGGTAAAAGTTTCTGTGGCAACCCCTCTGCTCCCCAAACAACAAACATACAAAAAAACAAAACAAAAAAACCAAATCAACAACACTACTTCATTGTATCTGGAAGGTTACTGAGCTTAAAGGAAGATGTACCTACAGTATACTCCAGGTCAGAGACCACCAGTGAAAAGACTCATGCGTGAAACTACCAGCTAATGACGATTGTGTGGTGAAACAGTTTTCCTGTCCCTCTGATAAATGTCTGTGTTTGGTGAGATCAAAGTGTCCAGTAGGCAGCTATAAGGAAGCTAACTTCTGTTTTCTCGTGAGTCCAGGCAGGTTGAAGGTCTAGATATCTTGAAACATCAAGGTAGAATTTTGATCAATGAAGGCATTAAGATGAATGATGTACCTTGAAGGATGACACTGTGTGGCTTGATATGCCGTTTCTAGCTGTTCAGCAAGAGCACAGTGTGTATGCAAGTTTGTAATTGAGAGCTGTGCATATGAACCATTGTAAGCTTAAAAATTAAAGCATAAAATTTCTTAACTTTAAGATTTTAACTGTTTGATTTAAATTGTTTTCCGCTGAAATATTTCCTAGTGTGTGTCTGTTAAAGTAGAGGCACAAAGCACATTTGTCTAACGGTGCACTTTAGTGTTGAATGGTGTATATAGTAGTATGCTGTTTAAAGTGGGTTATCATGGAAAATTGTAAGTCTGGGGCATAACATTTTAATTTAATGGTTTCTTATATTTTTCAGTAGAAGAAAGAGTGTCTTACTGAAGATTTATTTTGTTCTTTAATCTAGAAATGTGTACTGTAGAAATTGTATGGAAGGATTCAAACAATGCATCTTTGGTTTGCTTTTTGTGTGTCCATTTAATAGATATTAAAATTATACATTGAGTGATGATTACAGTAATTTGTAGAATTTTTGCCTTGTTTGCTTTCTGGTTAAGTGTTACGTGAAGTTCCTTACCTTAAAATAGCAGAACTCTAGGGATTTTGGAAGCATGTATATAATTATTTTTAAGATTATGAACAGATTTAAACAATATCCCAATTTGTATAGCATTAAACTAAAGAATGAAAATATCTACAAGTTTGAGAAGCTACATTTGAGTTGTAAGTATTGTTGAAACAAGGACTATAAAATTTCTCATATTGCATGATAGGAATTTTAGATTGACGCTGTCAGCATTACACAGGAAATGGAGCACCAATCCCACATGAATTCTTCTTCCAGCAAACTCATGCTGTTAAATTATCTCTTCTTAAACCTTCCTGTTACAGTAGAGAGGTGAGATATTGTTGGTCTGAGTCTTTCTTCATAAGCACTATAAACTTTGTTTCAGTTAATTATCTGAAGACAGCAAAGTAGTGTCTCCTGACTGACGTTCAGTAATTCTTTAATTACAGTTTTTTTACCTACTGTTTTTTCCACAAGGCACCTGCCTCATTCAGTGCAGAGGACATACCTGCAATGGGGATGAATCAGACTGTTGTCTCTAGGAACTCCACCTGGTTTGTTGCAGAAATTGGAAGGTGTGTAGTAAATGAGGCAGGGGTTTTCAGGAAGAGGAAGGGTGGTGTCATCATTAAGGCAGTTAAATGCTGCGTTGGAGAGTTGGATTTTATCCCTGCCTGTGCCCCGGAGTTCCTATGTGATGCTGGGCAATTCATTTAAATGAAACTTTTTTCCTAGGTGGTCAATAGTGTGTTCCTCATTTTCTGGGCACTCAAATTGCTACCCTAGAGTTTCATTTGCAGAAGTGCTGAGCGCATTCAGCGGCAACTGAAGTCATGGGAGCTGTGATTGGAATATATAAAGTGCTATATAAGGCCTGGTCTATACCTAAAACATAGGTTGACCTAACTACACCACTCAGGTCTGTGAAGAATGTTGTGTTCTGGGCACTAATTAGGTTGATATAACCCCCACTTCCTCATCCTAGGTGGATTTACTGCAGTGATGGAAAAACCTATTCTATTGCTATAGTAAGTGTCTGTGCTAGTAGAGTAAACATACCTTTTTGCTAAATATTCTGAAAAATCAGGTCTTGCGTGTCATAAATTGGGAACCAAAACTTTGTGGATACTGTGGACCTAAATCTCTGTGCCTCAGTTCCCCATCTGTAAAATGGGGATAATGCCCCCTCATCTCACAAGGGTATTGTGAAAATAAATTGTTCAGGAAGCATTCATACGATAGTGATGCGTATCATAAGAAAATGAACAATTCTGTCTTCAGAGCAGAGTTTGAATAGTGTGCAGTAAATAAGGCCTGGTGCCACTCGTTGAACAATGAGGAGAAAACAAAATACTGAATAGCTGTTCATTAAATGAGCACTGTCGAGCAGGTGCACGGAACGAGGCAGGGGTTAGTGGGAAAAATAGCATATGATCATGAGGGTAACCATACGTCCCACTGCCCCGGACTTGTGATTTCCTCCCCCTCCCCCCCAAAACTGGGCCTTTGTCCCATTTGCTGTTGTTCTAAGGGGGCACAGAGGCATGTTTGGGTTTTCATGAGAAGAATAGAATGAAAACTGGTACACACTTTGTAACAGTGAAATGCTAATGTGGGTCATGGTGCATTTTAAATATCAAATAGCATAAAAATTGGCCTGTAAGTGCTGCTAAGCACCCCATTTTCCTTTTTTTAGATGTAGGACTTGTTTTAGTTGAAATTTGTGGTGCTAAAAAGGTAAGTGAGGCATAAGTAAGGCTAAGATTTTGTCACGGGGCTTTTTAGTAAAAGTGACGGGCAGGATGCGGGCAATAAGCAATAAATCATGGGAGCCCCACCGCCCAGGGCTGAAGTCATGGACATCACCTAAAATCACAGAATCCGTGGTCTCTGTGACCTACTCGTAGCTATAAGCATAAGTGATTCTATCTCAAGCTGCAGTATACTAAAAACAGCAAATTCTAAACAGTTAATATCGGTGTTCATGTTATGTGCATAAGATTAATAGAGACCACACAGCAATAGGAAAATGTTTTTAACAAAACAACAAATCCCTAATATGCTGATAATGCCTCAAAGTTCTGTAATTTATCTCTTCTCTAGGTGCTTTTCCTTTAAGCCCCTGCCATTGCTATCTTTCAGAAGTGATTTGTAGTAGAGATTTGATTGCTAATTTTCTTAGCAAATTGATGCTAATGGCTTATAAAGTAAATTACTTATATTTTACTGGGTGTTCTAGACATAGACTAGGAATTGCTATTGGCCTTGGGTCTCCAGCTTAGGGCATTACTAATAGGTTATAAAGCTGGCTTTGAAACAGTGGGAATGGGATTGCTTTGAAATTTTGTGTCCCAGTTAAACTGAAGGTGGAGTAGGAGAAGTAAGTGACTTTCCTAGGACTTATTTTCTTTGTCATTGAATATCTGTTATGTAATCTGATATTGAAGGTTAGGGACATCCTGAAGCAGGATAGCTCAAATATGTTAGTTCCATTAATAGCACAGCTTCAGTAGCTATTTCACTCTTTCCCCGTATTCTCATTGTCTCTCTCTTCTACACACTCTGCCTTCCTATTTTTGTGACAAATAAAAACAGGGACTAAGGTTTCTCTGTACTGCCATGTAAAAAATGATACCTTGGATAAGGTGGCAGGACTTTAGTAGATATTAAAGTTTGATATAAGTTTCTGAGCTCTTTTTTTAAAAAAAAAGTCATGGTTACGATCTGTTTTATTTGTGAATTTTACTTAACTACCTCAGGATTTTAAACCTATGTTGTATTCTATAGGGTTTTTATTTAGGAGAGTAACATTTCTTCATCAGAATTAGGTCAGAATTAGCCTATATCCAGTGACTATCAAATATATAAGCAGTATTATCTCATTGTTGGCTATAACATAATGGAAGTTATTTGTTTAAAATGTGTGGAACAATATTTAGCAAGATTCATATTTTTAAAAACATCTAGATACTTGCTTTTTATATTCCGATTTTGTGAAATCAGCTGTTGTGCTTGCAAATGCAGGAGTTGTAGTTTTTTTAAAAGCACTGCAGGACCATGTAGTTGAGAACAAGGATAGAGCCTGAAGTAGTTTTATTTTCTTCTTTGCTTATCCTTCAGCGATAGGGTCGTCTAGTCATAAAGGTGATACATTGTCTGGCTTGTGCTGTGCTATGGATTTTGCATTTTAGGATATGGGATCATAAATTGTTGATCCTCTAGGAGGACAATATGGAAAACTGTTTCAGACCATGTGATCCTGTCTCAACTAGTTAGCTTGGTTTGTAATTCAAGGACAGACATACACTAGAATTTCCCCACCCCCTGCAGATACAATAAACATTCTACACTGGAATATTGTGACTTGAACATCTGCAGGCTTAAATTTACAAAAGCACGGAAAATGACAGATAGGGATAAGCCTTCTTGTAACTAATCTTGTTGGGAATTGACTCCAAAAGACACCAAGTAACTGCTTGTTTCAACATTGATTTGCCATAGAAAACACATTAAGGAGCCATGTTTTAGCCTTAATGGGTACCAAACTTGAAACACAGTTCTCTAATATTTTCTTCTCTGCACATAGGCAAAAAGAAAGCATGCTACAGTGCAGATGGATCAGAAGCATTTGTCACAACTTTGACTAAATATGATTACTTCTACTACTGTCTGGACCCAAAGGGGTTTCCTTCTGTTGCTCTACTTTCAGTCAGACTTTGATCAATCATTGCATTCAGATATTTTCTCGTACCAACTCAAGCATCCTTTGTTGGTTGTTTCTAGAAACCTCTTCAGTTCTTTGGCTGTCATACCAGTCAGAGGCATTTGGCTGCTTCAGGAGCTGTTCCTTGGATGAAAGGGCAGAAAATGGCCACCATGTGGGTGTACTTGGATAGCAGCAGGATTGTGTTTCCACACCTGTGAAGTCTTCGCTTGCCCCTTTCTGTGGCTATGGTGCAGCCCAGATGTTCATGCATAGTAGAGCAAAGCTGTTTTAACACTGCCCAGTATCTTTAAAGCGAGCATGCTTTTGTTTCCTTAAAGACACATTGCAGTGTTAACCTTGTAGCAAACTGAGCACAGAAATATTTTTCATGTACACCTTAACTGAAGTTTAACACCGTGACAAATGTATACCATAAATTATTATCCTTGCTGCCTCAGCTCTTTCCCATATAGGTTAGAAATAGAGGGTTCCTGGTTATTTCGAGTTGTGATATGCAACACAATCCACTGGGTGCTGTAAAAGTGAAGTAAGCTGGTATAGGGTTGGATACAAGCAAAACAAAGTGCTCCAAGAACCTGCAACATAATGGGAAAATAATTTTATTTAAAGCAATTGGAAACAAGACCTGTCAACAAAAGTCACAAGCTTCTTCAGCCTCGACAGCAAACCGCATCTGTATTCTGAAAATTAAATGAAAACGAGTGTATAAAAAATTAAACTCTTTGTATGCAGCTCCAATAACTTCAGTTCAAGCAACATTTGCTTTCAGGAAAGATTGTGACATCCAATTTAACACAATTGGATGTCATTTCAAAAAACATTTGTCAGAGGATGCTTCCATACTTGAAAGCGCTTAGTAAACAATGTTCTATCTAGAGACATGCTTCAATGTTACGTTTTGTATTGCTTTTTTGGGGGCACCCTTAGACCTTGGGCTTATCGGGGCTGTCCATCTTCTTGCCAGTATTTTTTTTAAAATAGAGTGTTCTTGTCATACTCTAACCTAGTAAGAATCCTGCAAAGGTTTTGAAACCAGTTCGGGGGTGGGAGTGGGGGATAAAAGGATGTTTTTAATGGCACTAGGCCCTCTTGCACTCTGCTAGGTAAAGGTGCTTCAGTACCTCTTGCATCATCTTTCGAATGCAGTCCCCAATGTTTTCTGTCTCCTGTTCCAGTGCATTATTTAAGGACTTCTGCACATAGTACAGTGTAGGCTGTTTACAAGTTTATATAGATAGTCAACAAGAGGAGCTAGTCATCTATGTAGTGTCTCCTACGGTGCTCAGGTAAATGGGAAGTTGTGCAGAGGAGGGAAGAGCAACTTGCCTGAGTTACTGATGATTTGTTTTGATATTTTTTTTATGATTCAAATGGCTCCTCTACGTCTCTTACTAAGCTGTGTTTAATGCATAAAATGGTTGTCCTAAAAAAGTAATCTTTCTAAAATTTTATTGTGATTACTTATTTAAGATTAACAGTGACATTTGGTGCCTTCATTTTGAAATCTGCCTGTTTGATAGATATTTGAGCTCTGTAGTTTGAGCATTCTTATTAGTAAAGGTGCAGTGTATTGTCTTGTATGTAATTCTGATATGCAAGATCTTGCGTCTAAGCAAAATCCTAAAAGTTGAAATTACAGCCCAACTTTCATGAATGGTGGGATCTTTGAGGTTTGCAGCTCCTCTTGTGTGTCCTGTTAGATATAATCAGTAGATTGGGACTGTAAGTAAGAATCCATCTTTTATTAGCATATTTAAAGGAGAATTTTCCTTGTGTTGAGTTCTGACTTACATATACAATGATCCAAATATTTTCCTTTTGAGAATGCAGATATTGCTGAAGCGGAAAGTTTGTCTCGAGTACAGCCTTGCATCCTCATGATTTAGGTGGCAACATATTTTTATTAGCTTGTTGGTTTTTAACCTCTTTCATTTGCTTACGTCTGACTTACAGTATGTTAGTTTAGTTCATTTACAACTAGTGGTTTGTAAGCAGCAGAAAGTACCTGAACACTTCAGTTGGAAATGACTAAACTCTATTTCAAGGACAGATGGAAAAGAGCAGCAGCACTTCACCTTGATACACACAATTGAGCTGTATTAGTTTTAGGATTAGAAAATAGTCTGGAGTAGACTTTTCAATAGGTGTGTGTGTGGCAGGGCCAACTCCTCTCCTGCCTACTTCGTAGTCCACAAACAGCTCAGAGACCACCTTTTGGTAAAACACTTGCATTTTATTTAGAGTGTTCTTTTGCTCTTTCTTTACAGACTATGCAACATCATATCAATAGTACCATGCAGCCCTCAGCTCCTGAGCCATGGAGAGGAGAGATCAGATCTCTTGTGGTTCTGACTCTACAACCCTGCTTTTCTCTCTCTCTCTCTCTCTCTCTCTCTCTGTTTGCACTTTGTTCCTGTACCTTTTGTGTGATCTGGGCTAATGAGTTAATTAGCCTTTAATTCCCTCCAGCCCATCCTGATCTATCAACTGGGTGCAGTTCCCATAGTCAGGTGTGCTCCAGGGCAACTAATTGGAGTAGCAGTTATCAGAGTGCTGGCTCAGCTGCTGTTGCCCTGCACCTCGTCCCAAGGGATGTTTGAGAACCAGGTCAGTTATGGCAACAGTGAAAGCTGAAGTGGCTTTTAATTGAATCTAAATGATTGAAATTTCAATCAGGAATGTTAGTAATAAGGACAGCAGATCGTGTCCAGGTTGTCTTGACATTTATGGCACTAACACCCATTTAAATAGTACAGCCTAAAACACTTGGCATTAAATATGATTTAGAGTATCATGTCTGTTTCATATTAGGTTGATTCCAATACTCAGTCATTGGACAATAAGGCATTTAGGAGCTTCTGCTTCTGCTGGACTTAGCAATAGATGGTTGCTATCCACGAAAGATCACAAAAGATTCAGGTTGCTTCCAGTCCCAAGAGATCAGGTATCTCCTAGGTCAATTTTGTACTTCAGATCTCACATCACAGACAATGCGTGTAGCCAATCCTATAGTAAACTAACTAATGAACTATTAACTAGGAAAAAGAAATGAGAGTTATTTACAGGTTAAAGCAGGCAGGTTTATATACACAAATGAGTGGCAGACTGGGGTTCTGAAAGGTGAGAGTTGTAGCAATCTGACAAAACTGAATGTCTTTTAGGGCTAACCTGGGGATCTTGGCTTCTGTTTTGTAGCTCCAGCTCTGTGAAAGTCCAAACAGCCCAAGAGATGAAAACTTTTCTTGTTCATTATCTTTATTTCCTTCTTCCAGAATTCAAGCATGTGGAGGGGCAATTAGCAATGTCTTTGTATTTTGATGTCCCACAATAGCCCATTTAGTTTTTGATGGGCAAGAGACGATCCCTTCTGAAACACTGACAGTTTCAGGGGAAACATTATTTAGTTATAAAGCAAAATATTAAATATTAGCTGATCGCATGTGATAAAGAAATTATAAGTGAGATTAATGCATGCAGCAGTTTAGAAGCATTTCATAAAGTCTAAATACTAAACAGATTGTTATAAGTGTAATACCTATCTTAACCATACTAACACACAGGTGAAAGAGACTGGTTTCCAGCAATGAATTTGTCGGTGCCCAGCTGAGGCCTAAAGCCTTGGCAAGAGCTGGCACCTGGTTTACCAGCGTTACAACATGATAATACTGCACAGAATTTTGAAAATGTAAAATGCTGTAAAAACGCTCATCTTCATATACCATATCTTTTTACAGATAAGGACTATGAGGTTAAATGATTTGCCCAAGGTCATGCAAGTGGTCAGTAGGGGAGCTGGAATGAGAATTGAGGATTTCACCTCCCATCCCTGTTCTCAATACACTAGCACTTTGTCTGCCTTCATTCATATGGGCTAGGATCCTGTGATTATCCTGACCTCTGTCATGCACCCTTTCACTTTAGTCATTAGAGATGCGAGAAAAGGGCCTCTGTTTAATAGCCCATTTGAAGCAACCTCTAAGATCTCCTCCGCTCCCCAAAATCCACTGAGTTAGTGAATAGTTCTCTGCCATCTTTGTCTTATTACACAGTTTTATTGCTAGGTTGCAGAGGAAAAATGTGGGTTCTGTGTTGTGTTTTTAGCGTAGGTCTTGATCCTGACTTTGGCAAACAACTGTGACACAACATGGTGATTTTTGGTAGAATGGCATTGATTGTTAGCACTTACCAAATGCTGAGAAATCAGTGCTAGGTTAAGTCCTAATAAGGTAAACTTCAGATCATGATTTTATAGCCCAGAGACCACCAGCTAAGCCATGTTGTCACGTGTCTCAAAAATGAGGACATCGTTCCATTCAAATTGTTTCTGTAAAATCATTTGTTAAATTAGTTTGCTTAAAACCTACAATAGTACTTCTAGAACAGTTGTGCATACTCATTTCATATTGCACTTCTCCAACTTACTGCAGTTATTTGGGTGTACAAGAGTGTGTTAAGGAGTCAAGTATCCTGAATCAGGGATTAAATCAGAATTGCCTTGCTTTTCCCCCTAACATTTTAGTCTCCCTGCCTTTTATGTAGTTGGTGCTTCTACATCAGGAAGTGGAGTGATAATTGGCTGGTGCCTGAATGTTATGTTGATAAATGTTCAGAAATGCTTATAGTTATAGTATAGCTTATAAAGGAGCAACTTCCCTAATGCCAACTGCTGAAATTGTGAAATGTTACTTGGCATTACGTACTGCTAATTTAAATCAAAATGCTGTCTCTTGAAATAGTGGCAGCAGAAAGCAGCTAACAGTTATGTGCTAAAAGTCTACCAAATACAGTGGGGAACAAGGAGAATTAGGCCATGTCTGCACTCCCACTTATGTCGGCAAAACTTATGTCAATCAGGGGTGTGAAAAAAGCACCCCCCGAGTGACATAAGTTTCGCCGGCATAAGTGGTAGTGTGCACAGCGCTATGTTGGCAGGAGAGCTTCTCCCGCTGACATAACTATCGCTGCTTGTTAAGGGTGGTTTGATTATGTCAACAGGAGAGGTCTCTCCCGTCGGCATAGAGCAGCTACTGGAGAGATTTTACAGCGGCGCAGCTGCACCCCTACAGCTATGCCGCTGTAAGATGTCTAGTGTAGACGTAGCTTTACTCTACAAAAGCATTTATGTGCTATGTCTTCTGTGGTGCAGACACTTGCCACTTTAGTAATCATCACTTAGCAAACTGTGCCTAAACATTTTAAAACAGGATTGTTCAGGCAGGTTTATGGATTAACATCTGTGATGTGTAATTTTAAACTCTCATTATTTTAGAGTTAAAGAAGAGAAATCATGTTTTGGTGGATGATTCAACAGATGTTCACCAAAGTCAGTCCTTGATAATTCATTACGATGCCAGTAACAGTAGTTTCCGTAAGAATTTCATGGGGAAGTGGCATTTATTTGTATGTGTATAGGGCAGCAGTTTCAAATTTTGGACTGCTGTCTGGCGATGGAATATGTTGTTTTTCCCTGAAAAACTGATTGGTCTCATGGAGTTGGCTCTCCTTGTTGCCATGTGATTCCGTGTCCATGTTCTTGATAGCCAAGCTTTAGAGCCTGTAAAAGTAACTGGGAACAAGAAGCCATCAGACCTGTTTGTACTGTGTGGGCACCTGTTATAGAGAAGAAACGGTAGCCACCAGCATGAGGGGAATGCACCTGAAAGAGAATGAGGCATCTAGATAGTGTCTGGGGAGAAAGTGGCTAGGTGACTTGGCAGCAAATCCAGGAAGGGAAGTACATGTCGGGGGAAGAAGGTGACCAGAAGGCAGAGAAGCAAGGGCAGAGAAATGCAGGGAAAATAAACTGAACAGCTGGGAGAGGAGATGAAATTGAGGAAGCCAGTACAACTGTCATCGGTATCCCCCTCCTGACACTGGCAAACCAGGTGCCAGCTTCTGCCAAGGTCCCTAGGTCTCACTGACCAATGCATAGCTGGAAACCAGTCTGGCTCCCCTGTGTGTTAGCATTGTTAAAATAGATGTTAAGTTTATAATAATGTGTTTATTGTTTAGACTTTATGAAATGCTTGTAGGTTACTGCATGTAGTAATCTCACTTATAACATGGGGGTACAAAGGTTATAAGGTTATATTGAGTGTTTGCATTGTAAACCTCTGCAATTGTGTAAGTCATCAAGCAGGAAAGAAGCATTAATGTAAAATGAATGGCTTCCTACAGAAGGTGTTAGGTTCTGCCCACCGAAACCAAATGGGCTATTGTGAAACATCAAGGAACAAAGACTTTCCCCTTTCTCTTCCCCCCCCCCCCCCCACACCTCCCCGCACCCATGAAGTGGAGATGTGCATGCGGACTCATCCCATCAGCTTGAACTCTGAGGGAAGGGAATAAAAATTCTAGGGCTGTCAAGCGATTAAAAAAATTAATCACGATTAATCGCACTGTTAAACAGTAATAGAATACCATTTATTTAAATATTTTTGGATGTTTTCTACATTTTCAAATATATTGGTTTCAATTACAACACAGAATGCAAACTGTATAGTGCTCACTTTATATTATGTTGGATTACAAGTATTTGCACTGTAAAAAAAACAACAAAAGAAATAGCATTTTTCAATTCACCCAATACAAGTACTGTAGTGCAATCTTTGTCATGAAAGTTGAATTTACAAATGTAGAATTATGTACAAAAAAAACTGCATTCAAAAATAAAACCATGTAAAAGTTTTAGAGCCTACAAGTCCACTCAGTCGTCCTCCTTATTCAGCCAATCGCTCAGACAAACAAGTTTGTTTACATTTGCAGGAGATAATGCTGTCCGCTTCTTGTTTACAATGTCACCTGAAAGTGAGAACAGGCATTCTGATGGCACCGTTGTAACCAGTGTCGCAAGATATTTACGTGCCAGATGTGCTAAAGATTCATATTTCCCTTCATGCTTCAACCACCATTCCAGGGGACATGTGTCCATGCTGATGACGGGTTCTGCTCGATAACCATCCAAAGCAGTGTGGACCGCTGCATGTTCATTTTCATTATCTGAGTCAGATGCCACCAGCAGAAGGTTGATTTTCTTTTTTGATGGTTCATGTTGTGTAGTTTCCGCATTGGATTTTTGCTATTTTAAGACTTCTGAAAGCACGCTCCACACCTTGTCCCTCTCAGATTTTGGAAAGCACTTCAGATTCTTAAACCTTGGGTTGAGTGCTGTTGCTATCTTTAGAAATCTCACATTGGTACCTTCTTTGTGTTTTGTCAAAACTGCAGCGAAAGTGTTCTTAAAATGAACAACATGTGCTAGGTCATCATCCGAGACGGCTGTAACATGAAATATATGGCAATGCAGGTAAAACACAGAGCAGGGGACATACAATTCTCCCCCAGGAGTTCAGTCACAAATTTAATTAACAATTTTTTTTTTAATGAGCGTCATCAGTATGGAAGCATGTCCTCTGGAATGGTGGCCGAAGCATGAATGGACATACAAATGTTTAGCATATCTGGCACATAAATACCTTGCAATGCCAGCTACAAAAGTGCAATGTGAACACCTGTTCTCACTTTCAGGTGACATTGTAAATAAGAAGAGGGCACAATTGTTTGTCTTAGCGACTGGCTGAACAAGAAGTTGGACTGAGTGGACTTGTAGCCTCTGAAGTTTTATATTGTTTTGTTTTTGAGTGCAGTTATGTAACAAACAAAATCTACATTTCTAAGTTGCACTTTCATGACAAAGAGATTGCTTGTACTACAGTACTTGTATGAGGTGAATTGAAAAATACAGTTTCTTTTGTTTATCATTTTTACAGGGCAAATATTTATAATAAAAAATAATATACACTTTGATTTCAATTACAGCACAGAATATGAATATCTATCTATCTATCTATCTATAAAAATGTAGAAAAACATCCAAAATATTTAATACATTTCAGTTGTTTAACAGAGATTAAAACTGCAATTAATCACGATTAATTTTTTTAATTGCAATTAAATTTTTTGTTAATCGTGTGAGTTAACTGATTGACAGCCCTAAAAAAATCCTGATAAGAAACTGGATCTTTATGCCGCTTGGACTTTGAGGAGCCAGGATTACTAAGCATAAGCAAAAGATCCCCAGTGCTAGGCCTAGGTTAATCCTAGAAGACTTATAGAGCTTGCATATTACAGCAATGTCTGTTACCTTTGGGAACTAAAACTGTAACTCGTATGTGTGTTTACCTGCTTTAACCTTGTAAATAACTCCCATTTCTATTTCTTAGTTAATAAATCTTTAGTTAATTTATTATAGGATTGGCTACAAGAATTGTCTTTGATGTAGGATCTGAGGTGCAATTGACCTGGCGTAAGTGACAGGTCCTTTGAGACTCGGATTAACCTGAATATTGCTATGTTTTTTGGTATAAGGGAGCATCTGTCACAAAGGCAGACTTACTTTGGTGGCAAGATAGACCGGAGTACCCAAGGGGACTGTCTGTGACTCCATCTTAAGACTGTTATAGTGCTTGAGGAGTTCACACTTGATACTTGGTAGGTGAAAACTAAGTATAGAACTCATAACCAGTTTGGATTTGTGTCCTGCTTCTTCAAAGTCTGCCCTGAGGTTGGTACTCACACTCGTATTTTCATGTTTTTCCGTTTAAAAATTTGGTGTGCTTGCCGCAGGTATGTTATGTGCCTGGATGAGAGGGGGAGACCACAAGACATTCGCTCTATCAGTGTATTAAAGCTGATTATATAAACCCCTGTATAGACCCAAGAGGAGTATGTTTTTGATTCTAAAACGCTGCATAAAATGACAAAAAACATATCTTGCCACAAGCACATTGGAAAGGAAATGCAGACTTACAAACCAAAAATACAGACTTAAATAAGGACTAATGCTGCAATAGCAGATTTGTGATCTAAAAGTAAAACCTTCCCACTTAACAGGAGGATGGTAGCTGATCAATGGACTGCCTTGTTGGTAAAATATTACTCTTACATACATGTGATCTGGTTATAAGGTGCCAGACACCCACCTGTCATCTTCCCTCCCCCCCACCACTCAGTTAAGAATAGCTCTGCTACAGGAAGGCAAATAGTGCGAGTTAGCTGTGAGGCTGTATATTTTTGCTCTGGGCAGATGGCACTCCTTAGCTGTGGTAAGTAGTCCGCCTAGGAGAAAGGACTCAGGTTTTAAACCAAGAACAATATCAGGCCTGGCCAGCCAGTTTGTAAAAGTTGTCAGTCACACATGCCTCTGGGACTTTGTCTTCAGGAAGTACAATGTTAGGGCATCCCCTAGAAACGACGTGTGACTGCTTTACCTGATGGCTGTGGAAAATGGGAAAAGGCTACTGTATTCTGGTGCATGCAGCTAAAGAAGCAAACCTAAGAACTAAGTTTGGTTTCCCTGAATGTGGGAACAATGACTGGGAAATCAAGAGAAGTAGTTGAGTCTTTGAGAAGAGGAGTGAATGTTGCCTGTATACAAGAGACTAAATGGAAGGGGTCGAAATGCATGAACATTGGGGAGAGTTAGAAGGTAAGATATTATGGCTCAGTAGCAAGAAAGGGTTGAGTAGGAATAATTCTAGCAGAAATATTACTTGATAAGGTAGTGGACACCCAACGGAAGAGTGATTGGCTGATGAAAATTACAGTAGGCCTGAGCAGAGAACAAATATTTAATGTTATATGCTGATATGCACCGCAGGTTGGTTGTGTGATTGAGGAGGAGAAATTCCAGAAAGTGTTGGACAAAGTGGTAAGTGAAATATCTTAAGTCGAGCATGTGATTATTGAACACATCTCAACAGATATGGGAGAACACAGTGAGGGCTACAACAATTGTCACGGAGGATGAACCAGAAATGAAGGTGATGAGGATAACTTAGTTAGCCAGAGTCCATGACCTGATTGTTGCCAATATTACTTTAAGAGGGAGAAACACTTAATTACATACAAGAGCAGTGTCAGAGGGTCCCAGATTGATGACTTCTTCACAAGAGGAAGAGATCTAAAAAAGTGAGACTGTAAAGTCATTCCAGGACAGCAGATTCTGGGTGAAAAGTTAATGGTGGGACAAAAGACAAGTTGTGGAACAAAGGATAAAGTGGTGGAGGCTTGCGGATAGGGATGTTTGTCTGAGATTTAAGGATGAGGTTAGATGGAGGTTGGACAATGACCAAACCAATCATGATGATACCAATGAGGTTTGGGGAAAAATATCCAAACATACTATAAAAGTTGCACAAGCTGACTGTGGCCAAATAAAAGAGAGGGAACTTTCATGCCAAGGAGACATGATGGTGGTCCAGCGAGGTGCCGGAAGCAGTAAAGGAGGAGGAGGAAATGTTTTTAAGTGATGGTAGAAAGTAAGAATAGTGGAAAGTTATGAGGAATACAGACTGGAGAAAAATGGTGAAAAGAGAAGTTGCTGAAGCTAAAGGTCAGGCATTTAATGCCTTATATGAAGGATTTCTAACAACGCAAGGGGAAAAAGAAATGTATAGATTCGGCAAAGAAGCACACAGGTTTGGGAGATGTGAAGTGTATTAAAGTTGAAAACAAGAGTACTGGTGGAAGACAGTGAAATCATTAGTAGATGGCAGCAATTTAAGAGGAATTGCTCAATGAAGAGACTGTGAAGAAACCGTTGTGAGATTGTTGCTTGCACATTCTTCTCTTGAGACCTATCACCATGGTGGAGACTCAGACAGTACTAAAGAGGATGAAATAGGGAAAGACAGTGGGACTGGAGGCTGTATCAATTGAGGCATTAAAGCATTATGTCCTGAGGGAGAGGTGGTGGTGATGATTATGAAATCTCCATACTGGAAAAATGCCCACTGAGCGGAGGAAGAACATGTTGGTCCTTATCTGCAAGTGTAAAAATGTAGTAATTACCGACCCATCAAGTTAATAAGTCACCCAATGAAAAGGCTGGAAAGAATTATTAAGGAAAGATTTAAGGAGGAGCTGGAGCATCAAGTGACAACCAATTTACATTTGTGCCCGGAAGGTCAATAATGAATGCAGTGTTTGTAGCCTGAATATTGCAGGAGAAGAACAGGGAGAAACACTTAATGTCTGTGGATTTACAGAAGGTTTATGGCTGAGTTCCTAGAGAATTGTGGTGGTGGTGGTGGTGATGGTTGCGCAATCTGCTGAAGGCACGTGTTCAGACTATCATTGACTTGTTCATGGGTAGCACAACAGTAGTGAGAAGCAGCTGCGGCTACAGTGAGTCATTCATTGAGTGTAGGTCTACATCAAGGGTTAATTTTAAACCCATTCCTATTTTATGGACACCTTGATGCTGCAGATTAGGGGGAAGGCTCCGTGGAACATATATTTTGCTGATGACATTATGTTGTGCTGTGAAGGTAAATATGAACTGGAAATGGACCTAGAACTATGGAGGGCTGCATTAGAAAAAATAGCTTATGAATCAGCTGACAAAAGATGGAATATATGCAATGCTTCTTGAGAGGAACAAGAAATAGCTAGTAAAATTTGATGGTATAAAGTTTCTGCAACAATTTAAAAAACCTCAGTTCAGTGTTGAGCCGTGATGGGCTGTGGATGTGGATGTTAGGAGCTGCATGAAGAGTGCTTGGCATAAATGGAGGGAGTTGATGGGTATTCTCTGCAATAAGAATATGCCAAGTAAATGAAGGAGCAAAATGTATAAGATCATGATTAGGCCATCCATGACATATGAGTTGTAGTGCTGGCCAATGAGGAAGAGAGAACTTCTATTTCACGCTGCCAAAACGAGAAACCCAGCATCCACCTGAGCAAAGATGAGAGCTGACAGACTGTTCAATGAAACGGTATGAGCCATGAGACAAATAGTCCCCATCATGGAAAAGCTGAGGGAGATTGCTGGGTCACGTGAGATGATGAAATATGGGATATGTTGGCCAGAGAGTACAAGAGCTAGTAGTCACAGGGCGAAGACCACAAAGAAGACTTTAAAAAAGTGGGTTGAGACTCTGACGGAGGACACGAAGAAGGTTGGAGTCAACTTGGAAGACTTACTTGACAAGAACACTTGGAGACAAAGAACAAGAGCTATTGAGCTGGATTGATGTGACAAGCAAAAGGCTATAAGAAGGGTGTACATCTGTTTAAAATAAATATTTGAAAAGTTCATGTTCATGATGGTCTCCTCGACCTAAAAGGAACAAACAAGACTGTACTTGGCTTCTTTTAGGAAGATGTGAATGGGAGAATGTAACATTTTTCCTCATTCCCATAATCTCTCATGTACTGAATTAAATTGATACTTATTGAAATTTTGCTTTCACCAGCATTTTCTTATCTGTGAAAGAAGAATTGTAACTGCTCCAGTCAGAACGCCAGCTTTGCAGTGGAAACTTTCTATCAGGCTTATGGTAGGAGAGTTGAATGCTGCATAGAATAAGGGTATGCGTATTTCAGCCCCTATTGTAACAAATACAAATTTTCGTTGGCGGAGAAAAAATAATATATTTATTTCACAACTTTTGAGAAGTATTATCTAGGTTTTAGTAATCAGTCTTTTACGATAGAGACAGTATTATGACTTTTTATTAGTCTGTACTCTCAGGAAATATTCTCAGATTATTTACATATTACAGATTCTCAAATCAGTAATGCAGTGCAGTACTTTTTTATGTTAAGTCACAAATGCTAACATCACCAGCACATTTCTTTGTAACAAAGGGTGATAGGGAGAAAGCTGTTAATCCTAAAATGGCTCTTCACAGCTGTCTTAAACCTGATAGATTAATATGGATGTAGTTATGGTTTATTTGTATAGAGATCAAATGAAAACTAAAATGTAGTAATTTGCTGAAATACTTGCAAAATTAGTGGCCAGGTTTTCAACTGGTTTCCATTATATCCCTAGAGTTTGGGGTGTGTTGATTTACATTTGCAAAATACTTGCATAAGTGTGGATTACCCAGATAGCCCATGCAAGTGTAATATTTTCTGGAAGTTCTGTGCTAACTTGAACTCATCTTGATATTACATGACCTCTGTTTAGGATGAATCACTATGAGCCTATTCTGAGACCCTGCAGTACTTACTTAATGTGGAATTAGGTAAGGATAGAGTGCAGCCTTGTAATAGTGTCATGAAAGTTTACTAGCCCAGGTTAGTGAATGAATACTTTGCAAGATTGGTATAGAATCAACCTATTCTGAATGTCCTGCTTTTATGGTTTTAAGTTTGGATCTTAATTGGACTTCTAATTGAATAATGTGTGGTAGGGAGTGCTCCCAGGAAGAGAGTATAATTCTGCATGATTACTTCCTTTTATCACACTTCCTTTCACTTTTTTGCATGCGGTTTCAGCCCTGCATGTGCTGCTAGAATGATAAAAGCCAAGTTTTATAATTATGTAGATATCTCTAATCTAGAGTTGTGCCAGAAGGGGTCTCATGAAGATTGTCTGAGAAATGTATCTTGTTCTAATTTATTAATTTATCATGGTGCACAAAAGTTTGCTAGGCCTCTCCCAAAACAGAGGACCCAGTATTTGCCCTGAGGAGTTTTAAAGCTATTACTACACAGGACATAATAAGGTGCTAATAAGGAAGCAGAGAATGGGCTGCAACAGAAACTTCGGAGCGACATCAATAATATATTGTGATAACTTAGTGAGAGAGAGTTCAAAATATTTCTGTTAATGGAATAAATGTCTAAACTAATTTCAGGCTTCAGGAAGTGGGCTTTGAGGGGATGCTTTCACTAGGATAGGTCAGTGGGCTTGCAGACCAGGTCAGAAAGAGTGCTCCAAGAATAGGGCATCTTGGAAGAAAGCCTAGAGAGACAGTTGAGAGAAATGGATGAATGGTGTATTGAGGCTGACAACATAGGTGGTGTGAGGAGAGGGGCAGGACAGGGGTGAAACAAAGTGAGACCAGGGCAGTTAGGTTAGCTGTGTATAGAAAAGAATATACAATTCATGAGATGTGTTCTCATCCTGACCCTTGGTGAGCCCAGGTACTGACGGCAGAAGACTTCTGGCTCCTTTAATATAATATCCTATTTCACGATAATTGATAGCGGCTCTTGGGAGATCTTTTGTGCCAATTTTAAATGTACATGTTACAGTTCCTTGTTCAGTATCAAAGTTTGAGTGTTGAAATAACTATTAGTTACTACACATACTACTTAAGCTGGCCATCTTGATGAAAAATAGTTGCTTGATTGGCCAGGCTAATAATGTAAGTTTTGCTGCATTTTTTTCATACTCTTCCTGCCCATAGTAGTGCTCCTGTGCACCTCTGTTCACAGGATTGGCTGAAATGAGAATCTACTATGTTAAGTTTATTTCTGTCGTCCCCTCGTACCAAAGTAGATTAATAGATAGATACATTTTAAGGCCAGACGGGGTCATGAGATCATCTAGTTTGGACTCTTTGAATAACATAGGCCATAGAATTTCGCACAGTTACCTCTGTGTTGGACCTGTTTGACTAAAGCATATATTTCAGGGAGGCATCCAGTCTTGATCTGAAGATATCAAAAAATGGAGAATCCACAACTTCCCTTGATATTTTGTTCCAATGGTTAATCACCCTAGTCTTACACTAGAAAGGGGGAGATGAGGGAGCTAATGAAATGGTGGGAGACAGGAGAGTTGAGAGTGAGTTGGGGGGGGGGGGGCGGGAAAGGAGAAGAATACAGAATAAGAAGTAGATACTCCGGTGAGCTGCAAGAGAGATGTTATTAAATACTCAGGGTAAAGTAAAAATGCAAGTGAAGGCCGCATTTAGATTAGTAAAACTTTAATTTAGTACTAAATGTTAAGATCAAATGTAGGAAGTAATTCTTTGGCAGGCATTCCACAGCTCTTTAAGTATGGGGAATAGGGTGTGGGAGTTGATGGTTGAATATTTTGACTGATGGAACTTGAGTCAAATTGCTGCTCCCTGTTGGGGGGTGTATTGTAATTAGCTTAACAAGGGAAGCCTTTTAAAAAAGTTACATGCCAAATCAGCAGGTAATTTTTTCTCTTGGGTTTCAGGCCCTGCATTGCTCAAATTCAAGTGAAATGTTATATTTCAACTTTCCAGCATTGCTGTTGCAGCTCTATTAAAAAAGACTATCAGTGTTAAAAATTTAAAGCATAAATGACTAACTTCTGTAACTTTTCAAGGAAGAATTTATTCTTTTGCATACAAGTAAATTATTTAGCGGGTCATCAAAACGAATCAATCTTATAAAAAAAACTTGTCATTTTTATATTACAGCTAGCCTCCTTTTATGATGGGGAAAGTAGCATCTTCATACTTTATTCTGTTTTTTGGATACTTGTTAAAGAACTTTTGTGCCAGAAGTGTCTTTTTTGTAAGATGTTCAGTTTTTAATACAGAACAGCGATTAGCAGTCAAAAGAAAGCAAAGCCATTAGTGGGTTATTTACAGGGTATGCAGAGAGGAGATTAAGAAATAAATCATCAGTGGTGAGAGAGAGAAGTGTTAAATTTAGATGGTGAAGAAACAATTGAAATTACAGCATGAAAATGTTGGTAACAAGTGTGATTTGGAAAATGAAACACAGGTCTTGATAGTTTTTACTGTTGAAAGTTACTATTTTAATTGCTTGGAGAATGGATAAGAAGAAGCGTGCTAAATGAGGAATGCTTGGTCTTTTGGTCATGAAGGAAGCTGATGATCTGGCCAAGAATTACTTATTTCAGTATTTTTTTATTTTTTTTTTAACAACTCCTTCCTGCAAAATAATTGAGACCTGGTGGGTTTGCTGTGCTCACAATCTCATAAATTTAACTGGTTGGGCCATGTGTGTGCAATTTATGAATTCTGGTTGATACTGCAAAGTTATTCTAAAGTTATCATGAAACTGCTGCATCATGGAAAGCCTATGTATGCGTATCCACCACTGTGGACAGCATATGCAACGTGTACACCCAGGCGGAGGACATTGTGGAATACTTAAGGTTAATGATACTTTTACCACACAAAAGTTAGGCTAAAGAGTGACTGCCTCCAAGGGGAAAGCAGTTTCACCCATTCTCTGAGGGGAGGTGTTTTTTTTTTTTTTTTTTTAAAGCAGTGAACAGTTATCAAAAAACAGAACAAAGAAAACTGCATACTGGAGTGGACATATAGACTAGGGAGTTTATATACAGGAACAGGAAGCATTGGCAAGGAGAGATCAAGGGCATGTATGAGGCAGGAAAGAAAAAGCAAGCAAGGGAAGGAGACTCCATCAAGGAGAAGCCACCCAGCATGTAACAACCTGCATGAGGGAGGGAAAACCCTTCCTGGGCCCAGATGGTCATCCACGTATTCTCAAAAGAAGGGTGAGCTACCAATGGGGTTCTGTGGTTAGGATGTTTGTGTTCTAAGTGATCTGTACTCTCTTGTGCTTTAGAAGATTAAGTAAAAGAGCAATAATTTGTTAGACTTCTGTGCAAAGTGTCTCTGTGTTATATGCTTCTCAGTTACCATGTGCTGGCTGAGAGAGAAATGGTAAACCAGAAGGCTTACACATGTTGTTGGGATTCTGGGAGAGGGTGTGTTTACAGCAGTGAGGGGAGTCTAAAGGTCTGAGCTAAGCAGGAGCTAAGCCACTGGGTAGCAGGTTCCAGCTCTCAGAAGGGAGAGTTAGACAGAGCTTCTGCACTCCGAGGAGTATGCCTAGGGACCCGAAGGCTGGGTTAGTGGCAGGACTCCATTTAGGCTACAGGAGGCTTAAAATACTTGGGGACTTGATTGCTGGGTACTTCATAGCAATCACTTTGGTGGCCAGCAGGGGGCACCCAACCAGATATGACATCAGGCCCCTTTAGTTTGGAAATCTATCTTTGCTGAACACACTGGGGAGTGTGTGCCATTTGGTGAAAACATTTCTGTTCGTGACCTTGCCTATTTTGGCTTCCTATGTGGAATTTTTTGCCATTTTTCTTTTGTATGGCAGATTGGTTAGTTTTCACTGGGCCCATTTCTATAGTGTTCTTGTAAGTCTTAATATGGCTTTCCAGTCAACTTTTTGATGGGTGGTACAGAAATGATTTAAATTAAGTGTTTAAAAGTTAGATTTGGAATGAGTCTGGCATGCCATAAAATGATGGAACACCTGATATACTCATTTTTAATTAGTAGTGTTGATTAATGGAAAACCCTGATGCTTAGCCAATCCTGCTAGGATATTCTGTTCAGTAGCCATAACATCATTCACAAAGTATTTGAATGATCTATGAAAGAGATCATATTAAGGAAAATTTAAGGCCTAAGAAATTACTGTGGTGATGAAGTGGAAGGGTGGGAGGGGAAAGGATCGGAAGAAGCAGGAAAAAAGAGAGAAGTCAACAAATTCCAGTTTGCTTTTTCCCCCAGGATATTTTAACTGTAAAAAAGATGCCTCCTTCCTCAAACTGTTTTAGTAGATCATAACTCTGACACTTTTTACCTCAAAGTAGCACCTTGAAACCTCCATATTCATCACTGTCATATAATTGATGTGTATTGTACAAAGTATGCCTTGTGAGGTATCATTTTAGAAGTCTTAGTCTGTTGGACATTAATATCCTGTTGGATTGTATGTGCTATCATTATATGTGAAGGTATGAAGTATTGTATATGTGTTACTGAAATATGTTGTGAGATTGGGAACACCCACAAGCAGCCTTTCAGTTACAACCAAGGAGTAGCCATTACTGTCTTAGACGGTCATCAGTGGCTCATCAACACACAGTCCGTTATCCCAGAGACTCCTTAGAGAAGGCAGGTACACAATGAAGACTGCTTGACCAATGGGGACTGTCTGACAGCAGCTGGGATCACAGCAAGGATCTTTCTAGCAGCTGGAAGAAGGTACAAAAAGAGAGACACTGACATCACCACTTGGCCTCTCCCCTCCTCCACCCTTCCCCACAATCTCAACACCTGGAAGAAGGTCTGGAAGAAAAAGATTTTGAACATTCATTCAGGTAGACATGGCAGATAAATTCTGACTGCAGCATTACTTGGTTCTGCCAAAATTTTGGAAGATTTATCTCCCAAGGAGAGTCACTGGAGTCTGTCAAGTTCTCTTGCTTAGGACTGTGTTTAGAGGGCTGTGAATGTTTGTTCAAATTTGTTAGGGTTGCCATAGAAACCTGTAAAAGGCAAGAACAAAGACGTAACTCGATGCCTTCCACTAAGGTGCTCGTCTATTTATTAAAATTGGGTAATTATCCATACATTTATTTTTAATTATGAATACTGCTTAATTACTCTTTTAATGCATAACTAGCACAGGCACCATTTTCTCCTTTGACCTTTTGATATATTTAGCAAGTAAGTGTTTTTGCTGAGCTTCTACTTTATTGTAATTCCTAAAATTTATTTTACTTAATATTTAGCTAGATAAAAAATAGTACTGGATGAAGAAGTCAGGATTTGAAACATACAGTGCATACAAGGCATTTCTTTCTTGGCATAATTTTTGAAACCACATACTTTCTAAAACTTGATTTTTATAGATAAATGAGAGGATTTCACTCAGATGGCTGTCTAGATGAACTCTTTTATTGACCATATAGTTCCGTGAAAAATGTCTTAATACACATTTCATGTTAAAGTGCAAAGAAAACCAGAACAACCCTGCTCCACAAACCCCAAACAAACAGAAAATCAACAAAAAAACCCAACAAACTTTTACATTGTTTTGTTAATAAATGTGCCTTTGCATATGTTGGCTTGCCGTTTACCTGTCTATCTAGTTCAGTAACATTACTGATATAGTGCATGCAAAAGATTGCGAGGTGGCAGAGTGAAATAGGCTGGATAATAGGGGGGGATTTTGACACATGGGGAGCATAGTTTTCCTGTGGAGAGCATTAAAGCTCAAACTTTTAAATCCTAACATCCTGCATCAAGAGGGCAGGATTTGAAATACTATCTGTAGCTTTTGTACTGGTGTTCAGTATAACAATAGAGCAGGGCTTCTCAAACTTCATTGCACTGTGACCCGCTTCTGACAACAAAAATTACTACACGATCCCAGGAGGGGGGACTGAAGCCTGAGGCCACCTGAGCCCCGCTGCCCTGGGTGGGGGGGCCAATTCCAAAGCCTGGTTGGGCCAAAACTGAAGCCCAAGGGCTTCTGCCACAAGCGGAGGGCCTCTAACCTGAGCCTCACCACCCAGGGCTGAAGCCCTTGGGCTTCGGCTTTGGCCTCAGCCCCCAGCATGTCTAATGCCAGCTCTGGCGACCCCATTTAAAACGGTGGTCGCAATCCACAGTTTGAGAATCGCTGCTATAGAGTGAAAATTTGTAAATGATGATATACAAGTTTTGGGTTGCAGTAAGGTGTTCTCTCAGCTGTAATTTTTAATTGAGATGATTTGCAAGAGTAGTAAAGGTAGGCAAATCTAGTAGATTCAGTTTACTCAGCTAACTATACCTTCAAAATACTCTTTTCCTTGATGTGTAAGACTAACTTAAAATGCGTTCTCAGGATGAAATATACACATGTATCTAGATTTTTTTTCACAAAAATTGAAATGAGAAAAGTATCTCTTTTAACTTACACCAGAAATGTTCCTATTCCAATGGTGTTTGGTAATTTAGATGTACAATACAAAGAAGATAGCTAAAGGTCAAAAGTTACAAAAATAGGTGCTTAAAGTTAAGCTCCTAAATGTAAGCACCTTAAAACAAATCAACTGGCTTTCAAAAGTACTGAGCAATTAACAGCTTCCAGTGAAGCAAATGAGCCATCAGGTGCCCCTTGCTTTTGAAAACCAGCCACTTATTCAGGGCCTAAATGTGGATTGAGGAACCTAAACTAAAATGTAGGCACCTGTTTTTTTTAAAGTCTTGATCTAGGTTTATCAGAATGACATTTTTAAAAAAAACCTGTCCTTGTCTTTTTTTTGTGTCGGGCAGACACTATCTTTTGTATGGAGTATTTATCATCTTTTAATGAAACAAGAGCTTGTGTCCATTAAAATGAAAATATATCCTATGACTTTCCAGAAATGTTTACATTCCTTCACAAGTATTTTTTTCCTAAACGGTTTTTAGATGACTGTGGGCTTGTTTATACAGTAGATAGAACCTCAAAGTTCTGAACATCTTAGGAATGGAGATTGTTCATAACTCTGAACAAAACGTTATGGTTTTTCTTTCAAAAGCTTACAACTAAACATTGACTTAATACTGTTTTGAAAAATGTTGCTTTTAGCTATCTTAATTTAAATGAAACAAACACAAACAGTTTCCTTACATGGTCAAATCTTGTTTTAAACTTTCCCTTTATTTTTTGTTGTTTACAGTACTATGCTGGTACAGTATTCCCCCCCCCCCCTTTTTTTGTGTGTGTCTCTGATGCCTGATTGTGTACTTCCGGTTCCAAATTAGGTGTGTGGTTGACTGGTCAGTTCGTAACTCTGAGGTTCTACTGTACTAGAAAAGAACACCAATTTAACCAAATCATTTAAAAAATGCATCTAGTTAAATCTGTGCAAACATATTGTAAATACACTTAAAACGGGTTTAACCCTTGCTTATATTGATTTTAGTTTAAGTTGGTGACTTAATGACTCAAAGGTCAGATATACTGTATATTTTCAACAGATGGCCTTTGACAATCCTGGCCTATTCTTTGACATGTTCTCCCCCGACTGTCAGCACAACTTCCATCTTGTCTTGAGATAACCGCCTTGACAAGGCATCTGTAGTACCAGGCAACCCCCCTCTGGATCTGATTGATTTTTGTTCAAGAAAGTAGATGCAAAAGAGATGAGAATATCTTTTTATTTTACATTAAGCTTTTGTCAGTACTTAGTGGCACTCTGCAGGTGGCTGGAAAATATGCAAGTTGTCCTTGTTATTGTAAAATGCTAACTACTGAGACTGAGACAATTCTGCTTTGTGTAGAATTTTTAACATAAGCAAGTATCCTACTACACCTAATCTCTATTTAATTGACTTGATAAATCTTACAGGATTCTGTGTCCTTGCATCAGCTGACTATTTTTAGCTCCTTATTACCACTAGGTTTGTTTTTATACTCATTTAAAACAAAAACAAACCTGTAGCATATACTATTCAGTGCAGCTAGTGAAATTATTGGTATAAAATTCTCATGCAGATTAAACAAAGCTTTTGATCCCTGTTAAGCCATAGTCATAAGGCTCTTCCTTCTTTGGTTAGTCTTCTCTTCAGAAAATGTACAATCTTGCCTTATCAAAATGTTCTTAATTGTTACAACTTAAATGCTGTTCTGATGTTGGTGTACACAATTTCACTAAGGCCCAGGACTACCTTAGGAAATGTTTGCTGGTATACCTATTACTGATAAAGTCTCCTACTGTAGATGTAGTATATATCAACAAAGAAGAGCATTTGATCTCTAAACAAAATATGCCATACCAGCAAAACCATTTGTATGCCAATATAACAAACTCTACACTAGAGTTTTTGCCAGAATAGAAATTAAAGAAAAAACCCAAACCTTTAGCTGACATTATTATACTGGCAAAAGTTTCTAATGTAGGTCTGGCCCAAGTAGTGTATTTGAAAAATCACTTTTGATAACTGACTTTGCTTTTAAACCACTTTGCAGGGTGGATAATAATCTGATTTTTAAAACAAATTGTATTTTAATACTGAAAACAGATTTTTTTTATTTTAATTGGATTTTTTTTTACTAAAATTAAATGTTTATTTTTAAAAAATAAACCTATTTAAAAATAAACTTGAAACTGAGGCCTAAACTTATTAAACCTATTAAAATTTAAATATAAAAAAAATTAAGCAGTAAATGTTTGCTGTCAATTCCCTGGCTGAGCACCTGGAACCAGAGTGTTTGGAAGTGCTAAACCTGCTTTTGACAGCAATAGCCTCTTCTGCATGTGCAGAGAGAATCTTTTCTTCTTTTCAGTTTATTCAGCTAATTCAGTTCATTGACCAGTTCATTCAAAGTTAAGAAGCCAATTGGGAGCTGAAAAAGCAGGAAAGCTTGTTTTCCTCTTCCCGATCTATGAATAAAAACTATGTGTGAAGATCAGATCTACTAGTTCTAAAATCATGAAGAACATGGTAACCAGAAACAATCAGTTAGTTCCACACAGGAACTCCAGATATCCTGATTTACTAAAAAAGGGAGTGTTATGTCTACACTGCATAGTTGTCGCCAAAACTTTTGTCTTTCACGGGTACTTAAAAAAGCCCCCGCCATGAAAGACAAAAGTTTTGCCGACACAAGTGGCAGTGTGAACGCGGCTTTGTTGGCAGGAGCGCTCTCCTGCCGACAAAGCTTATGCCGCTCGTGTAGTATTTTGTCGGCAAAAGTGCATTCACGCTCGCTGACTTTTAGCGACAAGGCTGTGTCGACACAGCCTTGTCGCTAAAAGCTGCGTAGTGTAGACAAACCCTCAGTTAGTTTTAGGTGTGAACCATGTTTTGGTAAACTGGGCTGAGCCTGGGGCAGGGGGTTGGGGCGCAGGAGGGGGTGTGGACTCTGGGGTGGGGCCAGGGATGAGGAGCTTGGGGTGCAGGAGTGGCTCCGGGCTAAGGCTGAGGGGTTTGGAGTGCAGGAGGGGAATCAGGACTGGGGTAGGGGGTTGGAGTGTAGGAGGGGCTGCGTGATCTGGGTGGGGGTGTGGGGTCTGGGGTGGGGCTGGGGATGAGGGGCTTGGGGTGCAGGAGGGGCTCCTGGCTGGGGCTAAGGGGTTCGGAGTGTGGGAGGGGGCTCAGGGCTGGGAGAGGGGATTGGGGTGCGCGAGGGGCTGCATGCTGTGGCTGAGGGTGTGGGCTCTGGGGTGGGGCCAGGGATGAGGGGTTTGGGGTGCAGGAGGGGGCTCAGAGCCAGAGCAGGGGGTTGGGGTACAGGAGAGGGTTTGGGGTGCGGGCTCTGGAAGGGAGTTTGGGTGCGTGAGGGGGCTTGGGGCTGGGAGTTGGAGAGTGGGAGGGGATGCGGCCTCCGACTGTGCAATGCTTACCTCGGGCGGCTCCCGGAAGTGGCTGGCATGTCCGTCTCCGAGGTGGAGGGGTCAAGGGGCTCTGCGTGCTGCCCCTGCCTGCAGGCACCGCCCCTGCAGCTTCCATTGGTTGCATTCCCGGCCAATGGAAGCTGTGGGGTCAGTGCACAGAGATCCCCTTGCCGCCCCTGCACCTAGGAGCCAGAGGGACGTGCTGGTTGCTTCTGGGAGCTGCACAGAGCCAGGGCAGGTAGGGAGCCTGCCTTAGCCCCACTGCGCCACCGACTGGACTTTTAGCAGACTTTTATTAAAATCTCCTGGGTTGGTTTCAGTAGCCACTGGGAGATCGATTCCGGGAGATTCCTGGCCAATCCGGGAAGGTTGGCAACTCTATGTATGCAGCACATTTAAGATAGTTTTTTTCATAAAAAAATTGAATGCTGTTTTTGTGCATTTTAATTAAATTCGAATTTCCACCCAAATAGTTTGACACAAATCACAAATAAAAATTAATCTAGTAAATAAGAAATGCATCATTTACCATTTCCTACCATAAAAAAGTAAGACGTAAGACTCTCTCTATATATGTAAGTTAAGCTGTATAATTGCTTAAATAAATATGTATTGATAGTGTGTTCTCCTGTTTAGCAAAAAGAAGCACTAACTTTATGTAAACTAAGGCTAGTTGATTTAGTTGCAAATCAATATGTTTTAATGGTTACCAACCAATGAGAATAAACCATTCTTTAGGAAAATAACTAAAAAATTAAAAATGCAAAATATGATTGAAATTAAGGGTTTTGGGTTGCTGATTTAAATCATGATTGTAATTGATGGCGTAAATCACTTTAATTTAAATCAGTTAACCCTGCCACTTTGTTAGGAATTCCCATTCTGCAGGTCAAAGGAACAAATTTGCCTTACAGTGAACTTCTACTTGAAAACTGACTTTATAAAAATCGGCATTGTGGAATTGCATATTTATTGTATTTTGTTGACCTCCTGTGTACAAATAAATGTTTTTTTCTAATTGGAAGGTCCACAAAATTGCCTTAGGGCAGGGGTTCTCAAACTGGGGGTTGGGACCCCTCAGGGGGTCGTGAGGTTATTACATGGGGGGTCGCGAGCTGTCAGCCTCCACCCCAAACCCCACTTTGCCTCCAGCATATATAATGGTGTTAAATATATTTAAAAGTGTTTTTAATTTATAAGGGGGGTCGCATTCAAAGGCTTGATATGTGAAAGGGGTCACCAGTACAAAAGTTTGAGAACCACTGCCTTAGGGTCTGACATTTCAGCTGTGTTCTCTTCATCTGGCACATTTTAGATTGTTCCTCAGTGATACCTATGTTAGCCATTAGGTGATTTACTCAGATGTACTGATGACAATGGGATTGTACAGTTTAGTTGAGGCCATAATGTGGCCTGCAGAATCTTCACTACCATTGTTTAACTGTGAGGGCACAGAGTGAATGCATGAGTTGATTTAAAATTAGAAAAGAAAAAAAAATTGCTTGCAAACTGAGCCAACTGTGCTATCCTATTTGGGGCTGGATGCTACAGAGGTGCCCAGATGCCATAGTGATTGGAGTTATCTAAGAAAACTAGATGGAAAAACTGTTTACTCAGCTTTTGTAAACCACTTTGAAATCTGTAGATCTAGATCTATTTTTAAAATTTATTAATGGTGCAAAAAGGTCAGTGGTGGAGTGGGAGGGGAAGGAATCTTGTCTATTTCCATATGCTTTTTGAGCTCTGGTGGTGGTGGCTAATCCAAAATTCAGACTTGCATAGTGTTACAGGGATGACGCTGATCAGATTCTCTCAGTCAAGGTGCATGGATTTGCATTATTGCAAAAAATATTAAGGAAGAGAGAAAACAACTTTCATTCCAACAGAGGATAATATCTCAATTATATGTCCTTATGCTCTGTTTGGTCAATAAGGGAAAGCCAGAATCTGTATATTTGAGGTAAGAAAAAATGTAGTGTTATTAGATATTGTCCTTGGCCATTGGTCTTTAAAAGAGAGAAATCATTCTGAAATCGTAACCCTGGAGCTGAAATCTATTAATGTGAGCAGTTTATGGCTGCCCCTCAATCTTCCTTTCCCAATTGTACTTCATGAGATTCTACAGAAATATGTAGCTATTGTACTTGCATGTTCAGTCTAAAATGACTACAATACAAAGTAGAACTTCAGTGCTTGTGCCATGAGACCTGAGGCATCTGACTGTCAAACTCCATCTGATGAAATTGCATTCTTCTTTTTCCACTTTAATAGGATTGTGGAATAATAGTTTAAATTTATAGTTGCCATAAGGAGAAGGTCAGCAAGTATTGGAATTCACCCTGATTTTTCTTCACTCAGGTTAATTTACTGACTTACTAGGCTACTTAACCTTTCGTGTTGCAGTGTATGGTTAGATTCTCTTACAGATTTTAGGATATTTTAGGCTTTCTGAACCAAGATATTTGAAGCAGTGTTGACCCTAATCATTTTGTTCCCAGCATCAGGTTTCCTGAGTAGCACCATCTTTATACTCCTGAACTTAACAAGCCTACCTCCACATAGAATCTACTGTAAATGACAGGGGGTGATAGGAGGGGGCCTGATATGCTACTTTCGTGATGATTCCTGCCACCCAGACCAGAAGTATCAATGCCAATGGAGCCTGACCAGATTTTTCATGTTTTGTTGGCTGGAGGAAACATTGCTTTAGAAGGCTGAGAAGCAACAATAGAAAAGGCCTCAAGGAAACGGTGCCTCTCTTGGTGCATGTTTTGACAGGAAGATACAGTAGGTGATGGTTACCCCATAAAGTACATACCTCTATATTAATGTTCTCTATTGCCTTAGCCTACCCTTAACTTTCCCACTTAGATTTTTTTATTTGGTTTTTGCTGACTATATCCCAGGAGTATCCAACGGACCATCAGTTTTTCCCCCCCCTCAGAGCTAGACGTATGTTCTTTCGAGGGTGTGGGTCGTTAGATTCTCAAAAGTCTGAATGAGCCAGTCCTCTACATAGGGCTGACTTTGTATATAATTTAATTTAATGTCAGTTATGATTATTAATATATAGGTTAGTAATTTTAGCTTTTTGAAGACATCCTTCTGACCAGGCAGTAGCTATTGTCCTTTAACCATTTTTTACTGGCAGCTCTAGCTGCCTTTAGAGAATTCGAGAAAGGAAACTGACCCCAGACAGAAGGGTCAGTAGACAAATGGGTAAGACTTTTTTTTAGTTTGACATATTCCAAAGAAAGTACTGCTAGACCAAAGGTCCAGTAGAATTTTGAAATCAATATATTCTGAATAATAATGTTATCTTGAACCACTAGAGTGAGAAACCTAAGCTTTATACCATGAGAAAGCTTTTGCAAATTTCCAATAGCATAAAACCTCTAATATTTGCCATTTGAAATAGTAGCTTGCAAAAAGAAAGTTGGTAATGAATGAAGCAGTTTTAAGGTCTGAAAACTCACAATACCACATCTATAAATACTGGGGTGTACCAGTAAAAATGCTTACAGGGCTGGTAAACTTTCTAAGGGCTGGTCCTGGACCAGTGATCAGAAATTGACTATTTTGATCTATGGCTTAAGGATGAAAAACAAAAATTCCCTTTTGAGATGCAAATTGAAAAATGCTAGAAGTCCCAGCTGTGTATGAAAGTGTAACCTAACAGCTCTCCTAGGCGCACGTTTAACCACTGACTGCTTTAGGTGTGTTTGAAGAGTCCTAGACAACAGAAAAGAAATAAGTTTCTATAATGACAGCAGATAAAAAAAAAAAGTCCATGGAAATGTCTCTCCTCCCCCTCCCCCTCTAGGTTCAGCACAGAATGGCTGAAAATAATAGTGATCATATGTGTAGCCATGTAAGGAATACCATTACCAAGTGGGCTGTATGGTTAAGTGCTGGCAAAATGAGTCTTTTTTTAAATAGATCAATTTCGCAATTATTGAAAGTGTTAAATTGTTCTTCCATTTTAAAATACCTTGGAGGTGCTCAGTTGCTATGGTGATGGTGGCTACATAAATACTAGATAAACCTTGACAGAGAGGAAGGATAGTCTTATGGTTAAGGTAGTAGACAGGAAAATCTGTGTGTCAGATCCCTTTCTCCTGTGTGACCGTGGGCAAGTCACTTATTCTGTCTGGCCCCACTTCGGCAATATACTTAAGCATGTATTGAACTTCAGACATTGACTTCAATGACACTACTCATATATTTAAAATTAGGCACGCTGTTAAATGGCTTGCTGTATTGAACTTGTGTGCCTTAGTTATCTGTCTGTAAAAAAGGACAATATATCTCTACGCAGTGGGTTTTGTGATGATAAAGTGCTCAAATACTTCAGTGATGGAGGCCATATAAGTACCTAGATAGGAACATAGGAAATGCCGTACTGCATCAGATCAGAACTCTCTAGTTCAGTGTCTTGTCTCCAAGAGTGGCCAGCGCCAGATTCTTCGGAGGAAGATGGAAGAAGAATCCCGTAGTAGGCAGGTGTGGGATAGTTAGGGATTAAAATTTTTCCTGATCTTTGATACTTGGGCTTCGGCTGTGAAGCAGCAGGTTTAATATCCCTTCCAGATGTTTTGTTTGTATTAATTATAACTGGATATTCTTGTTATCTATATAAAATGTCAAATCCCATTTTTTGAGTCTTGCCAAGGTCTTGATCTCAGGGACTTCCTTTAGTAGTCATTTCCACGGTCTAATTATGGGTTGCATGAAAAGTATTTCCTTTAATCAGTTTTGAATTGGCCATCTTTTAATTTAATCGATTGACCCATTGTTGTGTTATAGCAATTCGGCGGGAGGTCCTTCGCTCCGAGCGGGAGTGAGGGACCGTCCGCCGAATTGCTGCCGAATAGCTGGACGTGCCGTCCCTCTCCGGAGTGGCCGCTCCAAGCACCTGCTTGGCAAGCTGGTGCCTGGAGCCGGCTCTGGTTATAAGACAGAACTGAGGTTCCTGATGTACCATTTATTGCAGTCACTATTTTCTATATTATCATGACTCTCATTTGTCTCCTCTCTAAGGTAAACAGTCCTAATATTTTCAATGTCTCTCTTCATATGAGAGTTTTTCTATGCCCCATCTCATTCTTATTGCTCTTCTTTGAACCCCCCTCTAAGATGAGCGGTATACTTCAAATTTTTTTTTTTCTTTTTTAAGGAAAATCCCAAACAAAACTATTAGAAGGAAGTAGCCCAGTGAATCTCCTAAAATAAAATTGAGCATATAGAAGGTTTTATCAAAATAATGCATATTGCTTGACGTGACATCTGTATTACTTGGTATTACTTCCACAGCTTAGCCATACAATTTGATGAGCACCTGTGCTCCTTTCATTTTAATAACAAAATCAAATATCAGCCCATTGATTGAAGGTTGTACTGCATAAACCTGAAAGCTATTAGCCTTAATGATGATTTTATTCTGGATATATGTTGTATGGCCCGAGGCATTCAAACAAATAAACCAAAGTGGGAGAAACTTCACGCTTGGGATTATGGTTATAAATGAATTAAGCGCTATAAATACATTGTAGAATTAGTACAGAGGAATGCCAACCCATGCTGTTGCTTCTGTGCAGCTACGAAGAAGATTCTCTCCTGGACCAGAGATCAATGGATACTCCCAATAAGGCTATTCCATAGAGTTTGTATCAAGATCTTCCCAGAATCTGTTTCATTCTATTATCCTGCATACTCGAGTGTAAAGAGACTCAGGATGTAGGACCATCTTGTAAACACTCTGCTGGTACTAGATTGAGATGCTCTGGTGCACATACTCTCTTCCATGGTATGTTAAAGCAAGATGTTTCAATTTTGTTCCTGATTTTAAGGGACTTGTACTCCTTGTACAAGGTGTGGAGCTTTCAGATTAAATCACCGTGGCCCAGATGGTTAAAATGGGTAAATTTCTCTGCTCCCTGCTGGTTCCCACCTTTCTTTCTGCATTGATTTATTTGGTTTCTGGGCCAATACTAGCTGTATTGCATCTTCCTGTTAGGCCTAGCAGTGCTCCCCAAGTTTGTGGTAGTGCTGGCAGCAGCCTTGAACAATAAAACAGGAAGAGATTACTTTGTAAACATCCCCCCCCCGCCCGCCCGCCACCACACACACACTCTCTCTCTCTCCTAACAAAGGAAAAGAAGTTTTTCCTAACTTGGGGGCAAATTCCACAAGCTGTCATCCAGTCAAATCTCTGCTCTGCCCTAAATAGTCACTTTTGGAGAGCTAGGGATCCAGAGCTTCCAGTCTTAGTGCCTCGGGGCCACTAAGACCTCTTCAGTTATTTGTACTGGTCCCACTGGAAGGTGATGCCTATCAGGGTTTGTTCTTCCCCTGGGAAAGTCACAAAATATTTAATGTGTCTAGTTGCTCAGAATTTTATCAAAGGAATGTCCTGCAGAATTGCCAGGTTATTCTGTAGTATGTTTTATAAAAGTGATGAAGGCTGATATAAGAATTCACTGCCAAGTTCAGCTATTTAATCTTTGCTGAGAAGTGAGGAGAAGAACCTTTTTTGTGTGATCTCCAGATCATGTGAATTAGTTAGATTGTATTATGGAACCATACTCATTTATAAAACATACAGGCCTTTCATTAAAATTAGACTCAGTAGAATATATTATGGTTGCCATTACAAACATGTAGAAGGTTTTAATATATATGATCTAGAGTCAAATAGACACACAGGTTCAGCCATATAAGCCACAAGATGTCAATATGGAAAACTATTTTATGCAAGCAAACAATTAAAACTTGGCTGTCACAGCTAAGTAAGTTGATATAGGTTTGAATTTTCAATCAGGTATTAGAAAAACTACTGTGCTTGCTGAATTTATTTCCTCTTGAACAAAAAAAGGCCACGTACATAATCTGTAGTAGCCTCTATATTCAAGAATTATTCAAGTTATATATAGATTTTTATATCAGCCTTTAGTAAAACAATTTAAAACAACATTTTTCAGCTGCAGTTTTTAATTTAGAAATGTAATTAGTGGAGTTTGAGGAAAGGATCTATTTCATTTAAATCAGTAACCCAGGAAGCAAACCCATTGTTTTATTAGGACTAAAATACAGAATATTAAGGATTCTCTGCATCAGTAAGTGTTTAAATAACCATATTTACTTGCAACAAATGTCTAGAAACATTAGTGAAACTATTAACAGCAGTGAACAGAATACCTAGTTTAAGTAATAAAACAAATAGGGTGAGTGGACCAATGCAAAGGTATTTGAAGAGAAGGGAACAGGAAGCAGACTTCATGTTAACTGCTTATCATTTATGCTTTGGTGAGAGATTTCTTCTCCCCAGATGCTTGGTGTTTGTTCCCAGGACCATGACAGCCTGATTTTAGCAATTTAGTCTCTTTTTAACGGCAAAATTTTAGTCCCTGTCAGAAAATTGGCTGAATGTGAAACCAGCGTGTTTGATCAGCTAGAGTTTTCTGTGTCACTATGAGATGTGTTTATAATCCCTTTTCAAGGGGTGCTTGTTCTGATTCTAACAAACATTATATGGGGGAAGAAAGCACAGCATTTCACAACACTAATCCTTGTTTACTATCCCTCTTCGGTAGGTTACTTTTCTATCTCTCTCTCTTTTTTTTTTTATGATGAAGCAACTGAGGAAGAAAGGCAAAGTGACATAGCTAGTCTGGAATAAGTGCTGTAAAGACTTCACTAGTTTAAGCTTTAACTCAACCACTTTAGCACTCGTTAAAGTATACGCTGTCATGTCTCTACTAGGCTTTAAGAATGTGTGCGCTATCACATGTTAACTAACACCTTCTTATCCACCCCAAACACATAACCAAACTCATCCATTTCATTTTCACCCATAACTATTTTACATTCAACAACAAACACTTTGTCCAAACCATGGGTACAGCCATGGGTACTAGGATGGCTCCCCAGTATGCCAAACTCTCCATAGGCCAACTTGAGGAAGAATTTCTGGACAAATGCACCACAAAACCAATGATATACCTGAGATACATCGATGATATCTTCATCCTCTGGACAGATGACCTAAATTCTCTTATAGATACCTACCACAACTTCAGCAACCACCACCCATCCTTTAAACTCTCTCTTGAATACTTCCACACCTGCATCAACTTCCTGGATACCACAATAAGCTTCAACAATGGAAACCTACAGACAACTATATACAAGAAACCCACAGATCACCACACCTCCCTTCCAAGATCCAGTAACCACCCCAAACACACTAAGAAATCTGTTATCTACTGTCAGGCACTCAGATATCTCAGAATATGCTTCAAGGAGAAAGTCTGGGTCATACACCTTAACACACTTAAAACTGCCTTCACCAGACAGGGACACTCCACCAGAGAAGTAGATCACATCCTGGAATGGGCCACCCACATACCCTGAGAGAACCTGTTTCAGTATTGAAATAAAACTCCCTCCAACTGCACACCCCTAGTTGACAGCCACCACTTCACACTGGAACCTGTATGGGGTATTATTAAACAATTACAACCCATACTACATGGGGACCACATCCAGAAAGAAAACTTTCTGGAACTCCCTTTTCTGGCCTTTAAACAACTCCCCAACCTGTGTAAGTTCATTATCAGAAGCAAGCTCCCCACAGACCAGGTCCCACCAACTCAAAGCAGCACTGGACCCTGACAGAACAACAGATGCAAAACCTATAGATGTATCTCCACTGCTATGATGATCAACACCCCCCCCCCCCACCAACATAACTTTAAGATCCATGGGTCTTACATATGCCTGTCACAACATGTAATGTACCTTATCCTGTGCACTAAATACCCCAATAGCAACTATATGGATGAAATGAGACAACCACTCTGCTCTCAAGTTAACTCAGACAGGAAAATAAGACAAAAACACCATATCATCTGAGGGTGAATGCTTTTCACAAAATGATCACTCTCTATCTGACCTATCAGTCCTCATCCTCTAAGTAAATCTGTACAACACCTTCAAAAGATGAACCTGGGAGCTTAAATTCATAACATTGCTAGGCACTAAAAATCATGGACTGAATAGACACACTGGATTTATGGCTTATTACTGAGGCTGCGATTTAGTCACAGGTGTTTTTAGTAAAAGTCATGGACGGGTCATGGGCAATAAACAAAAATTCATGGCCCGTGATCTGTCCATGACTTGTACTATAGACTCCTGACTAAATCTTAGCTGGGGGCGGGGGGAAGGAGGAGGGCACTGCTCTGGGGGTGGGGGCAGTGGGCCAGTGGCAACAGCTGCCGGGAGCCACCGAGCAACGGGACTGCCGCTCAGGCGGTCCCCGGGGCCAGCCGCACTGGCCGCCTGCTCCAGCAGCACCAGTGCAGCTGGCCTTGGGGCCGCCCATTCCCTGCTGCTCTGGCCACCCGCAGATCTGCTGCTGGGGGCCACCGAGCTACAGCTGCTCCTGCCGCTGCCAGGATTGGCCACCTGCCCGGGACTGCCCGAGCAGTGGCTGGTGCGGCAGCAGTGCCGATGCAGTTGACTGCGGGGTGCCACACCCACCGCTGCAGAGGTCACAGAATCTGCGACCTCCATGGCAGACATGGAGCCTTACTTATTACAACAATCTAACCTCCTTATACCGCCCGACACTCCAAGCTTCCTTTTTTCTTCCACTACTTTCCCCCTATGACTGGAGAGGTGTTAACGGGCCACTTCATCTTCGATGGCCCCATGAGATATGTGTTTACTTATGCTAAACAATCTGTTCCACCTTGTATTTAGCTATTACACTCTGAGTACGTTTCCTAGACCTGAAGAAGTGCACAGTATAAGCTTGAAAACTTCTCTCTCTCACCAACAGAAGTTGGTCCAACATAAGTAAGCTTATGATTTTGTCACGGTTATTTTTAGTAGAAGTCATGAACAGGTTGTGGGCAATAAACAAAAATTCACAGAAACCCATGACCTGCCCATGACTTTTACTAAAAATAACGGGCTGGGGTGGGGGCTGACCACCAGGGGGAACTGACAGCCCAAGCTCCACCACCTGGAGTGGGGCGGTGTCCAGCCGCAGTCGTGGCGGCTGACAGCTCCAGCCGAAGAAGTCACGGAAGTTCATTACAGTCACAGAATCCATGACCTCTGTGACTAAATCATATCCTTAAACCTAATATATTACCTCACCCACCTTGACCTTCTTACCAACACACCTTTAAATGTATAGACAAAGCCTAAAAGAAGCTAACAATTACTACTGTTATAAATCTTTTAGAAATGGTATTTTTCTTAGCTGTTAAACATGCCAGCGTAACCATTTATTATTCAGCTATATTGAACTATTTCTGAGATTTTTTTCATTTACATGAATTCCATTAAGTAGTAGTGCTTGAACATGACTTTAGAATAGGAAAAATATTTTGATGAAAGAGTTCAAGTGTCAGGGAGTTCCAGGAATTATTTTTATTTGCATTTTCATGTTAGCATTGTTGCTTTTAAGTGGATGACAAGGTGACATTTATTTTAGACAGAATGTATTGTCATGTCTGTGTGTTGCCCCATAAGAGCATGTGTATACTTTCATTTCCTTCTATGTTTTGAGTGAAATATTTTAATAACTATTTTGACATGCAAATGTGCATACTTCATTTCCAAGCTTGTGAAATTTGACAGTTTTCCATTAAATTGATGAATTGCTGAGTTTAGAAGGTATAAACTTACTTCTGTACTAAATGTGTGTAGCCAGTGGTGGATTACATTTGCAATTCTATTTTACATCTTCTAAGCAAACTTTCAAAAGAATTGAACCATGTCCTTCAAAATACCAAACTTAAAAGGAATACATGATGGGGTAAATGCTGATTCAGAAATGGAGAGGTACAGAGGTAGTTGGTTTACCTTTTAATCTTAACTGGATGACATAATGTTCCATTGGTACAGTATGTAGCACACTGGAATGTTGGTCTGTCACTGGGGTGCTAGGTGCTATGGTCATACAGCTAAATAATACACATTGCATGTGATAGTTTAATGTAGTGTCATTCAAATATAATTAAATTAGGGGACTGTCTGCAGTTTCCTTTTTTTATACTATCGTAGTTTTGCTTTTTTGTATCAGTTACACATATTCTAGAATTTAGTCTTAGTTTAGCTGCAAAAATACCATAAATGTTTAAATATTTTCACTTAATAAACAAATTTAATTGGCTTTGGTTAATATGCTAAGTGCCTTGAACTCCTAAAGCATCACACTTTTACTGCTTAGATTCCTACATGAGGCATTATGCTTTTGAAAATAGTATAGAAAGATAGATTTAATTAATCCAGAAGTGTATTTTACTTAATTTTTATAGACTATAAGGTACATAAAGCTCTTGTTGAAAAGTTTTTTTTAAAAATGGCCTATGACTGAATGCCACAGTGTTACGTTAGAGCACGAACCAGGTATCTGATAAAGTGCAAATAGGTTTTCATCAATGACATAACTTATATTTTCACCCAAGTATTTCCCTGTGAACAGAAGCTTGAGATTCGTGTAGTTAGTTGACCAAAAGGAAGCCAGTTTGTTGGTCTCCTAAAGCAAAACACTCTTGCTAGTCTTTCATATACTATGTTGGGGAAAAATCATATACCACCTGCCCCCATAGTAACACAATGTAGGGAGAGGCATCCGCTCTCATCATTTCTCTCTGGATCCTACTTTTCCCTTTATTTCCAGTGTGTTAGTAGTGAGTGGTGTCTCCCATAGTCATTTCTTCTGGTTTGTTCAGTCTATTGTAGTAGTGTATTAAATTACAGTTCTCAGCAGTCATCAAGGAACTGCATAAAAAAAATGTTTTGCGGCTTTGTCATGAAAACTATGAATAATTTAAGCTGTGGAATTTCTCACCTCTTCAGTAAACAATCTGTTTCTTTGGGAAAATTGTGATATTGAAAGAATTGCAGTCAAGGAAACTCAACAATAACTGAAACCCAGAGTATGCCTACACTGCAGTTAGACACCCGAGGCTGGCCTGTGCGAGCTGACTTGGGCTTGCAGGGCTCTTTAATTGTGGTGTAGACGTTAGGGTTCAGGCTATTGCCCGAGCTTTGGGACTCTCCCACCTTGCAGGGTCCTCGAGCCAGGCTCCAACCTGAGCCCAGACATCCACACTGCAATTAAACAGCTCCTTAGCCCGAGTCAGCTGGCATGGGCCAGCCATGGGTTTTCAGTTGCAGTGTAGACATACTCCAAGAGGCAAGGGTTTTGGGTTTTTTTGGATGGGTCACACCTTTCTATATGAAATGTACTCTGCTGTGGACAGAATTAAATTTTATATTAGTGCCTGTTAGTTGCCTGACTAGCTAATGAGAGATCTCACTGTAATATACTGAATAAATAGAAGGTTGGTATGAGAATCTTAACTATTTCCATACTCTTGTGAAATGCCAATTTAAGCTTCATGTTCATACAAATTGTGCAGGAACTATTAACTATTAACTATTTAACAAGGAACTATTAACTATTAACTATTTAACAAGGAACTATTAACTATTAACTATTTAACAAGGAACTATTAACACACACTTGCAACTATTATAATATTGTAGGGTTTTTTCAGTTGATGAAATACTCCAAGACCTGAACTGCATCTGGAGAGTTGCTGCTCTACTGTAAAGATGCAGACACTAAGGGTATGTCTACACTACGAAATTAGGTCGAATTTATAGAAGCCGGTTTTATAGATATCGGTTTTATACAGTCGATTGTGTGTGTCCCCACATAAAATGCTCTAAGTGCATGAAGTCAGTGGACCGTGTCCACAGTACCGAGGCTAGCGTCGACTTCCGGAGCGTTGCACTGTGGGTAGCTATCCCACAGTTCCCGCAGTCTCCGCCGCCCATTGGAATTCTGGGTTGAGATCCCAATGCCTGATGATGCAAAACAATGTCGTGGGGGATTCTGGGTACATGTCGTCAGGCCCCTCCCCCTCCATCAGAGCAACGGCAGACAAGCGATTCGCGCCTTTTTACCTGGGTTACCCATGCAGACAGCATACCACAGCAAGCATGGAGCCCGCTCAGCTCAGCTCACTGTCACCATATGTCATCTGGGTGCCGGCAGATGTGGTACTGCATTGCTGCACAGCAGCAGCTAATTGCCTTTTGGCATTAGACGGTGCAGTATGACTGGTAGCCGTCATCGGCTAGCTGGGTGCTGGCAGACATGGGGCTGCATTGCTACACAGCAGCAGCCCCTTGCCTTTTGGCAATAGATGGTGTATTACGACTGGTATCCGTCATCGTCGTATTCCAGTTCAATCAGAGGCACCTGGGCAGACATGCTTTGTCTCCTGGAGACTCAGTCCTGCCGGCAGTCCTATTGAACCGTCTTGAAGATGATGGCTAGCAGTCATAGTACAGTATCTTCTGCCAAGCACCCAGAAGATGTCGAGGGCTATCAGTCATGCTGCACCATCTGCTGCTAGCTTAAGATGTAAAAAATAGATGTATTCATTTGCTTCCCCCTCCCTCCGTGAAATCAACGGCCTGCTAAACCCAGGGTTTTGAGTTCTATCTTTGGGGGGGCCATTCTGTGTGACAGTTGTTTGTGTTTCTCCCTGATGCACAGCCACCTTTGTTGATTTTAATTCCCTGTACCTGTACGCCATGTCGTCAGTCGCCCCTCCCTCCCTCCGTTAGTTTCGTGCCTTTTTTCAGCCCAGACGCCATAGCACTGGGATCATGGAGCCCGCTCAGATCACCGCAGCAATTATGAGCACTATGAACACCACGCGCATTGTCCTGGAGTATATGCAGAGCCAGGACATGCCAAAGCAAAACCAGGACCAGCAGAGGAGGCGATTGCAGCGCGGCGACGAGAGTGATGAGGAAATTGACATGGACATAGACCTCTCACAAAGTACGGGCCCCAGCAATGTGCAAATCATGATGTTACTGGGGCAGGTTCATGGCGTGGAACGCCGATTCTGGGCCCGGGAAACAAGCACAGACTGGTGGGATCGCATCGTGTTGCAGGTGTGGGACGATTCCCAGTGGCTGCGAAACTTTTGCATGCGTAAGGGCACTTTCATGGAACTTTGTGACTTGCTTTCCTCTGCCCTGAAGCACCAGAATACCAGGATGAGAGCAGCCCTCACAGTTGAGAAGCGAGTGGCGATAGCCCTGTGGAAGTTTGCAACGCCAGACAGCTACCAGTCAGTCGGGAATCAATTTGGAGTGGGCAAATCTACTGTGGGGGCTGCTGTGATCCAAGTTGCCAGGGCAATCAAAGACCTGGTGATATCAAGGGTAGTGACTCTGGGAAACGTGCAGGTCATAGTGGATGGCTTTGCTGCAATGGGATTCCCAAACTGTGGTGGGGCGATATACGGAACCCATATCCCTATCTTGTCACCGGAGCACCAAGCCACCGAGTACATAAACCGCAAGGGGTACTTTTCAATGCTGCTGCAAGCCCTGGTGGATCACAAGGGATGTTTCACCAACATCAACGTGGGATGGCCGGGACAGGTACATGATGCTCGCGTCTTCAGGCACTCTGGTCTGTTTCGAAAGCTGGAGGAAACGGTTATTTTCCTGGACCAGAAAATAACCGTTGGGGATGTTGAAATGCCTATTGTTATCCTTGGGGACCCAGCCTACCCCTTAATGCCATGGCTCATGAAGCCGTACACAGGCAGCCTGGACAGTAGTCAGGACCTGTTCAACTATAGGCTGAGCAAGTGCCGAATGGTGGTGGAATGTGCATTTGGACGTTTAAAAGCGCGCTGGCGCAGCTTCCTGACTCGGATAGACCTCAGCGAAACCAATATCCCCATTGTTATTGCTGCTTGCTGTGCGCTCCACAATACCTGTGAGAGTAAGGGGGAGACATTTATGGCGGGGTGGGAGGTTGAGGCAAATCGCCTGGCCGCTGATTACGCGCAGCCAGACACCAGGGCGGTTAGAAGAGTACAGCAGGGCGCGGTGCGCATCAGAGAAGCTTTGAAAACCAGTTTTGTGACTGGCCAGGCTACGGTGTGAAACTTCTGTTTGTTTCTCCTTGATGAACCCCCCCACCACCACCCGGTTCACTCTACTTCCCTGTAAACCAACCACCCCACCCTCCCCTCCCCCCTTCAAGCACCGCTTGCAGAGGCAATAAAGTCATTGTTCCTTCACATTCATGCATTCTTTATTAATTCATCACACAACTAGGGGGATAATTGCCAAGGTAGCCCGGGATGGGTGGGGGAGGAGGGAAGGAAAAGGACACACTGCAGTTTAAAACTTTAAAACTTTAACACTTATTGAAGGCCAGCCTTCCGATGCTCGGGCAATCATCTGGGGTGGAGTGACTGGGTGGCCGGAGGCCCCCCCACCGTGTTCTTGGGCGTCTGGGAGAGGAGGCAATGGGACTTGGGGAGGAGGGCTGTTGGTTACACAGGGGCTGTAGCGGCGGTCTCTGCTCCTGCTGCCTTTCCTGCAGCTCAGCCATACGCTGGAGCATATCAGTTTGATGCTCCAGCAGCCGGAGCATCGACTCTTGCCTTCTGTCTGCAAGCTGATGCCACCTATCATCTTCAGCCCGCCACTTGCTCTGTTCAGCCCGCGATTCATCCCGCCACCTCTCCTCTCGTTCATATTGTGCTTTTTTGCACTCTGACATTGACTGCCTCCACGCATTCTGCTGTGCTCTTTCAGCGTGGGAGGACATCTGGAGCTCCGTGAACATATCATCCCGAGTCCGCTGTTTTCTCCTTCTAATCTTCTCTAGACTCTGCGAAGGAGAAACATTTGCAGCTGGTGGAGGAGAAGGGAGAGGTGGTTAAAAAAGACACATTTTAGAGAACAATGGGTACACTCTTTCACGTTAAATTTTGCTGTTCACATTACACAGCACATGTGCTTTCGTTACAAGGTCGCATTTTTCCTCTTATATTGAGGGCCTGCTGGTTTGGTGTGAGAGATCACTCACGCAGTGCCAGGCAACAGAATTCGGCTTGCAGGCAGCCATGGTAAGCCACAGTCTTTTGGCTTTTTTAACCTTCATAACATGTGGGAATGGTTTCAAACAGCAGCGCCCTCATTTCCCATACCAAGGACCCATTGGGTTGGCCATTTAAAATGGGTTTGCAATGTAAAAGGAGGGGCTGGGGTTTCCGGGTTAACATGCAGCACAAACCCAACTACCCTCCCCCCACACACACATACACCCAATTCTCTGGGATGATCACTTCACCCCGCCCCCCCACCGCGTGGCTAACAGCGGGGAACATTTCTGTTCAGCCGAGCAGGAACGGGCACCTCTGAATGTCCCCTTAATAAAATCACCCCATTTCAACCAGGTGACCGTGAATGATATCACTCTCCTGAGGATAACAAAGAGAGATAAGGAATGGATGTTGTCTGCATGCCAGCAAACACCGGGACCATACGCTGCCATGCTTTGTTATGCAATGATTCCGGACTACGTACTACTGGCCTGGCGTGGTAAAGTGTCCTACCATGGCGGACGGGATAAGGCAGCCCTCCCCAGAAACCTTTTGCAAAGGCTTTGGGAGTACATGAAGGAGAGCTTTCTGGAGATGTCCCTGGAGGATTTCCGCTCCATCCCCATACACGTTAACAGACTTTTCCAGTAGCTGTACTGGCCGCGATTGCCAGGGCAAATTAATCATTAATCATTAAACACGCTTGCTTTTAAACCATATGTAATATTTACAAAGGTACACTCACCAGAGGTCCCTTGTGTGCCCTCAGGGTCTGGGAGCACACCTTGGGTGAGTTCGGGGGTTACTGGTTCCAGGTCCAGGGTGATAAACATATCCTGGCTGTTGGGGAAACCGGTTTCTCCGCTTCCTTGCTGTGAGCTATCTTCATTGTCTTCATCATCATCATCTTCCGTGTACCCCGAACCCGCTTCCCTGTTGCGTGTTTCTCCATTGACGGAGTCAAAGCACACAGTTGGGGTAGTGGTGGCTGCACCCCCTAGAATGGCATGCAGCTCCGCGTAGAAGCGGCATGTTTGCGGCTCTGCCCCAGACCTTCCGTTTGCCTCTCTGGCTTTGTGGTAGGCTTGCCTTAGCTCCTTAATTTTCACGCGGCACTGCTGTGCGTCCCTGTTATGGCCTCTGTCCTTCATGGCCTTTGAGACCTTTTCTAATATTTTGTCATTTCGTTTACTGCTACGGAGTTCAGCTAACACTGATTCATCTCCCCATATGGCGAGCAGATCCCGTACCTCCTGTTCTGTCCATGCTGGAGCTCTTTTGCGATCCTGGGCCTCCATCATGGTTACCTGTGCTGATGAGCTCTGCGTGGTCACCTGTGCTCTCCATGCTGGGCAAACAGGAAATGAAATTCAAAAGTTCGCGGGGCGTTTCCTGTCTACCTGGTCAGTGCATCTGAGTTGAGAGCGCTGTCCAGAGCGGTCACAATGAAGCACTGTGGGATAGCTCCCGGAGGCCAATAACGTCGAATTCCGTCCACACTACCCCAAATCCAATCCGCAAAGGCCGATTTTAGCACTAATCCCCTCGTCGGAGGTGGAGTAAAGAAACCAGTTTAAAGGGCCCTTTAAGTCGAAAGAAAGGGCTTCGTCGTGTGGACGTGTCCAGGCTTAATTCGATTTAACGCTGCTAAAGTCGACCTAAACTCGTAGTGTAGACCAGGCCTAAGTGGGAAACAACAAAATAAGCTAGTGACAACTAACCTTAATCTTTTCTGTTCTCCTGGGGACATGCAGCATCCCTGAAAAAAATTATTTTAAAACAAGTATTTAATAGGGCTGTCGATTAATCACAGTTAACTCATGCGATTAACTAAAATAAAATTAATCGTGATTAATTGCAGTTTTAATCTCACTGTGAAATAATAGAATACCAATTGAAATTTAACAACTATTTTTGGATGTATTTCTACATTTTTAAATATATTGATTTCAATTACAACACAGAATTCAATGTGTATACTGCTCACTTTATATTATTTTTATTACAAATATTTGCACTGTAAAAATGATAAGAAAGTGTTTTTCAGTTCACCTCATATAAGTACCGTAATGCAATCTCTTTATCGTGAAAGTGCAACTTACAAATGTAGATATATTTGTTTTACATAGCTGCACTCAAAACCAAAACAATGTAAAACTTTAGAGCCTACAAGTCCACTCAGTCCTACTTCTTATTCAGCCAATTGCTAAGACAAACGGGTTTGTTTACATTTACAGAAGATAATGCTGCTGGCTTCTTATTCACAATGTCACCTGAAAGTGAGAACAGGCACTTGTGTAGCTGGCATTGCAAGGTATTTACTTGCCAGATATGCTAATCATTTGTATGCCCCTTCATGCTTCCGCCACCATTCCAGAGGACATACTTCTATGCTGATGACGCTTGTTAAAAAAAAAGTGTTAATTACATTTTGACTGAACTACTTGAGGGAGAATAGTATGTCTCCTGCTCTGTTTTACCTGTATTCTGCCATATATTTCTTGTTATACTAGTCTCGGATGATGATCCAGCACGTTTGTTTTAAGAACTCTTTCACTGCAGATTTGACAAAACGCAAAGAAGGTACCAATGTGAGATTTTTAAAGATAGCTACAGCACTTGACCCAAGGTTTAAGAATCTGAAGTGCCTTCCAAAATCTGAGAGGGACCACATGCTTTCAGAAGTCTTAAAAGAGCAACACTCCAGTGCGGAAACTACAGAACCTGAACCATCAAAAAAGAAAATCAACCTTCTGCTGGTGGCATCTGACTCAGATGATGAAAGTGAATATGCGTCAGTCTGTACTGCTTTGGATCATTATCGAGCACAACCCGTCATCAGCATAGATGCATGTCCTCTGGAATGGTGGTTGAAGATGAAGGGACATATGAATCTTTAGTGCATCTGGCACGTAAATATCTTGCAACGGCAGCTACAGTGCCATGGTAATGTTTGTTCTCACTTTCTAGTGACGTAAACAAGCGGGCAGCATTATCTCCTGCAAATGTAAACAAACTTGTTTGTCTGAGGCCTTGGCTACACTTGCAGCTGTACAGTGCTGTGAGGTAAACCTGTCTTCGTACAGCTGAGTAGGGAAAGCGCTGCAGTCTGTCCACACTGACAGCTGACAGCGCAGTGGTGTGGCCACACTTGCAACATTTGCAGCTATGTTGGGAGCGGTGCATTATGGGCAGCTATCCCAGCATTCATGTGGCTGCAACGTGCTTTTCAGAACGGGGTGGGGTGGAGTGTGACAGGGAGTGTGGAGGGAGAGAGAGTGCTTTTTGGAGCGTGTCAGCACTCTATTTTGCAAGTTCCGAACTCCTGGCCCCCTGCTTGTTCATTCACTCACTCAAAGCAAACAGCAAACTGTTTGCTTTTTCTCTGTGGTACGAGCTTTGAAACCGGCACTTCCGCATTCCTGCAGCCGGTCACAACAATGGAGTGGATTGGCCACTTGACAAGGTGATCAGTACACACTCTGCGCTGCAGGTTGATTCCTGGTACACACTCGGAGGGGAGAGTCGTAGCCACTCCACTGTATCTCTTATGCTTCTCGGGGAGGTGGAGTACCTGTAGTGGTGTACCCAGGGAGATACAGTGCTGTACGTGCCTTGCCAGTGTAGCCGGTCAGTGAGTTACAGCGCTGTGGGCGGCTTTACAGCGCTGTAACTCGCAAGTGTAGCCAAGGCCTGAGTGACTGGCTGAACAAGAAGTAAGCCTGAGTGGATTTGTAAGCTCTAAAGTTTTACGTTGTTTTATTTTTGAATGCAGTTATTTTTTGTACATAATTCCACATTTGCACGTTCAACTTTCATGATAAAGAGATTGCACTGCAATACGTGTATTAGGTGAATTGAAAAATATTATTTATTTTGTTTTTTAGAGCACAGATATTTTAATCAAAAATAAATAATAAAGTGAGCACTGTACACTTTGATTTCAGTTACAACACAGAATACAATACACCTCTACCCCGATATAACGCGACTCGATATAACAGAAATTTGGATGTAACGCGGTAAAGCAGCGCTCCGGGGTGGGGGAGGCTGCGTGCTCCGGCGGATCAAAGCAATTTCGATATAACGCGGTTTCACCTATAACGCGGTAAGATTTTTTGGCTCCCGAGGACAGCTTTATCTCGGGGTAGAGGTGTATATTTGAAAATGTAGAAAACATCCAAAAATATTTAAATAAATTGTATTGTTATTGTTTAACAGTGTGATTAATCACAATTAATTTTTTTAATTGCTTGACAGGCCTAGTATTTATATATGTTCCTTCCCTATTCAACCCCAAAACAAAAACCGCATGAGCGCCAAAAACATGTCCCTGATTAATTGAACATTTAGTGCTAGCTGCTCACTAAAAACCTGATTCTACTCCAAGTATTCATGACTAAGCTCCAATTGATAACAATAGTACAAGATCACAACCTAAATTATATTTGTTAGTGCCTGGCAAACCCCAGAACAAGGGGAAAATGTCATCTGGCTTTCTGCCAGCGGTGAATGAGATTCTAAAGCACTACTTCCTAGCCGTGTGTGTTACATGGGAGAATGTAGCCTACTCTGATACAGACTGCATAACCTACCGAGTACTATAAGAAAGTATAGAAACGGAAAACAGTCATTGTGACCACTCTCCTCTAACTTGTAACCCTCTTCCCATGCAAATCTATTCTTAGCCATCATCTTCCTTGTCTTTGTAGCCATGAAGCTAGTTAGGGCTCCCTGTCGGAAAAGTTAAGTAATGTGAGAAGAATGAAGGGCTGTAGTTTGAAATGGCATTGGCCCTCTTAGGCAATTGCAATATGCATGCAAGTCTCTGGAATACAATTACATGATATTAAAGTTGCGATTCTCCAGTTAGCTTTATAAAAACAAAATATGGTAACTATAAGAATAGCTTATTATGGGAGATGTTATGAAAATATTATATTAAACCACGGTAGTTCTGTTTGTGACGCTGCTTAAAGCATGGCAGGTTGTGTTGGTAAATGAAAATAAAGCGTTGCTCTTAGCAAATGTTATGCCAGTTCATTTTCTTAAATTAGCTAACCAGTCTGATATGAATATTAACTTAAATGCTGATAGGGCTTCTCAGATATAAACTGCCAGCACCTGATGAGTAAGTCAATTTGTGCCAATTTGGGAGATAATCAGAGTTAATCTTAAAGCTATAGGAATCTTGCTGGGTCCTGTAAACTGCTCTTTGAGGAGCCAATTTTTTTTTTTTTTTTTTTTTTTTTGTAGGCTGGCTGCCGTGAAAAAGTGGTATGTAATTTTTTCAAGCACAGAATGTGTAGTTGAGCGCTAGACAAACAGTCTTTCATCCCTGTTGAACAAACTAAAGAGCCGTTAACGTCACGCCTGATCTGGGCACAGTGTTACCTATTGTTGGCACTTATATCTCTGGAATACAGAGAATTTTTGCTGCGAAGTAGCAGGAATGAATAAGTTGCATTTGTCTACCTGTTTCCCCTTTCTGAGAGTACCTATCTATATAGTGTGTGTGCGTGCGGAAACATTTTAAGCACTGGGCTGTGTCTTTAACCTGGCTCTTCAGTAATTGTTGGTGAAAGAAAATGAAACCACTTACCCAAGTCCAAAATGGGTATTGTAGAAGATACTACACTATTGCTGGCAGAAAAGACTTTGAAGTGGAAGTACTTCTCTGCCTTGTACTTGGGATCAAGAAAAGGAATAGGAAATGTCTCTATGGGGAATGGAATTTGTTGCAGACATTGTCCTTTTTCCTCAATGGAAATAGTCCTCTCTATCTTAGAGTGGCAGCCAATTTGTAGTAGCAGACATGCCAACTCTCGTGAGTTGACCATGAGAGTCGCTATTTCAGTGTAAAATTAAGCCTCACTCAAGATCTCTCAAATATCCTGACATCTGAGAGCTCTAAAAGTGAGGCTTAATTTTACTTAAGTCCTGTCAGGCGCCCCGGGCGCGGCAGGGCCTCTGCCAGTCTGGGAAGTGGGAAAAGGACCCTGCTGCAGCTCCCGCCCCCCCAGGTCTGGTGAGGGCGAAGAACCCTAAGGAGCAGAGGTGAGGTTTGGAGGATTTAATATGGCCCGGGGGCTGCAGTGCGGGGTGGAGGGCTGTATTGATGGTGGGTTCTGAGCAGATGGGGTGAGTGCTGGGAGGGTGAGCTGAGGGTGGTGGGAGTTGCTGGGGTAGGGGGCTGAACTGATGAGATGGGGGCTATGGGACCGAACTGAGCAGGACTGGGAGGCAGAATTAATTGCGGGGCAGAAGATGGGCAGATGTAGGAGTGAGAGCTCCTGCAGCAGTGGCCAAAATCACCTTATCCAGTACGTGGGACAGTGGGCAAAACTAATTGTCACATTCACACACCCTGGGGATGGGCAGGGAGAGTTCAAAAGTCAGGAGACTGACGTAAAAACCACAACGTGACATTTAAAAAAAAAAAAAGATAATTTTTGAGCCAATCTCATGATTTTTGGGGGTCCAACTCTTGATTTTTGATCTCTTGACGTTGGCAGGAGTGAGTAATTATTTATTTTGTTTCTCTATATCTTAAGGGGTACTTTGAATATTTCAAAAAATTTAAAAAGCTTTGCCTGGGCATGTCTTTAGTAACTAACTGAATTTGTAATTCTTAAAATTTACTGAGGCTTCCATGAGTATACTTGTCTTAGCTGTGCCCATTTTTATTATTAGCTGAGACATTTTTATTATTTGTGAAAGAACATAATCCAAGTATTCCATTTAACCGCTTTAATGAGAAGGCTCAGTGTATTGTTGCAGAATATTGCTGTTATTGACAACTTGTTCTATTTTGATTGGGTTAGGGCAGTAAATAAAAGGTACTTAATTTACATAAGTTTATTAAATGATATTCTCAAGAGGGGTGTAGAAATAATTTCAAACGCTGTTTACAGTGTTGTGACAGCTGATCCATTTACAAATTAGATTATTGAGAAGGGTTGGAATGGAGGGATAGCATGGCTTGTTCCCGGGTTTCTCCAATATGCAAATAATGTCCAACATTTCTTGCTTTTAGGAAAGAGCAGCCCTTCCCTTCTCTCTCTCTTCCCCTCCTCCCCCCAAATTGAAAGGCTTTGCTCTGAATGAAGAAGATTTAACTTCCTGAAGGGGGAAGAGAGGAGGGTTTTCTGACAGCACTAACCGTTTGCCAGTGATCTGTGTTAAATATTTCCTCTGTCCTTAGATGCCTTGCAAAGTTGGTGTCTATTATGACTATGCGCTGTGGTACATACGCTAGTGTCTTCTAACCTGGTCTTCCTTTGGCATTCAATAGAAATGTATTTTTAAAGTACATGCAGATTTTGTAGCATTGTCTGTAAAAATAATCATTCTATTAATAAAAGTTATGGGAAACTGAGGGAGGTGAAAGAAGAATATCTTATGCCTAGTTTATGATGTTTGTGGTTGGGGAGGGAAGAGAAGAGAGGTTTTTATTTCCTTCATCAGTCAATTTTTTTAAAATATCATAAGATGTTAGTTCAAGATATATTGGTATAGTGAGTAAAATTTGCTTTCTTTTCCTTAAGTAAACAGTCTAGTGGAATGTGTGTTCAGAGTGATGAAGCCTATTTGGTGTGAAAGAAGTAAAATTAATTTACACACTGTCACAGCTGCTGTGAGCTCAGAGTGGAAGTTAACGTGTGTTCAGTGTTTTGTGATAAACTCATTCAGAACATTATTACCTTGGAGTGGGGGGGAACCAAACCAGACCCTGCATTTCCCAGAAATATGCGTGTCCACCTGAGGCTTTGTCCTCACACAGCCTTGCATTGCTTTAACTAAAATTTTTTGATTTAAACTGATTTAGTTAAACTGGTGCAAATTTGTGTGTAGACACTTATTCTGGTGTGAGAGTGGCTTATTGTGGTTTAGTTTGCTTCTATTAAAACAAAACACCTGAACCAAAATAAGCCACCCTCAAACTGAAATAGGTATCTACACACAAATTTGCACTGGCTTAACTACAGGTATCTGGTTTAAATTTAAAATGCCAGTTAAACTAGGCCTGAGTCAGAAGCTAACAGTAATGATACAAGCACTTTTTAAAAGTGTACTTTTTGACTTTTGAATGACTTTTTTTACAACAGGTGTCCTTGACTTTTAATTTTGAGAATAAGGTCAATTTACCTATGAGTCACTTGAAAAACACCCCCTCTTTATTATTCATATTCATGAACTTTCCATGCAGGGAGGAAGAGCTGTTCAGTCATGTTGACTACACCGTTTTTGCAGATGTCTTAAACTCAGCAGTGATTGCTGCTAAATACTGTACTATTGTCAAATATGTTAAAACCAGCATGGATAAAATCCTCCCCTTCATTTTTCAGAGGCTGAGGGTTTTTTTAATACTTAAGTGGTTTTAATATCTTATCTGAATCATCTCAATACCAATATGCTACAAATTGATTTTTAATGTTCACATCTAATAGTTATCAGAGTCAAAGTAGTACATCCATGTTCAATTAAACATACATGTATCTTGAAAGTTGGAAGTGTCCATTTCAATAAATAAACTTTAAAAATCTAGAATATAATGGAGAAAAATGAAACCCTAGAAGCAAAAGCACAAAGACTATAGAGTATTTTTTTAAATTTTAAAATTTACTATGAAAATGTTATTAGATGTTTAAAAATACAGAACTTAATTTGCAATTTGATTAATATTTTGGCTAAGAGCAATATCAGGCTGCATTTTGATGAATTAAAATTATGGCATAATTCTTTAAAATATAGTGTGCAAGTAGAAAGAACAGTGAGTGAAAATTAGAGTACAGCCGTCGGAATAGTTCAGAAGCAAGAGTTATTCCATAAGTGCACATAACTAACTTTATAGACTAGTGAGAAAAGGTGAATGAGGTAATAGCTTTTATTGGACCAACTTTTGGTGAAGAGCTACGCAGAGCTCTTCATGAAGTCTGGGATATATACTCGAGCATCACAGCTAAAAGCAAGGTGGAGCAGATTATTTAGGCTAGGTCTACACTACAGCGGGGGTCCGACCTAAGATACGCAACTTCAGCTACGTGAATACCGTAGCTGAAGTTGCGTATTTTAGGTCGGCTTACCTAGCGGTGAGGACGCGGGAAAGTCGACCGCTGCCGCGCAGCCGCCGACTCCGCTGCCGCCTCCTGCCGAGGTGGATTTCCGGAGTCGACGGCAGAGCGATCAGGGATCGATTTTACCGCGTCTTCACTAGACGCGGTAAGTCGATCCCCGAAAAACCGATTGCTACCCGCCGGATCGGCGGGTAGTGAAGACAAAGCCTTAGTGTAAATAGCAAGCACATATTGTAAGGGACCTTTCAAAGTAGAGTGGCCTATTAACACCTCTGCAGTCATAGGACAAAAGGTGGTGGTTAGTGGGTTACAGATTTTATATGTGAATGACTTGCATTCTTTCTTTCTGAACTACTATTCGTAGCTCAAATTTTATGAACTACTTCCATAGCTGTTATAACAGACGTATCAAATTTGTTAATGCTTTCTGGTTTGAAAATTTTAGTGTAATTGTACCCAGAATTAACAAGTCATAAACAATAAAAATCAAGTTTATTTGACGATGATGCAGTTTTCAATCCCATTCCTGTAAATAAGCTGCTTTGGTTGAAGTGACTCTTTTCCTTGTTTAGTGTAGTCAACAGGATTGCAACTTGCTGAATGAGACTGCCTTGGTTTCGGTGTGAAACTGTGTACCCTTTTGATAGTTTATAAGCCAGTTTGCATTTACAGCTTTCACCAAAGAATTTGAAAACATCTCCCATCTTTATCTGTCTGTTCACCTTTTGTCATACTTAGGCTATGTCTACACTACCCAGCTTTTAGCGATATAGCTGTGTCGCTACAGCCATGCCGCTAAAAGTCATGCAGTGTAGCTGCTGTTTGTTGGCTCTCCTACCGACAAAAAACTTCCATCCCCAATGAGTGGTGTTTGCGTTGTTGGCCGGAGAGTGCTCCAGCTGACAACGCGCTGTTCACACTGGCACTTGTCGCGGCAACATTTTTTTCTCGGGGAGGGAGGTTAACTCTTCTGAAAGACAAAAGTTTTGTTGTTCAATTGCCAGTGTAGATATAGCCTTAGATTGCAAGCTCTTTCAGACATGGGTTGTCTTTTTATGCTGTGTGTGTACAGCACCTAGCCAGCCCAACTGAAGTTTCTAGGTATTACCACAATACAAATAAAAAATAATAATTTCACGCTGATCAATTAAGCATGAGATAAAGGAGTTGGCGGATGTGATTGCAGAGCCATTGGCCATTATCTTTGAAAACTCATGGTGATCGGGGGAGGTCCCAGATGACTGGAAAAAGGCTAATGTAGTGCCCATCTTTAAAAAAGGGAAGGAGGAGGATCTGGGGAACTACAGGCCAGCCAGCCTCACCTCAGTCCCTGGAAAAATCATGGAGTCAGGTCCTCAAAGAATCAATTCTGAAGCACTTAGAGGAGAGGAAAGTTATCAGGAACAGTCAGCATGGATTCACCAAGGGCCTGACTAACCTAATTGCCTTCTATGAGGAGATAACTGGCTCTGTGGATGAGGGGAAAGCAGTGGATGTGTTATTCCTTGACTTTAGCAAAGATTTTGATACGGTCTCCCACAGTATTCTTGCTGGCAAGTTAAAGAAGTATGGGCTGGATAAATGGACTATAAGGTGGATAAAAAGCTGGCTAGATTGTCGGGCTCAACGGGTAGTGATCAATGGCTCTATGTCTAGTTGGTAGCCGGTATCAAGCGGAGTGCCCCAAAGGTCAGTCCTGGGGCCAGTTTTGTTCAATATCTTCATTAATGATCTGGAGGATGCCGTGGACTGCACCTCTTCCGTCACTGTAGGAAGTGACTACACTATAGTGTTACAGTGGTGCAGCTGTAACTGTGGTGCTGTAGTGCTTGTAGTGCAGCCAGACCCTTCATTTCCGTGCCTCCGTTTACCTCATACGTACAATTGTGCTAACACTTCTCTACCTTACAGTGGTGGTGTGAGTGTCATTGTTTGTAAGGTCCTTTGAAGGTGAAAATTACTGTGTGCTGCAATTCTGTTTTTGAAGGTTTGGAAGTATCTGTAGAGCCACTCCACAGGACTGATCATGTTTCCAGAGTTCACACAGCTACCTGTACGCAATATAGGGTGACCAGATATCCTGATTTTATAGGGACAATCCCGATTTTTGGATCTTTTTCTTATATAGGCTCCTATTACCCCACCACCCCCGTCCCGATTTTTCACACTTGCTGTCTGGTCATCCTAACTCAATATAGCCTTGATTGAAACAGCAATTTGTTCCAACCTGAGCTCTTGTCTCATTTCAGAAGTCTAATGTCATGCATAAAGCAATATTCAGGGTTTCAGTGTGGAGTTCTCCAGACCCTTGTTAAGAAATGTGTAATGATGGAATGGCCTCTCTGACTGCAGTATTCACCTGCAGCACAGAACCTATAGCTATTTTGTTATGAAACATGAGAAATAATAGAGCTGTCACTTAGCTATTTAAAATGACCATAACTGCATTTAACTTTCTGTATTGAACAAGCAGCAGAAATAATCTATTTAGAATACATTACTGTACATCTGATTGTTTGAAATATAAAACTCTGCTTTCTTTAATTTATGTGGGGGCTTGCCATTCATTACTGGTAAATATTGATACATCTAATTTTTAACAACAAATTGGTTGTGAATTTTACTGTACGATGAAAGATTAAAAACCTTAGCTTAAAAGAATATCTAGTTAGAATACTTACTACATTTTATGGGACAAATAGTGATTTACCTTATCTATCATAAATATCAATGGCTGCCATCAAAATCAATTTTCAGGATATTTTTCTATTTTGACAGCAGATGTGAGCCTTTCTGATTTTAAATATAAAAATATTTTTACTTTTCAGTTTGGAGGTTTTTCCCCCCAACCATTAAAAAAAGCAAACCCTGATTTTATCTCCTTTTTCTTACTACTGTGTACTTTGGCTTAAAATGGGATAGCTTAGCTTTTGTGTGTGTGTGTGTGTGTGTGTGTGTGTGTGTAAACTTGTGCAAGCAATGTATTTGTTAGTCAAGATCTGGTGGAAAGCTCAACGTAAATAAAATTAAGATTGACTCACTATATTTACAGAATAGCAAAATACTTCGTTGGCTTTGTTGATTTTTAAAAAGGTTTCTATTCCAAAAACTTCTACAGAGAATTCAATGACTGCTCACAGATAAAAGAAGAGAATTGAAATTGGATTCATTATCTGTAACGGCAAAGCCTAGTGCCTTCAGTTTTAAATGCAGTCAGTAAAAATGCTTGGCTTTATCATGCAAATGTTTAAATCTCTGCATGGATATTTATTTCCTTCATACAGATCATAAAGTTTAAAAATCTTAACAAGAGTGCATTTTAGTGCATATGTTAGTGAGTTACTGATTATGTGATGGAGAAATTCCAGAGGTCACTACTAAATTGTCTCTTCTGTATTATAGCATGCTTTTTTGCTAACAGACTGACCATTTAAAAATATTTTAAAATAAAGGCCAATACCGTGTCCAGCTGAAAATAAGGAAGCATTTTAAATAGACAGAATACACTGCTCTACAGCCAAAATGCTTCTGAAATAAATGTAGTCAAACTTTACTAATTCTGGGTCACAGAGAACGAAAATGATGCTTAAAATTGTTGATTGGCTCTAGTTTTCAAGATATGCTATTGGGTCAGTATATACGACCCTTGACTTGGGAATGGCGGAGGATAAGTGAGTTATAAAGGGAAGGGATCTCAATTTAAACCAGAAATGACTAAAATACATCTTTGACTGGATCTATGAATAAATCTATGACTGGGTTTGGACAGTACTTGCTTTTTAGGCAAAACAATGAATGATGCAATCTGAAGCTGGTATTGCGTCATACATGATATGAATTGCATCATGTTATTCCTAGAAGTCATGGATGATGCAAGCATCACGAAGCTTACATCACTCTGCTGAACAAATTGCCCTATATCAGCTCTAGAAATCATACAGTGTCGTGCTCTCTTATTTGTCAGTGTTGGATTTTGCAAAGGGACACATTTCTGTTTAGCCAAAGTGAGCAGAGATGCCTCGTACTTGTGTGAACAGTGCAGATAACTTCTGCTATGTTTGTGGTGAAGTGACTTTTGCATCACAAAAGCGCAGTATAACCACTATGGTTAAGAAAGCCTATCACCTTTATTTTGGCTGCAAAATTGGAGATCAGGACAAGAGGTGGGCCCCACACATATGCTGCAACACTTGTGCAACAAATCTTCGCCAGTGGTTGAACAGGAAAAGGAAATCTATGCCTTTTGCAGTGCCAATGATTTGGAGAGAGCCAACAGATCATACCAGCAATTGTTACTTCTGCATGGTGCCTCCAGTTGGGAAAGGTGTGTCAAAGAAGAAAAAGTGGACTGTGTATTATCCAAACATTCCATCAGTTATACGCCCAGTACCCCATGGAGAAGGACTGATGCACCAGAATCATTCTCACTTGAGTCAGACGAGGAAGAGGAAGAGATTGAAACTTCTGGTCCTGAACCATCAATGTCACAGGACCCACATTTTCTCCCATCCTCCTCCTCCTCTGAACCACACCTCATAACACAAGGTGAACTGAATGACCTTGTCAGGGATTTGGAACTACCCAAGAGTAAGGCAGAGCTGTTGGGCTCCAGACTACAGCAGTGGAATCTCCTGGCAGGTGATGTTAGGGTTTCCATGTTCCGTGACCGTCAAAAGGATCTTGTCCCATTCTTCTTCATGGAAGGTGATCTTGTAGCCTGCAACAACATCGATGGTGTGATGGCAGCCCTCAACATCGTTCACGATCCAGATGAGTGGAGACTGTTCATTGATTCATCGAAGACGAGTCTTAAAGCTGTTTTACTGCATAATGGCAATGTTTTGCCATCAATTCCAGTTGGTCATGCAGTCCATATGAAGGAAACCTATGACAAGATGGAACAACTTTTGAGGTGCATAAACTATGACCAACATCAGTGTCAGCTTTGTGGCGATTTGAAGGTTGTTGCTCTCTTGCTTGGTCTGCAGACTGGATACACAAAGTACTGCTGCTGTTTTCTCTGCGAATGGGATAGTCGTGCAAGAGATTCCCACTACATCAAGAAAGATTGGCCACTCCGACAGTCATTGGAGCCTGGGAGGAAAAGTTTTCAGCATCCACCACTTGTTGAATCAAGGAAGATTTTGTTACCACCCTTACACATCAAGCTGGGTCTGATGAAGAACTTTGTCAAGGCCATTGACAAAACACAAGCAGCTTTCAAGTACCTCCGTGGAAAATTTCCAAGGTTAAGTGAGGCTAAGATAAAGGAAGGTGTCTTTGTTGGTCCTCAGATTCGTGAACTTCTTCGAGATGATGCATTTGACCATGCACTGCGTGGCAAGGAAAAGACGGCATAGAAAGCCTTCCAGTTAGTGGCAATAAATTTTCTCGGAAACAACAAGGCAGACAACTACAGGTTGTTGGTGGAAAACCTCCTCAAGGCATACAAAAGCTTTGGTTGCAACATGTCACTAAAGATACATTTTTTGCACTCTCATCTAGATTTTTTTCCACCGAACTGCGGAGCAGTGAGCGACGAGCACGGCGAGCGATTTCACCAGGACATTGCAACAATGGAGAAATGCTATCAGGGCAAATGGAGCCCATCAATGCTTGCAGACTATTGCTGGACAGTGACAAGAGATGCTCCATTTAATGAATATAAGAGACAAGCCAAGAAGCGCCGAGTAGACACTGAATAGCACTAAACTATGTACAGAATAGTTTTTTGCCTTTTGTTTCATAATAAATTTTATTTATCTAAGCCTTTTGCTGATTTTTAAAGTGATACATAAACAGGACAGGTGAAAGATTATCATGTAAAGCAACCATAAACACATGAAAAGACCTAGGTTTACAATTTATGATTAAAACTCTACCATCTACACAATATACATAGACATAAAATGTAAAAACTTAAATATCTTAGAAACAGTAGCCAATCAGTTGTTTTCATTGTCATATTTGAATTCAGCACATCAAAATACATAATAAATAGCACATTTTATCTCTGAAGCAGACGACTTCTCAAAAATTGTAGACCAGTGATATAAGTATGCAAATTTGAATTTGATCAAGACACTGTGGGTGAAACCCTAAACTCTTGCAAAATATGCTATGGGATTTTTGTGTCAGGACCCCTGCGTGTCCCCGCCCCAACCCCCTGCCCCAGTCCAGAGCCCACACCCCTCATCCCCTCCCACACCTCAACCTCCTGAACCCAGCACCTAAACTCCCTCCCAGAGCCCGACCCCTGCACCCCCTCATGCACCCCAACCTCCTGCCCCATTCAAGTCACCTCACTTTATTTTCATTTACTTCCCATTACTAATAATATAGGAGGAGGATGAAGAAAAAAAGAATGAAAAATGGGGAGGGGGGGCCGAAGATAAGAGAGAATGTTTTTTCTTGGCTGGGTCCTGAGGGGGGCGGGGGGGACGAAAATTAAGCTGCGCACAGGGCCCCACTAACTCTAAATCCGCCACTGATCTCTAGTGTATTGTCATTGTTTCTGCAAAATCTTCTGATCCAATTTTATTGCTGTTAGTGGGCTCAGTGGATCTAATTCCTGTACATAATAGTGGATTTCATGATGAGCCAAGTAATTATGGATTAGTTTAGCAGGATTTGTTGTCACAGCTGGAAGAAAAGTGTCTTCGTGAGCAGGTTGATACTTTTTTTCGGTGTGTTTATAAGTTCTGTAGCTGAGACTACTTGATCTTATGCAGCATTCTCTAGCACCTGCATAGTGTCTTCCTCTAAGGGCTTGTCTACACTGGCACTTTACAGCACTGCGCTCAGGGGTGTGAAAAAACACCCCTCCCCCCCCCCCGAGCACTGCAAGTTTTAGCGCTGTAACGTGCCAATATAGATAGCGCACCAGCACTGGGAGCCGCGTCCCTCGTGGCTTGTGTAAAAAATCACCTCCACGACAGCGCTTTAACATTGCCAGCAAAAGACATGCCCTTAGAAGTAGTTATTAATGCCATCTTAAAAATTCCCTCCCTTTTGTCAGCACACGGACACAACTTGTTTTGTTCCTATTAAACGTACGGTAGGCCAAATGAATCTTTAATACTATCTACTGATTTGATATAGTGTCATGGACTACGTCTGCCACTTAGAATGTGATCAGAAGCTGGCACTGGAGTAGCAGGAGAGCTGACAGTATAAGCTGTTTTAATCCTGGATAGAAACTGCTGGTGAGAAGTGGTTTCCCCCCCATCACTTGACAAAGTGGGGGCAGAGAATTAACTGGTCGATCTGTAATACTGTAGGTATATGTTGTGGTTTTGGCTGGATTACCCTATATGAATTTTTATTCTTAAGTAACTTTTTCCCTCATAAAATCAGACTTATTCATGCATGCAGCATAAAAAAGGTGTAAGGTGCCATGCTGGTTTGATTCTAAATAGAGTATAAATGTTAGTCTAATGTGGTGAGGGTGTATCAGAGAGTTTGGAAGCTTGTTTTGAGAAAATCAGACCAATTCAATGCTGATAGTAGGGATATATTTGAGAGTTGTTTCAGAAAAGATTCATTTACCTTTTGATAAATTTCCTAGAACTACTGAGATATAAAGTTACTCACTTTCACTGGGCCCCTTACTGCATGATTTCACAATTGTCCATATAAGGGTGTCTGATTTCTCAGAGGAACACATTAACTAAAGCTTAATCTATTCTTTAGATAGCGTCATTGAGGGGTGCTTCCGTAACATCTGATAATGAATGTCTTCAAATAATTTCCAAGACCTTTTAGAGTGATGATTTGAAACAGAGGCAGTATTCAGTGGTTAGAACTGTAGTACTTCATGTCAGGAGCAAAAGGGCAGTGTCATATGTTAGGGGGCTTATTCCTTCACCCTCTCACTTCCCTGGTCCTTCTCGCATGAACAGAGAGCAACAATACCCGAAGTCCAAAGGCGCAAACAATTTGATGTTTATTGGGGTGAACTTCCAGCAAGCATGATTCCAGTTTCCTTCCTCAGTGTCCCCCTTCCCAGCTCTGACACCACAGAGCCATCCCTGTTCCCATTCCCTGTTCCCATTCCCCCTGTTGCCGGCACAGAGGGCCCGAGGCAAAGCAACAGCGGGGTTCGTTGCCCGGTGTGCTTCGCGCCAATAAACACACCAGGGGGAGAAGCAAACAAAGTTTATTTGGGATCCCAAAGCGGTGCTAGGAGACAGGCACGTCTCAAATCAAGCACACTAACAGAAACAGTTTTTCTTCTTTTATACATTTTGCAGTTAAGCCTCACCCCCCCCCCCCCGCCTTCCCCTCCTTTCCTCCCCCTCTACCCCTCCCTTCCCTGGTAACAGTTACTAAGCAAATAACGATTACATTTAAGCAGTTAAGTCATTCTTGGCAGCTATAAGTTTAGCTCGTTAGTAACTTCTTTAAACCGTTATCTTGTCCTTTTTCCCTTCAGCCAGAAACATGCAGGCCTCATTATTACCGCTTGAGCAGGGGGTTGCACACAGATAACTGGTTGCTTACATATTCCAATTGCACCTGGCTTTTGAGGTTGATTAGAGTTTAAACATGGAAGGATAGAGTTTGGTTCATATAGGCCTAGTGCAGGAAGGCTTCATTGACACTTAGTGGCCTTCCACCCTCCCGAGTTACCTAGGGTGATGCCTAGTGAAGTCAACACCCCCTTAGCAAAACATGATTCCAATTTCCCCACCCCCATTCCCCCCTTACTTCCTGATTGACTGCAGACTATATAGTAAAACTTGAGTTCTGTTTAGCTATAACTTAACCAATCATTTTACTGAAATTTAACTAACCAATCCTAACATACTGTAACATGGTTATTTAACCAATTATATTCCACCACCTTAATTAGTTTACACCCAGCAAAATTAATTATACAGCAGACCGAAACAATTACAGAACCAGACAGAGACCATGCAAATAAACATACAAAACAATACAGAAGTGAGGATTTCACAACTACATCTATACAGACATAAGGGTTTTCCAGCTGTGTCTATTGATAAGTAAGTTCTTACCAGACAGAAAACTATCAAACTAAATTTCCTTTTACATGTTCTAGGCTCTTTCCTTTCTCTGGAGGTGATAGGAATATCAGGACAGGATTGTATTCCTAACAGCCCAATAGCACCTTATTTCCATGTGACTAGTTTGGAATGTGAGGATGTGACCGTTCACTTCTCAGCTTATGGCTGCCTCTGCTGCTTAGCCAAAGGCCTTACTTAGCCTAAGAACAGAGCCTCAGACTGTCCCTTACACATACAGAGAGTGATTTTGATTCTTTCTTTTATACCTCTATAACTAGCTAAGTGATAAGAATACACCTAAATTCTTAAAGTATAGGCCTTTACAGACAGGCCTGAATATCTATATCCTAACATCATAACTCTACTGAGATGTAACTTATATATACTAGAATCTTTTTGTAATACATATTTCCTGGACACCAAATTTCTATGGTAAAATGTTTTAATAGCATGTCTATATATGCTACTAATTCCAAATTCTGGTTTAGAATGCACTAATTCTATGATGATGTTTTGAGACGTTTCTGACCTCAGAATTCCATTTAAAACTGTTTGACTATAAGTTTTTTTTATATATAGAACATAAGTTCCATCGGACGACTTCTCCATCCAAGGAAGCATATTAAATCTCCCTGTTGATGCATGAGCTAGCTAGATTGGGCAATTAAACATATGTATGTATGTACATAAAGCTGTTACGACCATATGGGCTGCGGTACTACTTTAGGCTAGCAGCATAAGTAATACCTAGATTTTCTCAATTTCCTACCTTAGTGGCAGTTAATATTCTATATGAGGAAAATCGCTCGATACAGATTTACTGTCACAATCTATGAGATCATAAATGGGCAGCTCCCACAAAGTCTTTGATGCTACAATCTTAACAAGTAAGACTTCTTGAAGACTTGAGAGTTTGCTTCTGTTCACAGTATCATCTTTTCCACGGTCAAATCAATGATAATCTTAGACCACTTCAGATCAGTATTGTAATTATGTCCCGTAAGGCTGAAAAGCATTTGTTCTTCTTTGCGTATATGTCCCTCTGGATTCTTCACCCTAGGATGTGCCCACGCCCATGGACTCTTGATTGGAGACTGCAAAATAGTGCTTGTGGGCCCATGCCTGCTCAGAACAATGCCTCGAGCTCCAAACAAGAAGATATAGGCAGAGGAGAGCCTCCCACCACTCAGGTCCTTCTCAGCCGCCGGCGACTCAAGATGGAGTCTTTGCTGTTAGCTGTTTCAGCTTCCCACCTTTCTTTCACCTTGTGAAAGTCTTTATTTTTGTTTTTAGCTATTTACTTTTGGAATGCATGTTCCTGAAACGAAAGTTGATTTTAGTAGGACTCAGTCTGTCCAAAGATCCTGGCCATTCCAGAACCATCAGCAGCCCACCTTCCCTGAGCCTGAGAAGGCCTTCAGTAGAAGGAGCAAGTGGCAGAAGCAAGGACCACACATCCTTTCTTCTCAAACAGTCCCGCCTTCTAAGAGGCAGTTTTGAAACCTTGGCTGAGGGCATCAATCAACCCAGTTCACTGGATTCCCCATTGTGCAATTTTCCCCCTTTTGGAGATCGACTTTTCCACTGTTTACCTGCCTGGGAACTCCTTACCTCAGACAAGTGGATACTGGAAGTTGTCAGAGTGGGTTAATCTGTTCACTTCCACTCTACTCCTCAATCCCACTTCCACTCCTATTCCCTCTTCAGGGACCTCTCTCATGAAAACCTTTTAAGGCAAGAGGTCCTACCCCCACTCCTTCTGGGGACAGTAGAACTGGTTCCAACAGAGTTTATCAGGAATGGATTCTATTCCAACTATTTTCTAGTTCGCAAGAGAGACGGGAGGTTGGAGACCGATTCTTGATCACAGGAACTTGGAATAACTATGTTCTACCACAATACTTGAGAATGGTGTCATTAGCTACCATCATTCTTTCATCGCTGGATCCAGGAGACCACTTTGTCGCATTATCCTTTCCTGAGAGAAATTGGACAGTGCTCCATTTTGGACAAGGACTGTCTTTTTACTGCATGTTTGTGAAGTAACATTCCTAGCGAAAAGGAGCCCTCATTCTTGTTACCGTAATCCAAATAATACATTTTAAAAATAAAACCCTATCTCCTAATTTTCTTATCATTGGTTGCCTAATTTGCATGTTAATAGAAAGTTTCAGATGTAAACTTTGAATGATCCTAGCTCTTACCAGGTAGCCAATTAAAATCTACTTCCATAGATTATATGCAGAATCATAGGCTTTTCAAACATGTTATAACCTCATCAATGCTTTAACAGAGGGAGTGAGTTCCAGGAAGCTTCAGAACACCACTAGGCCCTGACCGCATATCTTTAGGGATCTCTCTAGCATCCAGAACAATGTTTGGTCTGGGGCATTTAAAAGTTGCTGTCTCACATGGTGAACACTGTTTGGGCCTGCAGTGTGGTTCAGGGCTGCCCAGAGGATTCAGGGGGCTGGGGCAAAGCAATTTTGGGGGCCCCTTCCATAAAAAAAAGTTGCAATACTATAGAATACTATATTCTCGTGGGGGCCCCACCGCGGCCCGGGGCCTGGGGCAAATTGCCCCACTGGGCGTCTCCCCCCCCACCCCCCAGGCGGCCCTGGTGTGATATTGAGAATGGTCCCTACCCAGATGTATACATGGCTTTCTAAACTTATAATTCTATCCAGTGGGGTAAACCAAGTGGATCTACTGCAAAGCTGGCATATTAAAAGGGATTGTGGAAGCTAAGCAATCAGTTTCCAGACAGGTAGAATGCGTATGCTAACACATTTGTATTTGTGAGGCCTCTGGCCCATGGGGTTTGATCCTGTACCCTTAATTATAGAGTCAGTGACGTATGATATGGATGGAACAAAACATTCTTCTTTAACTGTCAGAAGCCAAAGGTTTATCACATCCCATTAGAATTAGGAACATTCTTTAAAATCTGCTTCTGTTTAGAACTCTAAAATCTATTGTAAATTGTACAGGGAAGATAAACAGAATATTTCTCTTAACTGTTCTCTTACTTTATGATTACAGATAAAGTAGGTAAATCATTTTAGAGAGAAGTAAAGATTGATTTAATCTCTGTTTTTTGTCAGGGAGACAAAATCTTAAGCAGTATTAGTTATCAGACGCATCCTATAAAATAGTACAGTCTGGACTTAATATTTCTACAAATGCTTTTTCCTACAATAAATCACATTTTGCCATAGTACTGGTCGAAAGCAAAGAAGATGGTAGTGTAGTCTATATCTACACTCCTCCTTTAGTGAGCTTATCAAGTCTCTGTATTTCTAACTCTTCTGCCAGTAAAGATGGATGTAAACACTATTTCCACGTTCCAGGGCTACCTTGAATCTTATGGAACAGGATATTCATCACTAATACATTCCTTTAAAAAAATAACTCTGTACTTTGTCTTAGTATTTTAACTCCTTCCTGGGGTCTAGTTGGGATTTAGGGATTCTTAGCAGCTGCCTTATTGTTAGGGTGGCAGAATTTGATTTTTTTTTTTAAATATAATTTGGATAGATTATATCTGTGTTTATTTTTAAACATTTTCCCCATTTTTATTGATTTAAATTTTCACAAATTGTAGGAAATTACGGGGGGTTGGTGTGTCAGACAATTACAATGGCTGTTGAGATTCAAGAAGTTAAAACCTAAAAATGACTATAACCATTAAAACACAAATTGTAAATGACACATGTTAAAATATACCAAGTAAATATCCATAAATCAAGGTCTAAGTTCTCAAGCATTATTTTTTTTACTTTGCCTCTCTTTAAATTTGTGTTGTTATTGATGGAAATATTTTTTCATTAGTATTTGTGCGTATGGTGAAATCAACGTTTACTGATATTCACTGATAAAATTCTAATCCTTCCAAGCTACTTATGGATCATTGAAATGCAAAATCCAGCTTTACAATCTTGAATGAAGATTTTTGTTTTTGTTTTCTTTTTCCTTAGCTCTAATTTTAGCCAGGCGTGGAATCTAAACAGATATTTTCAAAATGTGTTTTTTCTTAAGGCCATATTTTAAAATGACACTGTCAGAGCTATTCCTTAAAAGTAAATTTTGGATTAGAGTTTTCAATAACTCTAAACATGTGTTCATGAAATTATAGTTTTATTATAAACTTTTAAAAGGCAAACATTTCCCTCTCTTTGCCAATGCAGGAGAGACCAAAAGCAAAGCTGACTAGAGATTGACTGGTTTAGTGTTTCACTCTATCTAGACGGAAACAAGCTTTAACAGCACAATGTTAAAAAGTTAGATTTTTAATTAGGTTTAATAGTCTGAAATTATAGTCATAGTGCAAGTAGTGAGGGCTCTTTTAATCTGATTAACCTGACCGTGTTCCTTTATATTTCTTCTAAAAACATAGTAATATGGAATAATTGTATGCCACTAGATCATTTTGTAAACATGTCTTGTGCCTGAGAAAGGTAAAAAGTGTAGGCAAAAATTCCACATCCAGCCTTGAGTAAAGGGACAAGTGAAAAACTCCTTCTTTATCCTCAGAATAGTCTACGTTAGCCCTATCATGATTTATTAAATTTCATATAGTCACCTATTTTTTTTTTTTAAAGTATGGGCATTACTTGATTCCGTACTCAACTGCAATTTTGTTTCATTTATCCACAGTTCCTTAAGTTCCTCTTACATATTTCTTGTAAGGTCAATTGACAGTATATCCCTGAATGCTCTAGTCTAGGTAGTAGCCTGTCTTAAAAAAGTATAAATCAACCCATGTAACATTTAGCTACTTTAGATATTACAATCAGATCACGTTTTCATATTTTCTGTCCGACAAATAATCCCAGTTTCATGAACTGAACCTCTCCTTTTAATCTTTTTTGTACCATTTCCAACTTGATATGATCTTCAGATAAGATCACCAAAACTGGAAGCTATTTCAAGAGTAATCTAACAAGAACCCTATAGAATGATAAGTTTCTATGAACTTTAGTAAATGCCAACATCTTATTAAACATGACTGCTTCTGCACATTGAAATGTGAATTTAAAAGCTGGATTTATTAAAAGATCTTTTCTTTTTGCAGTCTTATCTAATTCAGACCCTTTAAAGTATATTACCATACCATGGGCATTATTTCCATTCAAGTGCATCACTTTACACTCAGGCATAACACATTTCATGTTCTATCTCAAGTCCCATTAACCTTTTATTTATCTTTTAGAGCAGCTACATCTCTCTATCTTAACCGCATCATCTCTTTTAATATCTGCAGATTTAATCATTTTGAATAATCTTGTTCAAATAGTTCAGTAGTCACTTCAATAGGGCTATGTGTGAAGGTGAGCCAGGCCTTTGATCTTCTATGTGAGTATAAATCTGTTGTCAAACTTCATTTGAGCCACACAATACTTCCTAGGGTTTCAGTGATATCTAGCTGCTATGGTTTATTATTACACGCCCACAAAAACATTTCAGGTTGTTATTAAAATCCTGTTTCCAATAACAAAGGAAAACCTTGTTGTTGTTCCACAATTTCCTCAGCAACCAATAGTTTCTTATTTTACTGCTTTGAATTTCAGACCACTGATGTATTTAAAAACTATTTTATTTTTGGTTTTAGCATCCCTAGCTATGGCATTTTCCTTTCCCCTTCTTTTACGCTCTTCATATTCTCTCCTTTTTTGTAAAAAGCTCTTAACAATGCTCTACCTATTTGCATGCTATTTCTGCAGTCATTGAAATCCTATATTTGTAGCTTTCTTTTCTGTAGGTAAGATTAAAAAGATATCAATCACTCTCTCTGGCTTTAAAACTTTCATGTTTAGCTTTGCATAATTACATGCACAAAATAGATTCCATTAGAACAAATGGAAATTACAATAGTGTGATATATTGGAGAAGGGTATCCAACAGAATAGGTCACCTTTTCTTTCTGCTGCATACATGCTTTGAGAAAAGAGTGCAGCCTCATGGACAGAACTGGGAAGCAGCCTATGTGTGATGTCTGTGAGGTGGCTTTTAAAAATCCCAGTGAACATTCCAAAATTTTATTAATAGTTGTGATTTTTAGCAGGAATCATTTTTGAGCATCCCGTGATAGACACAATGAGCAGCATCTTCTTATCTCCCCAAAAGCCCATTTCCTTTCTCTTGGCCCAGGACTGCTCTACATGTAAAGCTATTCTTTGTTCTTTTACTCTGACAGTGTGTGATGTTGGTCTCCCAGTCCGTTGTCTCCAATCCATTATTTTGACACACATGAACTCATTCCTTCCCCCTTTCTTATGGAGCCGTGCGATACAGAAAAAGCTTGTCAGTTCTCTTTCCTTCATTTTATATCAAACATTGGGATAGGTTGACATGATAACGTAGCTGTTTCTCATAAGTGCCAATAAAACATTTAGAATCTCTAAACCTTTCTAAAGTCGTTTTTTAACATGGAACATGGAAAAAACTAAAAACAGATTTTATACAACATAGGCTTTACTGGTATTTTTGGGGATGATCTGTATGACTCACTTGTGTCTACCCTTACCAATAATGTCACCATCTCAAATTCATACCAGCAAAATCCTTAATACTATATATTTTGCTTCATCTTCCTGATGCCTCCAACACAAATAGTAATCTGCTGTGGATGTTGGGGATGTTGTCTGAGGTTAAATAGCCTGTATGGTTACAACAGCCAGATACCATGGACATGGGTGTGATATTAATAATCTTATAACGATAATGGTCTCTGTGTTCCTCTGTCCTTCCTTAGTGGACTGCATGATTTTTTAATTATATGACCAGAATTGGGAACTCAGCACTTTACCTATTACATATTAGATCCATTGTGATTTCTTGACCATGGGTAAGGCTACTCAATTTTTATTGATTCGGAAGTGGTGTTGAATACTGTAATGTACTAACACTGAGGGTATCAATTAGGAATGTGACCAGTGACCCCTTTGTGGTGAATAACATTTGCTTTTGGGGACAATTCTGTCCCAGTTTTGCTTGTTTTCACTATCTTTGTAATCTAACTGTGTAGTGCATGTTGTACAGAGCATTCAAAAATAGAACAGTTGTAGAATGGGCTGGAGAGGTGGTTTTAATCTTTTCAAATAGCTGATTGCAGCTTGTCAGCGTTGTCTCTGAATTGTTTAGAAGAGCAGCCAAAAATGCTGGATGCCTCTTTTATGATTACCTGGTTAGCTGCACCTATTGCTCTTTTTCTCGTGTTTCTGAACACACACCTCCTTAGGAGTCAGGCCTCTTTCCTTTATCTCTCCTGGATAGAATTCTATAATTCTCTCATGCTTAGCTCAGACCCTGGGCTACAATATCCTGTGTATCAACTACACCTCTACCTTGATATAACGCTGTCCTCGGGAGCCAAAAAATCTTACTGTGTTATAGATGAAACTGCATTATATTGAACTTGCTGTGATCCACCGGAGTGCGCAGCCCCCCCCCCCCCCCCGGAGCACTGCTTTACCGCGTTATATCCAAATTCGTGTTATAGCGGGTCGAGGTAGAGGTGTATTATTACCCAACAGGTCGGACCAAGTTCAGGCATCTGACCAGTGGTTTTCAGTCACCCTTCTTAAAACTTAAAGTATTGTTTATATTAGCAGCAGGCATAAAGCTTTTTTTAAAAAAAATTTTAAACAGTCACTTTACATGCCTGTCTTTCTTATCAAATGGCTTGTCATCCCCTGCTGGTCACCTAGGCAGGCCTAAGTTGTTTCAGCACCCATAGCTGGTTGCTATCTGTTTCCCCTCAAATAACTATCCCTCCTCTTTGTTAGAGAGAGACCCTTTTAAGACTGCCCCAGTTCTTTTGTTCATCTGTGTTCTTGGGCTTTAGACCTTCCTGTCCAAACCAGTCCTAGGCTCAGTAGGAAATCAAGCCAGATTCTTCAGCACCAGTGGGTCTGACATTGTCCTTTAAAACTAAGTGTGTGTTGAGGGTGAGCTTATCTTGAGCCATTCTTTTCCCTTCCTGTTTATTTTTTACTTATAGCCCTTAATATCTCAATAACCTGGTTAACGTACCATATTCATAAATTATTATAGAGTTGCTCCAAATCCATCCCAACTTCAAATGGCGGTACTGTAGTAAAAAGAGTGCAGCAGGATGACTTTATGTTGAATAGGAAACCATGATACTTTAAAAGCTCGTTTAAGAGAGACAGACATTTGAAACTTAAAATAATCTTTGGGAACACAAAATATTTTAAGTAAATTCATATTTGCTGAAAACAGAGGAATTTCAGAAGCAGCCCGTTTAGAAGAACAGTTGCTTAACTAGATTTGTATTTGGCAGCTTTATTTCTTTGAGCTTCAGATTATTTTTTTGTCCTATTTGCCTCTCATTTAATGTATTGTATAACTTTTATGTTCAGAATATACAGTTCTGCCTTCATGAATACTGCAATTTCTTAAAGGTAGAAAATGTTATTTAAATTCCTTTAAATCTATTTAGGAAATGTGACCCTGGAGATAATGGAATAAGCAGTATGCAACTGTTTGTGGGTTTTCTGTTTTTGAAGTATTACTTAAAAATCATTTAGTTAAAAGGTGGAGTGAAGTGGGATTTCAGATCTGCAATTAGAATAAAAAAATAATCCATTGCTTGGCGTATGTAGCTTGAAAGAAAAATGGAGTTAAAGTAAATAACCTTCCCCATCACCACCTTCATTAAATAATACAGTTAATGGATTTTTGAGGTTAAATCCTGATTTAGTCATAAGGCAACAGGTTATATGTAAACAAAAAACCACTAGTAAGGCTTAAAAAATGCAGTTGTTTCCAGTTTTAATTGCTTATTAAAACAACTGAATAAATTATTTCCATCAGTTTTGTTGTTTACTTTCATTTTAGCCACATAGTCCACTAGTCTTGTGATATTTAGGAAACATTTTGGTAATGGCTCAGTTGTAAGTGTGTGTTTGATTTGCACAAAAAGGTTCAGGATTTGAAATCATATTCCTTATATATAGGGCCCTACCAAATTCATGGCCATGAAAAATGCGTTATGGACCATGAAATCTGATGTCTCTCCTCCTTCTCCCATGTCCTCCTCCCCCTCCCCCTGGTGAAATCTGTTTTTGTGTGTGTGCTTTTACCCTATACTATATAGATTTCATGGGGGAGACCAGTGTTTCTCAAATTGGGGGTCCTGCCCTAAAAGGGAGTTGCGGTGGGGGTCTCAAGGTTATTGTAGGGGGGTCGCGGTATTGCCACTCTTACTTCTGTCATGACTTCAGAGCTGGGTGGCCAGAGAGCAGTGACTGTTGGCTGGACACCCAGCTCTGAAGGCAGCGCCCTGCCAGCAGCAGCACAGAAGTAAGGGCGGCAGTACCATACTATGCCATCCTTACTTCTGCACTGCTGCTGCTGGTGGTGCAGCCTTCAGAGCTGGGCTCCCAGCCAGCAGCCACCGCTCTCCAGCTCCCCAGTTCTGAAGGCAGCACCTGCCCCTCCCCCCCGTCAGCAGCAGTGCAGAAGTGAGGGTAGCAGTACCGCGACCCTCCCTACAATAACCTTGCGACCCCCTCCACCCCCAAACTCCTTTTTGGGTCAGGACCCCGACAATTACAGCACCATGAAATTTCAGATTTAAATAGCTGAAATCATGACATTTATGATTTTTAAAATCCTAGGACTGTGAAATTGACCAAAAGGGAGTGTGAATTTCATAGGGCCGTACTTATATAACAGCATCCAGGACAAATCTGTTGAGAACTTGTTAACTGTAAAGAAGGTGGTGGTCTTACAAGGAAGATATGCTGCTATGCAGAGTTTTTTGGGAAGAGTTATTCAATTCCAAACCAGAAAGCTCACCCTGTGGCACAGTAAATTAGAGCTTTTCTTTGAAAAGTACAGGTCCTGATAAATATTGAAGTAGTGGATGGGGAGCACTTGGTGAAATCACCACACTGATTGACAGGAAGGAAACAGTGGAACAAAAATAAATGCATCACATATCACTGTGCGTCTTTTGACAGGTCTCTGCTGCTCCTGACTGACCCCCCCCCCCCCTTAGTTTTCCCCCAGTCAGGAAAAGAGCTCTGTGTAGCTTGAAAGCTTTTCTCTCTCACCAACAGAAGTTGGTCCAATAAAAGATACTGCCCCCTTCCCCCCCCCCCCCCCCGTATCTCTTCAATGTAATAAACAGCAGTTCTTCTTCGAGTTCTGGTCCCTATGTGTATTCCACTGTGGGTATGCATGTGTTTCATATTCCTGGAGCCGGATAACCTTGAAAGCAGTGTCCATTAGTCCGTGCATACGACCTCGCTCTCCTTATGCCTCCAGTCGAGGAGATAAAGGGCGGGGCGGACTGACGGCCTCTCCAGCTCCTTCTTCCCATATCATGGTCCAGGTTGGAACCTCCAGTGTCCAGAGCTTTGTCGTCTTTTATCTATTGATCTGTAAATACATATGTATATATTTGTAAATAGTTTTTAGAATTTTATCCAGGAGTTTTAGCTAAAAGTTTTATAATTAGATTAGCTACCCCATCCTAGAATACACATAAGGGACCAGTACTCAAAGAAGAAGAGAAAGTTACTTACCTTTGTAACTGGAGATTCTTCGAGATGCGTAGTCCGTACCTCCTATTCCATTACCTGCCCTCCTTCCCCTCTGCTTCGGATCATCCTTGGATTTGTGGTACAGAAGGTACAGAAGAGACGATCAGTCCATCCTGCTCTTTATCTTCTTGGTTGGAGGCATGAGGATGCATCCACAGACTAACAGACCCTGCTTTCAAGACTTTCTGGCTTTGGGCGCATGGAGCATAGGCATATCCATAGTCGAATGCAGTTAGGGACCACACATCTCAAAGAACCTCCAGTTATGAAGGTAAGTAACTTCCTCTTACAGCACACCAGCTTCCTCGATATTATCAACTGAGATGGTGTAATACTGGCTGGTTTATACTATAGTGAGTGATTGTCATATGTTGTCTTAGGCCATAGCTGTATATGTGCATGTTTCAGAATACAGCTGAGAACTGTTAGTTGGTAAAATGCTAGGAATCAGTCCTGAATGTGTCCAGTTTGTGGGTGTGTATCTATAATGTTTTACATGTGTGAAAAGGCTTGACTAAAAGAATTAAATTTGGGAAGCAGGTGTTGGTGAATTGATGAGGGTATAAATGCTAGTCTTGAGATGAAGAGTTTTTTTCCAATACTGCATTATTATCTTTAGGGGTGGCTAAAATTGATTGGTATTACATAGGAGCTGTGTTGATTGACTTAGTTACAACTAACAAAGGCATCTTCAGAGAATATAAAGTAAGTAAAAATACTATTGTCCTAGATTGGATCATTTTTGTCTGTTGTGTGAAACTCCAGGTTATTAGGTTAAATTTAGAAAGTTCATGTTAAATTTCTAATAGTAATCATATTGCTTTGCTTCCCCTGTGTGTGTGTGTGTGTGTGTGTATGTATATATGTGTGTGTATTTATTTATTTTAGGTTCTGATAGGATAGTCCAACACAATTCAGAAAGTCTTAGGTGTGTTCTTCAGCTAAGTAACAGAAATTGCATACATTTTTGAGAACCCTAATATAGTTAAACATTAATTGACTCCTGCATTTTATACCATATTGTTCTCTCAATAAGAATTTTCCATAAGATTTTGAAAGTTAAATTGCTATTAGCCTTAGTGTCACATCCTAATTGCCTGTTGTGGAGATGATTAATATAATTTTAAGGTCAGATTGTCAGAATTGGAACTGGATATGCTGCTTGAAAGTCTGTCTTAGAGGGAAAAAGCAGGAGGGGGGGGGACAATTGATCCACTTAATGGTTCTTTAATTTCAAGTGAATAGCTCTTCACATTTGATAGGGAAACCTGTTAAAAACTTTGGTATGTAGTAAAGAATATTTGTAGATCATTTGATAATTATATACATAGTACTGTTGGAAGTCAAAAAGTTTTGTGCTTTCTGAGAAAATGGCTGTCAGTAACTTGAGGAAGTGCTGCAAAAAGTTGTAATTAGACTTCAAATCTTAAAATAAAAATGAAATTAACATTAAATAGAAAATTGTCTATGGCAATTTGGTTTCATTTTGGCACATTTAACTGCGATAGCAAACTTTTGATCCAAAAAGAAACTTATTAGCTCTGTATTTAAGTGAATTATCTGTTTTCAGGCCAAAGGAATTTTGAAGTAGCATTTGGATTGGAACATATTACTCAATAATTCTCCACATTAATCAGAAATAGGGCTATATTTGCCATTAAGATCCTGTTTAGTCTGAAATTGTAAGAATGGCAGTGTGTGTCAGGACTGAGAAATTCCGATGTTTAATGTTCATTCTTCTAGCTATATGATTTTTTTTTTGCTGAGTCAGCCTACGTTAGCAATAGTTCTATGTATAGGATTGTGTAATATTTGTTTTCCTGCTCAGTTACTCACGATGTAGGTCTCTTTAAAATACTGTTTATAAGATACTGTGAAAGTATAATATAATCTTGTCAAACCAAGAGGAACGTGAAATATTTGACCTAAAATTAATCCTATTTGTGTTTAATGTGGAAGAAACACAGAGCCCTTATCATAAATAATGTCCAAAGAGCACATCACTTAAAACAAAAAGACTTTTGACTGTACAACAGAAGTACAGGTTCCATGTCCAGGATGATGAAACTGTGCCTCCGAATGCAGGGAATATTTTATTGGATGTATGGCTATTGGAGAGTGCTATTTGACAACTCTCATGGCTAGGTTAGGATAAGCATACAGGATAGCCCATATCAGTTTTTATTTTAAAGCTCTACATTCACATGCCCTTGTTTGTTGTTGTGACAAATAAAGGGGCGCGGGGGGGGGGGCGAGCTCCCTTTATGGACACCCAGCCAGCCAGTTAGCTATAAAGTCCCTCTTGGTGGCTGTTCTGTGCTTGCTTTACCTGTAAAGGGTTAAAAAGTCTTCCTGGCTAGGTAAAAGAAAAGGAGTGGGCACCTGACCAAAAGAACCAATGGGAGGGCTAGAACTTCTTAAAATTGGGGAAAAAAACTTCCCTTTGTTGGTTGTTGTTCTCCGAAGAGTGGAGAGACAGAGCAGTAATGCTGTAAGCACCTTTAAAACCAGGTATGAAAAAACATCAAATCATACCTCAACCCTACTTATCTGAAACCCCAAATATGTAAGTAATCAGGGAATGTCTAGGAAGACGCGATTAGGGTTATTCCTTTTTCTCTTATGGACTCCTCTGTGCGAACCCCAGATGCTTTTGTTTTGCTTGTAACCTTTAAGCTTAACCTCAAGACAGCTATCTTGATACTTAATTTTTGTAATTGTTTCTTTTAAGATCTAGCAAAAAGCCTAAGTTCCAAATGTATTTCCTTTGTTTTTGGGTTTAAAAATATTTACCTTTTTTTAAGAACAGGATTGGATTTTTGTATCCCTAAGGTTTGTGCATATGTTGTTTAATTAGCTGGTGACAACAGCTGATTTCCTTTGTGTTTTTGTCAGCTCTTCCCAGGAAGAGGGGTGAAATGGCTTGAGGGTACCCCACAGGAAGGAATTCCCAAGTGTTCCTTCCTGGGTTCTCAAAAAGGGGGAGGGGTTTGCATTTGGGTGGTGGCAGCATCTACCCATCCAAGGTCAGAGAGAATCTGTGACCTTGGGAGTTTAATACCAGCCTGGAGTGGCTAGTATTAGTTTTTAAAATCCTTGCGGGCCCCCACCTTCTGCACTCAAAGTGCCAGAGTGGGGAAATCAGCCTTGACAGTTGTCTCCATGTAGGTGTACTTTATATCTCAGTTGTACCTCAGCACCCAGTATGCATACTTCACTTTCTCATCAGTAGATTATGTATTCTCAGTAAATACCTTAAATTCTGTCAAGTTGCTATTGAATTTGCACTTAAACCAGGACAAAAGTTCCTCAGTTTCACATTTTGATTATATTTAGCTTCTTTCTTCAACTCTCTAACTTTTCATGGGTTAGCTGAATTCTCTACTTTTTTTGGTCCAATATTTACTAACTGCGATGGAGGAAACATTTTAAAAAATAGCATTTTACTAAATGTCTGGAAAAGTTTTTTAGTTTCTCCTGTTTGAAAGTCAGTCGCTGAAAACTTCTAACATTGAACTTGTATTCATTCCCATAGTGTCTAGGCATAGGTCACGTTTAAATTTAAGCAATTATTTCCCAGAACTGTCAAGTTCTGCAAGCTACTTTTCTCTGCAAATTTGTAACAGTGAGTGCTAACAATTTACCAAGTATTGTAGGGGATTCTCCATTACTGGTAATTTTAAAATCAATGTTAGTTGTTTTTCTAAAAGATATGATTTAGTACAAACAGGAATTAATGCAGGCATGTGTATTGGCCTGTGTTACACAGGAGGTGTGACTAGACGGTTATTGTGGTACCTTATGGCTTTATACCTACAAAATTCCTGTATACCACACTGAAATACATCACCTTACCATAAATCTCACACTTTCCTTGTAGAAATAACACTTAACTAATACGCCTGTCCACAAAGAATATACTTTTACCTAGGTAAGGTCAGAGTTAAGTGGGTGTGTTTAAATGTGAGTCAGGTGCGGTTGTCAATGCAAGGGAGATTTGTTGCGAATGAAGAGTTTGAGTGTTCATTTGGATAATGCTGTGGCTTGGTTTTAAGACACACAAGTGAAGGCTGTCTTAACTGGTGACTTCCCTGGTTTCTAGTGATTATGTTGGTGGGAGGTGCATTTGAGCAGCTCTAACTAAAGTAGTATCAAAGCAAATAAATAAATAAATACATAAATGCTGTTTGCCATGGGGGTAAATAGGATTTCTCCCAATATCCCAGCCAGGGCTGGTTCTAGGGATAGGCAAGCAGAGCAGTCACGCTGGGCACCCTCTTCCAGCGGGTGCCAGACTTCTGTGCTGTGATGGAATGCTCCCTTGTAGTCACACTCTACCTGCTACTGTAATAATCTTTGTACAAAATATGTCTTGTAAGGTATCATTTGAAAAACAGTAACTGACTGGTCTATAATTTCATGGAAAAACATATGTAGCAACATTATATGTGAAGTTATGAACATAAGCTGAAATTATGACTGAAGTGTGTTTACTAGACAAGTCTGGGAAATGGGTAAACCTGTTTTTCAAAGACAAAAGGCAAGGTGTCATCAAAGCTGTTGGGCCAACAGCTATCAAGTGGCCATTCTGTCTCCTTGCTGTCAGCTGGAAAGAACTTTTATCTAGAGGTTTCTCTCAGGGAAATGCATTTCAAAGGGTCACTGAACTATAAAAGTGAGGGGCAAAACACCACAAGTTGACTCTCCCTGTCCATCTCTCTTTCTACCTAAGATAATAAAAGAAACAGCCTATGGATTCTGGATGCAGATCCTGACCTGAAACTTAAAATGATACTGGGAACCTGTGATAAGGACTTCATGTTAAACGAAGTCTAGTTCAAGTTAGAAAGTGTTTTATCCTTATTTCTCTTGTAACCATTTCTGACTTTAATGCCTTATTACTTGTAATCACTTAAAATTTATCTCTGTAGTTAAATAAACTTTTTTCCTTTAATCAAAATTAATCCAGTATTATGAACTTTGTGGGTAACTCCATTTACAGTGGCAAGTTGTTGTATATTGTTCCCTTACAGGGACAACAGATCTTTCTTATCTGAACTGTCCAGGTTGGACAGTGAAATATAGAGTACACATTGGGGGGGGGGGGGGGGGATCTGGGACTTGAGAGTATTTTAGGGTCACCCTGCATGTGGTTCTCAAGGCTGGAAGGGTGGAAGCCAGTGTGAGACTGGAGGGTGGCTGGCAGGCTGCAGCTATGCACATGTGGCTTGCATGTCGCAGGCTATTTGAGAGCAAGCCAGATTGGAGCAACAGAAGCAAGTCATTATAAGGCACCCAAGGTTGCTGGGCAGGGGTGACACAGCCCCTCCCTGGTCTGGATTGCACCTTGAAAAGTCATATGTACCTGTCTTTGCTCTGCTCTCTCTGATTAGCTGGCTGTTTTTGTTCCCTTGATGATTGGCCAATTTGGAGGGGAGGTAGTGGGGGATGGGACATTTTCTTCCCTGGCTGGCAAAATGGATAAGGCTGTTCCTGGTCCCATCCTGGATAATATGGTGGCTTAGAGCAGCAGCAAGATACATTTAGTTTCTAATATGGTTGTTACCAGCTGCAGGTTTTTGCACTACTCAGAAAAGTGGAATGAATTCCCAAACTGTAGTCCATACACCACTGTTGAACCACAGTCCATTTTGTTGGTTGCATGATGCTGGTTCTCCTTGTTTCCAGCTGCTGAATTGTTTTAAGAGACTGCTAGATATTCTTGCTAGTTCCTACAGTTATTTTTTCCATGGAAGAAAATTGCTATAGTTTCTGTAGCAATGTTATAGGATTACGAATGAGAAGGGAGGAGGTCCATTTGTGAGGATGTGATCCATGAGACAATCAATGTTAAATTGCAATTCACATTAACAATCTTTGAAAACCTTATAATACATTAATTAACTATATCTAAACAGCGATGCATCTATATTACTATATTACTGATGTCACATCAGGAAATTTAAAACAAATTTGAAATAAAATTTGTCAACAATTGGATTATGAAGGCAGGCCCCAGGTGGCTTAATAAGAGTCCACCAGGAAGTGATCCTTTCCTGGGAAAAAATAGTAAGGAGTCAGAAAAAGAACGTAAGCTTGAATGGCTAATCCTATTTAATTGTGACAAATAAAAAAGGACAGATGTTCCAGCCCAGCAAAATGGGCATTTGCTCTGGTTAGAGAAGCAGATACTATATAAAAGAGAATAAAATGCCTCTAGGAAGAAGGACAGGATGGGTGAGGTAATTTCTTTTATTGGACCAAATTCTACTGGAGAAAGAGACAAACTTTCGAGTTACACTGAGTTGCTCTTCAAGAGGAACTCTGTGGATCTTGAAAACTTGTTGCACCCACCTTGTCTCTCTACTATCCTGAGAGCAACACGGCTACAATACTGAAACGAACTATGGAAAAGGGTTCTTTAAAAAGGGGTCTGGCAATTTTGTATGCAGCAGTGACCCCCCTAGAGGAGACAGGTAGACTGGATCCCTGTGTCCCATTGATTTTAGAGTCTTCCAGGTTGTTGTTCTTGAAGAAAATATTTGTAGAACCAGATTCAAACACAAAGGAGTAACTACCACTATGTGATCCTTCAGCTCTCTGTAGACCACCTATCATGTACTTGCTCTGTCAGAAAAACACTGCACTGTAACATGACCTCCACCATAGATGTGTTTAACGTTCATATATTGCAATTGTAAATCACCCCATAATTTGCATATAAAAATAGATCCTGTATAGAATGCTCCAGAACACCAAGATGAATGTGTCTAAGGGTACCTGCTAGTTGTTTCTTAGCATGGAAGATCTAGACTGCTTTAAAAGCAAATTAATGTAAGGTTGTTAAAACTTGCTGAGGAAATGCTTATAGCTTAAGAAGCTGCTGAATCACTCAACATCCTTTAAATGTAGTGGTGACACAGTAATTGCATAGTTACCGTGTAAGATCTGTTATGAAATCTCATGATGATGTCCTGGAATAAAATGGCTCATTGGTAGCTTTACCTCAATACCTCATGGATAACTCTGTGATTACTGGGTTGTCATTTGCATGTCAATAAAGTTCACACCAGTATCTTTCAGTCCAAATGATTGCAGTAAAAATATTGTTTATAGCTTTCATAGAGTCACAGTATACCCCAAAGGCTGACTATAATGATGATGATAAGTTCTGTTGAGTCAGATAATCTGAAATTGGACGGTAGGCAAATTTTTCTAAATGTACCTGTGTAGAGCATAGAATCATAGAACTGGAAGGGACCTCGAGAGGTCATCTAGTCCAGTCCCCTGCACTCAAGGCAGGACTAAGTATTATCTAGACCATCCCTGACAGGTGTTTGTCCAACCTGCTCTTAAAAATCCCCAATGATGGAGATTCCACCACCTCCCTAGGCAATTTATTCCAGTCCTTAACCACCCTGACAGAAAGTTTTTCCTAATGTCCAACCTAAACCACCCTTGCTGCAGTTTAAGCTCATTGCTTCTTGTCCTATCCACAGAGGTTAAGAACAACAATTTTTCTTCCTCCTCCTTGTAACAACCTTTTATGTACTTGAAAACTGTTATCATGTCCCCTCTCAGTCTTTTCTTCTCCAGACCAAACAAATCCAATTTTTTCAATCTTCCCTCATAGGTCATATTTTCTAGACCTTTAATCATTTTTTTTGCTCTTCTCTGGACTTTCTCCAATTTGTCCACATCTTTCTTGAAATGTGGCACCCAGAACTGGACACCAATACTCCAGTTGAGTATTCAGCGCGGAATAAAGCAGAAGAATTACTTCTCTTGTCTTGCTTACAATACTCCTGCTAATACATCCCAAAATGATGTTTGCTTTTTTTGCAACAGTATTACACTGTTGACTCATATTTAGCTTGTGATCCACTATGGCCCCCAGATTCCATTCCACAGTAATCCTTCCTAGGCAGTCATTTCCCATTTTGTATGTGTGCAACTGATTGTTCCTTCCTAAGTGGAATACTTTGCATTTGTCCTTATTGAATTTCATCCTATTTACTTCAGACCATTTCTCCAGTTTGTCCAGATCTTTTTGAATTTTAATCCTATCTTCCAAAGCATTTGCAACCTCTCCCAACTTGGTATCATCCGCAGACTTTATAAGTGTACTCTCTATTCCACTATCTAAATCACCTGATGAAGATATTGAACAGAACCAGAACTGATCCCTGCGGGACCCCACTCGTTATGCCCATCCAGCATGACTGTGAACCACTGATAACTACTCTCTGAGAATGATTTTCCAACCAGCTATGCACCCACCTTATAGTAGCTCCATCTAGGTTGTATTTTCCTAGTTTATTTATGAGAAGGTCATGCGAGACAGTATCAAGAGCCTTACTAAAGTCAAGATATACCACATCTACCACTTCACCCCTATCCACAAGGCTTGTTATCTGTCAAAGAAAGCTATCAAGTTGGTTTGTCACGATTTGTTCGTGACAAATCAATGCTGACTATTTATCACCTTATCTTCTAGGTGTTTGCAAATTGATTGCTTAATTATTTGCTCCATTATCTTTCTGGATGCAAAAGTTAAGTGACTGGTCTGTAATTCCCCGGGTTGTCCTTATTTCCCTTTTTATAGATGGGCACTATATCTGCCCTTTTTCAGTCTTCTGGAATGTCTCCCGTCTTCTGTGACTTTTCAAAGATAAGTGCTAATGGCTCAGATATCTCCTCAGTCAGCTCCTTGAGTATTCTAGGATGCATTTCATCAGGCCCTGGTCTAGCTTGTCTAAGTAATTTTGGACTTGTTCTTTCCCTATTTTAGACTCTGATCCTACTTCATAGACTAAACAGAAGTAAATCAATAGTTGCTTGATTTTGTTTCCTCTGTTCCTTCTCTAGTCCCTTGAGCAAACACATTATTTTAGGTTGGGATTAGGTGCCCAAAAAGGGTTAGGTGCCCAAATCCCTGTGAAATTCAGTAAGAGTTATTTTCTTATCCCCAGGTGATTTAGGAGCATGAATCCCACTAATCTTCAACTGGGAGCTGTGGTTCCTAAATTGTCAGGTGCTTTTGAAAATCCAATCCTGGCTACCAAAATTCCAGCCTTAGCATGTTGCAAATTGAAGGTTTGCTGGTCACAAATCTTCCAAACAATAAACGTGGAGTTCTGCTTTGAAAAGTATTCCACTTCCAAATTAAATAATTTTAGAAATTTTTAACCTTTTATTTTTTGGGCCGCAGTCTTTTCGTGAAGCATCATTCCTAGTAAAACAAGGCTACTGTAAGATTCCCTGATTTGGTACTGAATTCATATTTAGCTTTTTGGATTTTTTCCTAGTCATGTTCACATAAAGTAGTAATGTGAGCATGCCTATTCCTAACTGTGATAGATACAGTAAGGTCCAAGTCTGGACAATTTAGTTACCTCTGTGCCAGGGCTCTGGAATGGAGTTTGAGGGAAATCTGTGCCACTCTATATAAAATATACCATTTGCAGTATGAACATTAAAGTGCACAAAATGAGCATTCCATGAGAACACTTGAGTGAATGCTTCCATGAGAGTGAATACTCTCAAAATGCTTTTTGGCAGCCACCCGGTTCCATTCATTGGTCATCTTATTTGAGAAAAATAAACATTTCCTCTGATTTATTACAATGACATTTACTGGATTAATTATTAATTTTTCTTTGCGAATGCTTGGTTATTTCTTCAAGTCCATTTTCTTGTGTAAGGAGCTGATGACCTTACTGTGAGGGTTTAATCAGATCAGGAAGTAAAATCACCAGGTTATATATTGAAATATGATTGGAACTGCTAAAATGATAAATGTGATGGCTTTGTAATTGATCAGATTTACTCTGTAGTTTGCCATTTATTTTGCATGTACACTTAAGGTTTAAAAAAAAAAAAATCTCAAGGTCGATATAGAACATCTTAAGAGGAAGGTATTTACTTATTTGTATCTTTAGCTCTGTGATTTAAGTAGTTCTGATATTGTACATTCCAATTTTTCCCTAGGTAAAATATTGATCACTTTGCATTAATGGTGTGCAGCTGCCTCATTAATTTTCCCATAGCTTGTTATGACAGGCTATTCTAAATATTGAAGCCCATTGATGTTCTAAATAGCAAAGTAGATAAATAAGGTAATATATTATCCCATTTATCCCCTGGGGACTGTTAAATGAATAGAAAATGTCTTATAACTATGCCCTTGAAAAAGGAGCTTACTTGTGCATTGTGGAGTGAACTTCTCTAGTTACAGTGCCCTGAATATTGACCACTTACACCTTGTGCAGCTTTTTTCATTTAAAGACAAGTTAGCTAACTAATTTTTGTTGCAGTGTAAGCTGAATTTCCTATCTAAGTTAGAACAGGTATGTAAGATTAATTTCAGCCTCCTGAGCAGCAAAGGTAGCCTTTTGCCAGCAATGATTTTTAAAACTCTACCTGCCTTAGGTAGAACTATATTGCCTCTGTAGATGTGGTCCGTCCCTCCCTCCCCCCAACTGTTGAAAAATACGGCCATGGAACTTTACCAGCATTTACGTACATGGCATCAGGGCTGTGAGCTGTTGAATGCATGGCTAGAAAGCTCAACAGCATATAAACATGTATTGTTCAAGCATAAACGTGTCATAAAAAGTTTGTAAATGGATTTTAAAACACATTTTACTTGAATAAGCATAGAAGTTGCAGTATCTGCTCCCTTTAAAAACAAGCAAAACAAAGCCTAACAAATAGTACTTTCTAAGAGAATCTTAAGTTCTCGAGAGGAGTGAAAAATTGTCTTCAGTATTTTTTATATTTTTGGAGAATGTATGAAACAACGCTAAGCATTGCCTCAAAGTAATACTTCTATGATTTGAAATGCCAGCATTTGTGGGTGAGAAGTCAGATTTGCTGCTGTTACAAACAATTTTGTTTGTTACAACTTCTTATCTGACTACGTTATCACAAATAGCATATATTCACTTGGGAGTAGAAGGATTTAAATTAGTTTTGCTGTCTCAAGAGATTCCATCGTCCATAGAATTGATAGGGTTTTTTTTTTATAAATAATATTCTGAAAGGAAGCACAAACGTTTTCTGACTGCTTCTCAATTTCTCTTTTTTAGGATTGCAACTTACAAGAACACAATTATTTAACTAAGGAGAAAATGCATTTGTTTAAACTTTGTAGAACAAGATATGGAGACTTGACCACACATGTTGAGAAATCCATACCACACATTGGCATCTGGTTTGCTATCTCTCCATGATTTCTAGCCTTACTCAACCTTTCCCATGGAACATGCTTGACTTCATCAGTAACTTTGCCTCTTCACATCACCTACTAGGGTTGTCCTCCTTCCTGTATTTTCTACAATCATCTTAAAGGCGATCCCATGTTCTGCAAATCTTTATATTGTCAGATGTCTCTTACCTGTGTAAAGAGTGAGTTTGGGGAAGCCAATAGTCCAGCTTAATGAATCTTAAACTGTGGTGCTTGGAATTTTGGTGGTCTGGAACACTTGCTGTTGGTACGTGAAGTTGCTCCCATCACAGGGGGGAAGTGTGCAGAATTGAAATAGGAGGCAGTCCCCACCCTTCTAGAAAGCTTCAGTTGCACATAGATCAGTCTTGGTAGCCTGCTAGTTTACTTAACCCATTCATCCTGTCAAACGCCTTCAGAAGCAACTGTTTGGGTACTTTTTGGGAGAAGTGGAAAACTGACCTGTATATCACAGGCCATCAATGCCACCCAGCACCCACACACTACAGTGTACGATTCTTTGTAAGATGTATCTTATGTTGTTTTTTTGTTTTAATGAAGGAGGTTACGAGAGTAATATGTTAAAAAGTAGATTGAGGGCACTTACAGAGAAGTAGTTTTCATAATAAGTCAGTCTGAACATCAGGCCTTTAAATAAATATGAGAAGAGACTCCAAAATATGCATGTATTTGCTCCTTTGCTCTCCTTATCTATGTCTAGTTATTTGATCTAAGGATATGTCTGGTCTGTCTACACTGGAATAAAAGAGCCATGGCTGGCCCGGGTCAGCTGACTCTGGCTTGTGGGGCTAAAAATTGCTGTGTAGCTGTTCGGGCTCAGGTACCATTAGTTTTACACACAAGTTTTACAGCCCTGCAGCCCGAGCCTGAGTCAGCTGACCTGGGCCAGCCGCGGGTGTGTGTTTGATGTGTAGATGTACTCTAAGAGACCCATATAACAGACAGCTTCTTAAATTAGGAGATCTCTTGAGTGGTGAATCCTATTCTCTGAATTACAAAGATGGAAGTACAATGCTGAAGACCTGCAGTAGCATTTAGAATAGATTACTCAGATCTTTTCTGCCATTGATGTCTGGGAAAATGTTTCATGCTGAAAGGGAGAACACAATCTCTTGCATTTTATACTTTGGCAAACAATATGGCACAGTTGCTGTGAGCCAAAAGATAGAGGCAAAGCACATCTGGGTTGAATGTCAGAAGTAATGTTTGACCAGGATTAGATTTCTCAGGTTTCATGGCTTCAAAATATCCTTTGCTGGATGGACTGGTATGTTTCAGCTGTCACTGGTTTGTAGAGCTTCAGATTCTTAATCTTCAGAAGGATTTTCAGTTCTAGATACTGGGTATAAATTGTTCTAGTTAGCCACGAAGCCTGAAGTGAATTTCTGATAGTTCACAAATTTTTAACAAAAAAACAAAAACAAATTTGTTCATCTATTATACCCCATATAGCTTGTATTTCTCTGTCAAATACATACAGTCCATGATGCATCTGAAAATAGGGCAGGTGGAATTTGGAAAAGAAGAATATGGTAATAGAAAAAATGGGTGCAACATGTTAGAACAAAAATGAAGTTATATTTATGGTGGTAGAACAAATATAATAAGCAGATAATCATTCTGATTTAATGATGTATGTGAAAGACTAATAGCAAAGCTTTTTGACTCATTGATCAAATCTGCTTTGAAATAATAGCACTTTGCATTTTAATATTGTCTTTCAGCCAAGGATCTCAAAGTGCTTTACTGATGTAGATAAGTGTAATATTCACATTTTACAGATGGAGAAACGGAGATACCAGGATTAAGTTAACTTCCCCAACTAGAGAGAGACAGTGAGAGAGCTGAGATTACAACTCACACTGAGATTGGGGTCTTTGTATTAACCACTAAAATACATTTAATTGCCCTCTTTAAGTTTAAACCTATTTGTAATGTTAATTGCTTTTATGAAGTAATGTTATAGTGCATATTGCTGAATGATTGTTGTCCAAGGCTGCTATTGTCTTACATTAATAAAAATGTAACCAGGCACATTTTATATATAAAATCACTTACCTGTAGTGGTTAAATGTTACTATGTGCACTGTGACAATTTTAGCCAGGAAGCAGAGATGGGTGTAACATTAATAAGATATGGAAGATATTTTTGTGTGCTGCGGAAATTGAAGATTTTCTCAAACTGTGACTTTTTGGTGCTGAAGGTAATTGTAACAGCTAGGATTTATACAAGGTGTTTTACATTTTGATTGCGTTCTGTATGCTGTGGTAATTTACAGAGCATGAAGAAAAGGTGCAGATCATAGTGCGAGGATTCATCTTCGATTGTTAACTTGTCAGGCATCAGAGTTAGGAATGCATTAGCTATATTTTGTGGGGCTTATTAAAATGTAAGAAGTTAAAACAAAATACTGTTTTGATTCAAACGTATAGGAAATTTTCATATACCACAAACTGATTAAAAGTTCATATGTTTCCATTTACTTAAGTTTTTAGCATGCATGAGGCAAACCCCCTGGGTTCGTTGCAATAATTGCTATTTCCTTTAAAATATATGGGATAGTTCTTAATATAGATTCCTAAAACATGGTTATTTTATAAGGTACAAAATAAAAGACATGATTGGTCCACAGCAAACAGCCAACAGATACCTGACTTTTTCAAGACCAGGTGGGTGAGGAAAAACATCTCTTCTGTTGGTGGGAGAGACAAGCTTTTGTGGATACATAGAGCTCTTCAGGTCTGGGAAATGTACTCAGTGTCGCAGCTAAATACAAGGTAAAACAGAATGTTTAGTTTTACAAGGTAAAACAGAATGTTACGTAGTTAACATATTTCAGGGGACCATTCATGGCAAAGTGGCCTGTTAATATCCCTCCAGTCATAGGGGGGAAAGGAAGGGAGTCAATGTTTGTCAGCGTCTTGCCTGACTGATAACTGTGTTGTTCCTTTGCTGTGATATGGTAGAAGAGGAGCATCATTATTACCAAGATAGAGAGAACTTTGAGAGCAAAGAAATAATGGAGCGTGCTGCTGGCCAATCTTGGTAGTCACATTTATTAATTAATGGGTAAATAATAATTATCTTTTATATACTGCTTTATAGGTTCAGGGTATTTTTTAAAACACTAATCCTCTGCACTTCTGAAGACTGGGTAACATATTGCTATTTTGCAAAAGGGAAAACTGAAGCAGTGTCTCAGTGGTAGAACTAGGATTAGAATTCCCGACTCCCTACCTTGCTACCATGCCTCTATAATATTGGGTGTGTACTTGTTGTGGGAGCGCCAAGAGCATGTAGAGTATGTTGCTAGCAACACAACCTATAGAATTTACGAGATAGGTCCTACAAGATTGGGGTGCAGGATGTGGAATTGGAAAGCCAAAGGATGTAAAGCACCGCGTGTAGGAAAGCAGAGAGGAGCAGGGTGATATATAATATCTATCTTCATTTGAAGGAGGAATAAGGTGAAAAATTGACATGCATATGCTCTAGTTCTGTACTTCCTGGAAAGTCGTGTGTGTGTGTGTATGTGTGTTTGGGCGGGGGGAAGATAAGTCAGATGTCTTCAGGGAGGCCTTGATACAATCTGTCTTGAACTACATACCTTTACTTTAATTTCCCCCTCCTCTCCCCCCCCCCCCGCCCCACTGAGAATTCAAGGTTCTAAAGCAGCTAGCCAGTTATGCTACTCCCCGCCCACTTCTCTTCTCCACCTTTCCCCCAATCACACTCTGGCTCATACCTCTATACCTCTACAGATGTGGGTCATTTGCAAACCAAGTAGATAGAGCTGTCCTGTGAATGATATTTTAGTTACTAGCTATTACTGTTTTTAGTCTCACTTCCTCCTGTTCTAGCCCTCCTGTTAATGTAACTACTGTTGTAGCCCTCCATACCTTTAAATTATGAAGCCAGTACTGTTAGAGCAAATGATAGTTTGTAGTAATAGTTATTGTGAGCTACCAGAAATTATAATATTTAGCACTTCAGTTTCAAAGCTCTGTGGAAATACTTCTTCGGTTGATGGTCCCTATGTGTATTCCACACGTGGATGCACATGCGCGCAATACACGGGTCCGGAAGTGTTTTTTAGCAGTGTCCATTGACACGTATGTGTGTAGTGAGTCTCCTCGTGCCGAGGGTATAAGAGAGAGTGCGGGTTGATGTCTCTCCAGTTCCTTCTTACCAGTGCATGACCCGAGTCACAACCTCATGTTCCTTCGCACTCTTAGGGCTTGTCTTCACTACCAGGGTAAGTCGACCTAAGTTACACTACTCCAGCTATGTGAATAACGTAGCTGGGATCGACGTAGCTTAGGTTGACATACCCTGGTATCTTTACTGCGCTGCATCGATGGGAGACACTCTCTGTTTGACTTACCTTAATCTTCTTGGGGAGCTGGAGTATTGGAGAGCGCTCTGCCATCGATTTAGCGGGTCAGCACTAGACCCGTGAAATCGACACCCGCTGCATTGATTGCAGCAGTGTCGATCTCCTCAGTAGTGAAGATAAGCCCATAGTCAGCTAAGAGAGTTGTTCTTGTTTGTACGTAATTTGTAAAACTGTTTACTGTTACATAAGTGAAATTGGTAAGGAATAGTTAGTGTAGTAGTTTCTTTCCCTGTTTGGGGGCCAGGGACTATGCCCAGGATCCCAGGCTTCAAAAACTGTCTCTCCTGCCTGTGTTCCTTCTCTGTGAGCGATGAACACCAGCGGTGCCTCTGCTGTCTGGGTGAGGGTCACATTTCGGCATGTTGCACCATCTGTAGGTCCTTCCTGCCCAGGACCAGGGAAGCCCACAAGCTCCGCCTCCACAAACATCTTATGGATGAGACTGTGCGGCCCCGAGCACACTCAGATCCCGGCCCAGGAGACCACCCTGTAAAGTGGCTGCCACTGGCAGTGGGTGCCCCTCCGAGCACTGCTCAGGGCCTGGAACTGGAAGAACTGAACGACAAGTCCCAGCATGAGAGCAAAATCACACGGGCACAAGAGCAGGTCCCCACAGAGGACCACTCACAAGCATAGCGTTTCCTCCCTGAGCCGAGCCAGATCAGGTGAGATGTCATACGTGGATCTGGCTGGATTGGAACCCAAGATGCCCCGGATGTAATGTATGGCCAAGCACAATCGGGATGCAGCTGTACTGACAGTCATCTCTGCACCCAAGCCTGTGGGACACTCACCGGCACATGCAACACCATCAACTTCACCAGTGCCCACATGCAGGCCAGACAGTCCGGCTTAATAGACACTGCCAGGCCCCTTGGGCATTTCCATCAATTCTACGCAGACTCCTGGCCGCACAGAGACATTCATGACGGCAGAGGAGTTAATCCTCCACTACCCGCAGTGGCCTACTCTCTCGGGCCCTCCACTCACCTGTGACGTCCCTACACCAGAGGATGAACCCTTCCTGCTCCTGCCAGAGAAGACTGTCCCTCTGCCATTATACTGCAGCCCTCCAGTACCAATGGTCCCACCATTGCTGGAACCGACCTCCGACTCCAAGGAATTTTCGGAGGCGGAACAGCCATTTTAATCGGTGCCATGCCGGAGTCTGGACATGCGACCCAGACTGCCCTACTCTCCAGCATATAAGCCAACAAAGGAGGCCTGGTACTGCTTCCCATGGGGTCCGCCACATCTGATGGACCCCCTCCTTCTGGCCATACTGGGGTCTCTGGGATCCCTACCACAGAAGCCATGCACCATCTCAGGTGTCCTACCGGGCATCCCCCGTATACCCATTGGTGTATGAAGAAGAGGATGACATTGAACTGGTACTACTGGCTCTGCCGCTCCTGACTGGCGCATCCTCGTCGCTGGACAAAGGTGATCATCCCTCTCCTGCTCTCTCTGTGGGATGATCACCAACAATACCAGGATTTGCTGCAGAGGGTGTCTGCGGACCGGGCATCCAATTGGGAGGAGGCTCAGGACCAACAGCAATGGTTGCTGTACATCCTCCAACCAAAGGCCATCCAGGGTAGCCTTCCTATCAGAGTCCATCCTAGAGCCGGTATGTGCAGTGTGGCACACACTGGCCTCATGTACCCACACCTAAGTGGGCAGTGAGATGATGATTGTGCTAGCTAAGGGGGCAGATTTCCTGTTCACCCACCCGCCCCCAAACTCCCTGGTTGTCCAAGTGGCTGCGGAACGGGCGAGGCAGCAGACACAAAAATCCACCCCTCTAGACAAGATAGCTATTCTTTTTAGGTGACAAATCTGAGGAACTGTCCCAGATTGAGGTATCATTAGAGGAGGTTTTGGAACAAATTGATAAACTAAACAGTAATAAGTCACCAGGACCAGATGGTATTCACCCAAGAGTTCTGAAAGAATTCAAATGTGAAGTTGCAGAACTACTAACTGTAGTCTATAACCTATCATTTAAATTAGCTTCTGTACCAGATGACTGGAGGATAGCTAATGTGATAATTTTTAAAAAGTGCTCCAGAGGTGATCCTGGCAATTATGGGCCGGTAAACCTGACTTCAGTACTGGGCAAACTGGTTGAAACTATAGTAAAGGAAAAAATTGTCAGACACATAGATGAACATAATTTGTTGGGGGAAGAGTCAACATGGTTTTTGTAAAGATAAATCATGCCTCACCAATCTACTAGAATTCTTTGAGGGGGTCAACAAGTATGTGGACAAGGGGAATCCAGTGGATATAGTGTACTTAGATTTCCAGAAAGCCTTTGTCAAGGTCCCTCACCAAAGGCTCTTAAGCTAAATAAGCTGTCATGGGATAAGAAGGAAGGGTCCTCTCATGGATTAGGAACTTGTTAAAAGATAGGGTGGGAATAAGTGGTCAGTTTTCAGAATGGAGAGAGGTAAATAGTGGTGTCTCCCAGGGGTCTGTACTGGGACCAGTCCTATTCAACATATTCATAAATGATCTGGAAAAACAGGTAAGCAGTGAGGTGGCAAAATTTGCAGATGATACAAAACTACTCAAGATAGTTAAGTCCCAGTCAGACTGTGAAGAGCTACAAAAGGATCTTTCAAAACTAGGTGTCTGGGCAACAAAATGGCAGATGAAATTCAATGTTGATAAATGCAAAGTAATGTACATTGGAAAACATAATCCCCACTAAACATATAAAATGATGGGGTCTAAATTAACTGTTACCACTCAAGAGAGAAATCTTGGAGTCATTGTGGATAGTTCTCTGAAAACATCCACTCAATGTGCAGCGGCAGTCAAAAAAGTGAACAGAATGTTGGGAATCATTAGGAAAGGGATAGATCAGTGGTCGGCAACCTTTCAGAAGTGGTGTGCCAAGTCTTCCTTTATTCACTGTAATTTAAGGTTTCGCGTGCCAGTAATACATTTCACATTTACAAGTGCCGGTGGATGGAACCCCAGGCCGGCAGTGGGCTCAGCAGGCCCGACAGCTGGGACCCCAGGCCGGCAGCAGGCTGAGACGCTCAGCCTGCTGCTGGTCTGGGATTCCGTCACCTGCCCCTGCCAGCCGGGGTCCTGTCCACCGGCCCTGCTCAGCCCGCTGCCATCCTGGGGTTCCATCCATCGGCCCCTGTAAATGTAAACCCATCCAGGCTGGCAGCCGGCTGAGCGGGGTCGGCGGTGGGGACCCCAGGCTGGCAACAGCATGCCACGGTAAATCAGCGTGCGTGCCGCCTTTGCGTGCCATAGGTTGCCGACCCCTGGGATAGATAAGACAGAAAATATCATATTGCCTCTATATAAATCCATGGTACGCCCACTTCTTAAATACTGCATGCCGATGTGGTCGCCCCATCTCAAAAAAGAGATATTGGAATTGGAAAAGGTTCAGAAAAGGGCAACAAATGATTAGGGGTATGGAACGGCTTCCGTATGAGGAGAGATTAATAAGACTGGGACTTTTCAGCTTGGAAAAGAGACGATTAAGGGGGGATATGATTGAGGTCTATAAAATCATTACTGGTGTGGAGAAACTAAATAAGAAAGTGCTATTTACTCCTTCTCATAACACAAGAACTAGGGGTCACCAAATGAAATTAATAGGCAGCAGGTTTAAAACAAACAAAAGGAACTTTTTCTTCACAGAACACAGGCAACCTGTGGAATTCTTTGCCAGAGGATGTTATGAAGGCCAACACTATAACAGGGTTAAAAAAAAACTAGATAAATCCATGGAGGATATGTCCATCAATTGCTATTAACCAGGATGGGTAGGGATAATGTTCCTAGCCTCTCTTTACCAGAAGCTGAGAATGAGAGACAGGGAATGGATCCTGTTCATTCCCTCTGGGGCACTTGGCATTGGCCACTGTCGGAAGACAGGATACTGGGCTAGATAGACCTTTGGTCTGACCCAGTATGGCCATTCTTATGTTCTTTTGAAAAAGGTAATGGAAATATTCTATAAAATAGAAAGGCTAGAGAGGACTGGAATTTGAAATTTTAATTTTGTCTTCGAGGTGGCTTTGGTGACTGCTGAAACATTTGACCGCACTCAAGCTACTTAAGCAATGTTTTATCTTTTTAATAATCATTCAAACTGAAATGTTGAGTTTGAAACAGTCCCATATTTACAGTGTCAAAATACAATATGGTTACATGGAGGTAACAAAAACAAATCAGGAACTGTAAAAGTAACATTCGTACTGCAGTGTTAACATGTCCACTTTCTATATGTATAATGTTTTACATTCCTGATTTGATGGTTAAATGTATGTAATATATTATTGTTTGTTTCTAAATATATGCCACCAAATGCACAAGATATGCAGCAGTCCTGTAATCTTAACTTTTGCATTTCCACGCTTGTTACTTTAACTACAAACTTAGGGCTATATCCTGTATTTTTGACTGTGGCCAAATTCAACAAAGCTATTCCTGATCCTGCATTGTGATTTGTTTACTGAGGCTACTCTCTAGTGCCTTGGTCTGCCTGTGAAGATCACAGTGCGAGGAAGAGGCCTGGGTACTTTCCTCAGAACTTTGTACGATTGAGTTCTTCCTGCTGAATTTAGTTTTTACACGTGTTTTCCTTGTTTTTAATGGGGGAGAAGGGAGAGAAAGTGTGCACATTGATGTTAATGTGAGCATTTAAGTGTTCTCAGTTAGTGTTTGAAGTTGCACCCTTTTCAGATGAATTAAGTGAGGAAGGAGTTCACAACTTTTCTAAACTCCTGGGGGAATTTTGCGCCACTGCGCGTGCGCAGAATCCTTGGCCCCCACAGATTTCTTTGCTTCCCCACAGAAAATGACTTTCTAACAGGCAGGCAAAGTGAAACTGCAAGAGCAGTCATGCCCCACTCCCTAGCTGAGCAGGTACATCATTTCAGGCACCCGGAGCAGCCTGCGGAGAGGTAAATCACTGCAGGCCTGGGAACACCCTAGCCAGTGGCTCCTACCCTGAGCCAGAATCAGCTGCTAGCCCGGGTTGGGTTGGAGGCAGGAGAGGATGGGACTTCCTTTTCCCCTGCAAGGAGTGGCTGGGGCTGTGTCAGACCCACCCCTAGAAACCTCCCCCAGCTGCAGGAAGTTCAGCATCCTCCCCTGCTTCCTGCCCCCATCACTCCCCCAGGCATCTGGACCTCCCCTACCCAGACACCCCCGCCAAGCCTCACCCCGTACACCCAGAACTCCCCAAGCCCTCCATACTCAAATCCCAACCCACTGAACCTCAACCCCTGCCTCTGGACCCCCACCCCTGCATCCAGACCACCTCCCACTGAACTCCCTTTACTCAAACCCCCACTCTGATGAGCTCCACCCCCTGCACCCTCCTGAGCCCCCACATCCAGACCCCCATGCCACTGACCCACAACTAGCTGCACCCAGATCCCCACACCACCAAGCCCCACTCTCCTAGTACCCAGACCCCTCTCCTGAGACCCCCATACCCAGACCCCTCCTCTGAGCCCCAACCACTTTCACCTGGAAGCCCCTGCAGAGTCCCCTTGCCCCTGCACCTGGAACCCCCCCAACGAGTGTCTGTTCATCTGGATCCCCCCATACGTACACCGCCAACTAAGCTGCCTTCACCTAGATTGTCCCACACAGAATCCTTTCACCCCACATCTGGATTCCCCCACACTAAGTCCTTCCATACTTGGATCCTGCCTGGTTGAGCCTGCCTGCCCCACACCTGGTGCTCCTGGCATAGAGGGGCAGAGCCCCAAGGTGTTTCTGGGGCAGGTCCAGGCCTTAGTGCTGTGTCGTGGTCGGGTGCAGTCTCACCACTGAGTCTGTGTCCCGGGGAGGCTGCAGGGTGATCTCCCACCTCTGTGCAGCCAGTGGCCCATGCTCCCCACTGCCGTGCTGGAGCCTCTGCATTTATTTATTGACAAATAAAACTTGCAGAATTTTAAAGTGTTGGCGTGCAGAATTTTTAATTTTTTGGCACAGAATTTTTAAGTTTTTGGTGTAGAATGTGCTCAGGAGTATGTTTGGTTGCAGACAGTAGTTGTTGTTTTGCTTTGTTTTGTTTTTACAAAAAGGAAGTTAATAGAGCAATAGCACATTAACTTGTGGTACTTTGTGATCACTGTATCCTGGCAACAGAAAAATATTTTAAAATTAGCTTTGCAATTCTTTCATTCTACAGTATTCTAAAAATTCTGAGACCCTAAAATTGTGAAATCAATAATATGCTGCTTTCTTCTGTCACTGAGAAATTTTTAATTATATCACTATAGGGGTCAGACTTTGTTAAGGGAAATAATCATAGCAGATGTCCACTTACTGTGCTGAACTCTGAGACATTTGAAAACTTTCAATTATTTTTTGTTTTGTGTTCGGGGAGGGGAAGGTGTTGAGAACTTTATATGGCAAAATGTTGTTTTTTATTAAACATACTCATTACTCAAATTTCTGACTGGATGTTGCTTAAATATTATAGAAAGTCACCTATGGAAAGAGAACATGCATGGAAAATTCCAGCCCCAAAGCTAAATATTTCAGTAATCATATGAAAACTGTTAAAATGTTAAACTATTGCAATCGTAACTGAAGGGGTTGCAATCCAAGTTTAATAACTATTTGTAAGTATGGATTTACTCAGTATCAAAGTTTTAATACCATTTAAACAAAATCTGTACATTTAGGGCAATAAGACCCATACAAAGCAAAGAATATTTATCACTCAGAATTGCCCTCTCTTGTAAGCTTGAGCCAGAAGGATGTTCTCAGTAAAAATTTCTCTATGGAGTTGACATTGGAACCATATACAAGAAAGCATTACCATTTTGCCATAGAGTAGCCTATTACATCACCACAGGAAGAAGGTTGTAGCAGCTGCCATCAGCCTTTCTCCAAAAACAGCATATCTCTCAGAGCATTTATTGAACGGCACAAAAACAAAATTGTAATAGACGGATTCAGTCATGTTGGCTTTTGTCAGGCCAAATGGATGCTGGATCCACTAGTATTCTGTCTAATCATAATATACTGGGATTGGTAAACATTCTCTCCCTCTCGCTCTCTGTTTCACATATTTCAGATGGTAGGACCCTCTGGCAGTAGCATTGTGCACATTGTCCCCAGGTTGAGATCAAGAGAGTACATGCACATTCAGTTTGATGCTTGTTAATGCCAGAGAGCTTCTCACAGTGGTTGAGGATCTCTTGATATTTTTTTGTTGCTTTTATGTTTGTTGCTTTGATGTTTAAGTAAGATGATGGACTGTCATCTTCTCAAATACCCTGCTAAAGTCCTTGTTGGATACGTTAAGATAGGAGTTAATACACATAGTTGTATTAAAACAAACAACCCCCAGCCATATTACAGTCACCTTTGCTCTGTCTGAAGGCTACTCTGTCCACTTTTAATCGTAGCAAGATTCTACCTCTCTAGTTTATTCTGGAATATGGCGTAAATTCGAGTGGTGGTGTGCTACATGGTAGGTAATGCATGCCATTTGTCTATTTGTCTTGCAATGAAGAATGGGCCTCCTCACCCTCACCTCCCCGAAAAGCACCAATCTAACATACTGAAAACCACACCACTGTTCTGCTGAGAGATTTAGACTGCTCCAGTAATAAATAAGTAATTATTATTACAGGGATTTTGCAAAGGACATGTATGTTTAAAAAAAAAAAACAACAACCACCCAGACCCCGACTGCAATTGTGGTCTGTTAGTAGGGTTACCAGTTTTGGTTGGATGTATTCCTGGAGTTTTCATCACATGACACAATCTTTGATGAAAGATTAATGTTTAATTCCTGGAGATTCCAGGGCAATCCTGGAGGGTTGGCAGACCTATCTGTTAGGATTATCGTTGTGATGTGATAATATTATGGACATTACTTTTGTTTTCAGTGTACGCAAGAAAGGAAGAGAGAGGGCTTGGGCAAATGCGTTACTATCCGTAGAAGAGATCTTGGGGAAGGGATTCTTGACTGCAATCTTTGCTTCTACTTTGTGACCAGATGTAACTTAGTGAATATAAGATTTTAAAAAACATCAACCCTGTCTTTCTACTAGCACCCTCTGTCATTTCTAACTGCTTTGGGGGGAAAGAAAGGACAAAATATTTGCAGTTCTACAACAAAGTTAATTGGTTTTGTGATTTTTTCCCCCCCTCCCCACCAGATGTAAGATTTCTCTCCAGCATATATTTAGAATGTATTTCCCATGCTGTGTAGTAGCCTGTCATTTAAAAATTAACCATAAAACTGATGCACAAGAAGAAAGAATGTCTAGAAAATACAGTAAAATAGAAAAAGCTGAGAGGTCTTTATTTCCTTTTTGTAAAAAAAAAAAAAGTCTTTTTGTTCAGTTCACTAAATGATAAATAAGATCTGCCATGAAGTCTGATGATTACATCACTCTCAATGTTTTTCATTTACTTTACTCTGTTACTTCAAAATATTCAGTCTGGCTGCTGAGAGAGAGAGAGAGTAATTCTGGTGCTTCTGGAGACTGGAAAATTAGAAACCGTAACAAATTGCAGAATAATGGTGTACTTTAAAGACTTTTTTTTTTAATAAGACAAGGCAGCTTTTCCATCCCTTTTCAACTTATGTTTTCTTGTACCCCTTACACATTTTAGAAGATAATGAAAGATCAGGGATGGAAGATCTTGGTCCACTTGTAAAATGTTAAGAAATGAAATCAACATTATCATTGCTTAGGATTTTGTAACATGACCCACTATTCCCCCCAAAAAGCACAAATCAGACTTTCTCTCCAGATTGTTCCAGCTGCACGATTCCTGATGGAAGAGGCCTTTATTGAAAGTGACAGATTAAAAATTGGATTCCAACGGCAAGATTTGATTGGCTGTGTAATTTGGTTAAAGCACATAGGAAATATTTGTGCCTTCATTTCTATTTTGTCTTGTTTGGGTGGAAATCATTGAGAGTAGAACCATAATGACACTCTTCTCTTGTTTAGTAAAATGGAAGCTGTGGAATAGGGACAATGGAATAATCTTGGGCTAAACCATTTTTGCCTGAGGTATGGTAGAAATAGTCTCATGCTTGGAGAATGTGTGGCTGTTTGACTTCTTCATATATGTTTTAATGATTACATGTTTAATGAAACATTACCCTGTGGTGATACAGTATTATGAATGGGGAAATTAATGTCTTTAAAAATCAGTTTACTCTAATCTGGGGCTGCAGTCAGTAGTATTAATCATAATTGTACAGTTGTTATATATCACATCACTTCAGGGCAGAGTTAAGGTTGTTTAAGTGACCCAGACTGTGCATTTCCATACCTTTGCATGTATGAATTTCAAGTTTAACCTTCTAGTGTAACCTATTTTTAGGTTTGATTTCCTGGGTTTATAATACTTGTTTTTGAAATAATTACAACATCCCTGTAATGTGTTATCGTAAGTTATTCACTTTCAATGACGTCTCCACATTGACTTAGTTTTTGATTGGAAATTTGTAATATAGTTTGCTACTCAGAACTCTACCTTAAGAAAATTCTTTAGGAAGTCATGCTCCTGCCTGCTAGTGGCTTGGGGCATCAGAAGGGATGTCAGTGCTGCTAATACTGACAGCTCATGGAACTTCTTTTTTTAGCTTAAATGATAGACTGCAGTTGAATCTAAGGTTCCTCGCTTCAGTGCCCAGCAGGGACACTGATCTTGAAGTGTAACAGATGTTATCAGGACTGTAAGTTACAGTCTGCAAAAAATTCATCTGGTGACTTCATCCACATTAACTCTTTTAATGACAGATTTAAAAATATGCTTGCTTAGTCCTTGTTGATTTTACCCTATTAGAGACATTTTGGTCATACTAGTTTTCATAAATACTTTCTGGTAAGATAACATACATTGAATTTGCTGATACATGAGAATTGTTTATTTGTATAAGTGACTTAATACTATAATATTTATACTGTGGTTACATAAATTTGTGGTAATTCCAGGTTAAACATTTGGTTGCTTCCAGACACTATGGATTGCAACTTTCACTGAGAAGACCTTGAAAATTATTCCTGTATCCCGGCGGATTAATGGAAATGTGTGTTTAAAAAAAAAAAAAAAGCTGTGGGAAATGCATTGTACAGTGCTTTTTTCTTTTGAGACAGCTGCAGCTTTTAAATCAGAGTAGCAACATTAATATTCTTTTCTATATTAATGTGCAGAAATTCAAAAGCCATAAAGGGTTTGTCTACACTGCAAATAGCCAGCTGACTTGGGCTCAAGGGCCTGTTTAATTGCGGTGTAGATGTTCAGGCCTGGGCTGTAGAACCCTGTGAGGTGGGAGGGTCCCAGAGCTTGGGCCCAAGCCTGAATGTCTACACTGCAATTAAACAGCCTCCTAGCCCAGGCCCTGCGAGCCTGAGTCAGCTGGCATGGGCCAGCCATGGTTGTCTAATTAAAGTGTAGACATACCCTAAGTGAATTTTTTTTTGGGGGGGGGGAATTTTTTCACCTCTGGAAGTTAGTTTAAATTGGTGGCTTATAGCTAGAGCTGTGTGGAGGGCAGAAATCCTGGTTTGTGAAGGATTTTGAGATTTCAACATATAGGGATTTAACTAACTGGAATAAAAACATTTCAACAGGCTCTGAAGGAAAAATTTTATATACAAATTATTTTGTTTTAAGTCAAACGCAACATTTCCTTTTTATTTTCAATCAAATGTATAAAATTCATAAGTTATTTAAAAACAAAATAGAAACTTGTCATTTAACAAATGTTAAAACTGGGTGTCTCAAAATTGTTGGAACTTTTTTCTAGGTTTTCTCTAAAATGAAATGGATGGAAAATGGTTGTGTTGAAGTTTTTTTCCAACCCGGTCCACTCAGAACTTTTTATTTTTTGGACTCCACTTGTATGATAGGTTGGCAAATCAGCACCTTCCTTCCCTGTTCTCTTATGATGTGCCCTGGCACAGTTCCCACCATCTTTTTTTCCTGTCCACATTCTCTTTCCCTTTCACCCCACATATTTTTTTCTGACCGTGTTCCACTTACCCCTACCTTCTACTCAGATTTCTGTGCTTTCTAATCCCCCGTCCCTGCTTTCTGGAAGACTGTAAGCTGGCCGGGTGGGGAGACTAAGGGTGCTTTTGAAGCTGATTTAAATACCATGGGAGCAGAGAAAAGCTTGGAATGCTTCCTGAATCTGCTCCTCCTATGAGCCAGCTTTACTAGGGGGCACTTCAAGAGAGTACAAGTGTTTGTCTCTCTCTGAGGGATTGGAGCAAATGCGGTTGTATCTTAGAGCTTGGCTGTAGACAATGGATCGTGTGATGTGGTCTGGATGATGTGGATGACCACATCACACGATCCATTGTCTACAGCCAAGCTCTAAGGCTTGGTCTACACTAACCCCCCAAATCGAACTAAGGTACGCAACTTCAGCTACGTGAATAACGTAGCTGAAGTTCGAAGTACCTTAGTTTGAACTTACCTCGGTCCAGACGCGGCAGGCAGGCTCCCCCGTCGACTCCGCGGTACTCCTCTCGCTGAGCAGGAGTACCGCAGTCGACGGCGAGCACTTCCGGGTTCGACTTATCGCGTCCAGACAAGACGCGATAAGTCGAATCCAGAAGTTCGATTGCCAGCCGCCGAACTAGCGGCTGGGTATAGACGTACCCTAAGATACAACCGCATTTGCTCCAATCCCTCAGACAGAGACAAACACCTACAAGATCTCTATCAAGCGTTCTTAAAACTACAATACCCACCTGCTGAAGTGAAGAAACAGATTGACAGAGCCAGAAGAGTACCCAGAAGTCACCTACTACAGGACAGGCCCAACAAAGAAAGTAACAGAACGCCACTAGTGGTCACCTTCAGCCCCCAACTAAAACCTCTCCAGCACATCATCAAGGATCTACAACCGATCCTGAAGGATGATCCCTCACTCTCTCAGATCTTGAAAGACAGGCCAGTCCTCGCTTACAGACAGCCCCCAAACCTGAAGCAAATACTCACCAGCAACCACACAACAAAAACATTAACCCAGGAACCTATCCTTGCAACAAAGCCCGTTGCTAACTCTGTCCACATATCTATTCAAGGTACAGCATCATAGGACCTAACCACATCAGCCATACCATCAGAGGCTTGTTCACCTGCACATCTACCAATCTGATATATGCCATCATGTGCCAGCAATGCCCCTTTGCCATGTACATTGGCCAAACTGGACAGTCTCTACACAAAAGAATAAATGGACACAAATCAGTCATCAAGAATTATAACATTCAAAAACCAGTCAGAGAACACTTCAACCTCCCTGGACACTCAATTACAGACCTAAAAGTCACAGTTCTTCAACAAAAAAACTTCAGAAACAGACTCCAACAAGAAACTGCAGAACTGGAATTAATTTGCAAACTGGACACCATCAGATTAGGCCTGAATAAAGACTGGGAGTGGATGGGTCATTACACAAACTAAAAACTATTTCCCCATGCTAATTTTTTCCCCTACTGTTACTCAAACCGTCTTGTCAACTGTTTGAAATGGGCCATCCTGATTATCATTACAAAAGTTTTTTTTCTCCTGCTGATAATAGCCCACCTTAATTGATTAGTCTCGTTGATTAGTTGGTATGGCAACCCCCATTTTTTCATGTTCTGTGTGTGTGTGTGTGTGTGTGTATTTTCTACTGCATGCATCTGATGAAGTGGGTTTTAGCCCATGAAAGCTTATGCCCAAATAAATTTGTTAGTCTCTAAGGTGCCACAAGTACTCCTCGTTCCTTTTGCTGATACAGACTAACACAGCTACCACTCTGAAACCTGTCACATATGCATGATAAATTCAACAGCTAGTAGTATTTACTTTCTGCAGAAAATTATATTCAAAATTTAAATGTTGTAAACAATCACAAACATTTTGTGATGCCTACGAAAAAAGGAAATAAGACTACCATATTTTTGCATAGGTCATTGAACAGCTTGTCAGATAAAAACTTTTAGCCTTACTTACCTCAGCTGGATTTGAACCTGTGTTTTGAGAGAGATCATATAATATTTCTTTTCTCATCCATCCGGTGGCTCCTCTTTCTGCCTCTCTCCGCTAATATATGCTAAGTATAAAGAAAAAAATGCTCTTTTTGAAATAATCAAGATGAATGCAACTCATCTGCATTTAACCAAAGTATTTCATGAAACAGTGGAGCCAAGTTCATAGAATAAACCTGTTACAAAAAATTCCTTTCACTTAACTAGAACTTGCAGCTAACAGGCCATATTGTTAAATGGAAAAGACACCAAGTGTGTTATGAGTTAAAATGCTGAAATCTTCATTTTTTGAGTTTGGTTCTTATCTGCCCAACCTAGCTTAATTCCATCTGTTTTACTGACATTAATACCCTGTGTATTAAATTAAGTAATGAGCCCTAACCAGACTTCTGCATCCAAACACTCTTAAACGTTAAGGAAAGTTGGTTTCAGGCTTTAACTCTCTGGCCCATCACTACTTGAAGAAAACACCCTTCCCTCAAATAAACAAAAAACCCAGTCAAAGCAAGTAGTTACTACAACAGAATTGTCTCCCAGTCCAGGGTTCTCCCATATACTGGTGTTTCCATGGATTTCTGTGTTCTAACAGGTAATCTAAATCTAGGGAATAATTCGGTCAACTGCTGATCTCTACCTCTTTGCATACCAAGTGATTGTCAATATTTAGTATAGACCCAGAAGTAATGAAAAGCTGTTACCTCTCAGAAGTTTCATGTACAGTATTAGGTGATGGTGATTGTTGTAATCTTTTAGAAAGGTACATGAAATATATTGTTTCTTCTTATAAGAATAAGTTTCTTTATAGTGAAACATTGGTCGCTCTCAGATCTAGCCTTTTTATAATAGATTTGAAAACAAAATAAGCAATGCACATATTGACTAGTTTGGTTGCAAGTAAGTTCCTTAGGATTTATATATACTTGGTGTAGAATTATTGAAATACCCTTGATTGTGCCATATCAGCATCTCTGTTGAAGTTTTCCATGATACTAGCTTAGAAAGGCAGTGTTTTCAAACTGAGCAATCATTTGCAAAATTCAGGATCATGTCAGCCTTAATATTTGACTGATGCTTTTCAAAGTTTGTACTGTAGCAAATAGAGAGGTACATGAACACTACTTTTGTCTTTTGAATACAAAATCTGGCTGGATCCTCATCTTCACAAATGTTCACGTAAAGGCTAATCACTGCTGCATACCTTACGGAGCACTGATACCTACCAAGTTTCTAGGTTAGCACCTACAGATTTCAGATTCTTGTTTAAGTTGTTTTAAAAAGCACGTAACCTGAAAATGGAAATAAAGGCGGCATCTTAAATGAGGTGAGCACCATTTCAAAACAAAACAAATCTGGGGACTAAAGTTTGGAGCATTTTCCAAACCCTGCTTCCACTTTCTCTACAGAACATCTTCAGGCCATGCCTTATGTCAGACAGGGCAGAGTAGCCAGGAGAGGACCCTGGGACTATGGATACAGCTTGGTATTGGGACCAGATTTCCATTACCAAATGCGGCGGGGGGGGGGGTGGTACAGAAAAGTTGAGATGTGCAGAAGTGGAGGCAAGACAGATGAGACATGATGGCTGCTGCAAGTGGCTCACCACCAGGCATCTGGTCTGCCTTTCACAGAGTCGTCGGGAGAGGAGCAGAGAGTATTGGCTACCCCAGCTTTCCTTTGCTTGTACTCACAATGAGGTGTGGGGGATTGGGCTTTGAAGTCTGGTTGCATTGCTTCTCACTGTGAACTCTAGACAGAGATGTGAGGAGTAGGCAAGCTGCGTCTCACTGCTGTTTTTGTCTATGGGAATCGGTAGAAAAGGGGTGGGAACTCAGCCATATTCTTCTTTCTCCAGCACAGAATTAAGGGAGGAGGGAAATGGTTTGGCTCTCGCAGTTCCATGGAGACTGAGTGGGAATTAGACTGTTCCAGACTTGATGGAGAAGGCACAGCCAAGTGGCTGAAGGATATGGACTCTCAAATACCTCTGCTGGAAGTCTCTCCTGAGTGCCAGGACACCGTAATGTCGATTAGTTTAGTACTAACAATGTGTGGACGCTGTACAAGGCACAAAGATGAAGACACCCTGTCCTCCTTCCTGTGATTTGAAGACTTTCTTTGGAGAGACTGTGGCAGTTTCTAGGAGGTATATAGTTCTCACAACTCTTTCCAGCTTAGACAGAAGAGTTGAACTGCAGTGTGATATTCAGCATGGGGATATCTTAGCTCCCACTGGGTAGCATCTTGGAGAAATATAAAAACAAGTGTGTGAAATTGAATACCAAATCCATTTTAAGTTCTTCAGCAGCAGTTGCTGTTGAATGCTGGGTAAAAATAATATGAAATAATAATGTTATGTGGTTTCTGAAAAATGAGAGTTCATGACCTTTCTTCCCAGGAATATGGAGGAAAAATCCCAAGACTGTAGGAAAGCAATAACACATTTTATACCTAACATGACATAGAAGTGATTACTCCATCATGACAATTTAGCCCTGGCATTGGACAGCTGTTGTGGTGAAGACACTATGCTCATTTTTACAGATTAACAGGCTGTAAACCTTGCCTTACCCAATGACTTGATATTAAGTGAGTTGGAACGAAAGATGAAAATTGATTTTTCAGCACCCACACCTGGCAGTTTAGCAGTCAAAACTCCAAATCTGAAGCAAAGGTACAGGAAGGGACTGTAGGTGGTCTTGACACTAAACTAATGAGGCCATATAAGTATGTATCCAAGAGATAAATTGGGAAGTGTTCATTAAGTCTGGTCTTGGCGCTCTAAGATTTTATTGAAATGTGAACAAGCAACTGGAATTTGTGTTTTGACCATTAAACAGTAAAAAAAATACTGGTTCTCTCACTTCTACAGTATCCTCCATTGATAATCATACTGCTGTGGGAACGTCTGTGGCAGAGCCAATACAGAGCATCTGTAGTAATGTAGCCAAGGAGGTTCTACACAATCAGTAGTTATTGCAGTGGTGTTTTTTAAATGAATGTCTTTGGGATGTAACAATAGATGGTTTAAAATGAGTGGAAATTCTGAGATATCTTGCTTATAGAATATTTTCTCAATAAGAATTGTATTTTTAAGGGTGATTAAATTTGGTGTCTAAAAGCCTGGGGATATCTTTGTTCAGAAACCTCCGGGGGGAGGGATAGCTCAGTGGTTTGAGCATTGGCCTGCTAAACCCAGGGTTGTGAGTTCAATCCTTGAGGGGGCCACTTACGGATCTGGGGTAAAATCAGTACTTGGTCCTGCTAGTGAAGGCAGGGGGCTGGACTTGATGACCTTTCAGGGTCCCTTCCAGTTCTATGAGATAGGTATATCTCCATATATATTTTTGTTTGGGGTTTGGTGTAGAAAAAACATAAGAACGGCCATACTGGGTCAGACCAAAGGTCCATCTAGCCCAGTATCCTGTCTTTCAACAGTGGCCAATGCCAGGTGCCCCAGAGGGAATGAACAGAACAGGTAGTCATCAAGTGATTCATCCCCTGTCATCCATTACCAGCTTCTGGCAAACAGAGGCTAGGGACACCATCCCAGCCCATTTTTGCTAATAGCCATTGATGGACCTATCCTCCATGAATTTATCTAGTTTCTTTTTTGAACCCTGTTAGTCTTGGCCTTCACAACATCCTTTGGCAAAGAGTTCCACAGGTTGACTATGAATAGTGTGAAGAAATACTTCCTTTTGTTTGTTTTAAAGCTGCTGTTCATTAATTTCGTTTGGTGACCCCTAGTTCTTGTGTTATGAGAAGGAATAAATAACACTTCTTTATTTAATTTCTCCACAGCAGTCATAATTTTATAGACCTCTATCACATCCCCCCCCCCTTAGTTGTCTCTTTTTCCAAGCTGAAAAGTCCCAATCTTATTAATCTGTCCTCATATGGAAGATGTTCCATACCTCTAATCATTTTTGTTGCCCCCTTTCTGAACCTTTTCCAATTCCAATATATCTTTCCAACAAATCTCTCAAAGTTAAGAACTAGATATTTTTCATGAGAAAACTAAAGACCTTGAATATCTACAGCATAGTTTAACTTCATGATTATATCATAGGATTCCTTAATTTCCTACTTTTTGTGCTTCTAAAAGCTAATTTTAATTCGAAACTATTTAATAATCCAGCAAAAACCATCTGGCATGTACATGTGTAATAAAAAAGAGAAAATTTAGGCTGCCGATAAATCTAGTTCTGTAACTGTTTTCATTTTACAGAATTTTGATAAAGAAATTCCAATTTGAATCTACCTTCCAATACTTAGTAACTCTGTAGTATTTTAAAAATGCTAATTCTCGCCACACACCTGTAAGGTCATTTAACAATTACCCCCACCTCATACATGGGAAAACTGAGACTGGGAGGTTTTAGGGGCGTACATTTTCAAAGGTGCTGAGTACCTGCCCCTTTCTTTAAGGTAAATTGCAGTCTTAGGTACTAAGCACATCTGAAAATAGGATCTGGTTGTAATTTTGGGTGCCAAACTTGATGCACTTAATCCTGAAGATTTTCATATTAGTGACTTGAATTAGAACATAGTTGTTCCTAACTCATTCCATGGACCACGTTATGTCTTTAGCTTACTGAATAACAGTGTATCTTTTTTCATAAGAAGATGGTGCTTAGTTGCTTCACATTTTCTTTTGTCGATATTATAAACCACTTAGGTAAGATTTTTGCACATTTTTTTCTTTACTGTTTTTCCTTCATCTCATAATGTAATAACAATTTCAAAGCGTGTGCTCATACTCACTGCAGACATAGTCTGTTCTTGTTTGAAGGCTTATTGGTTTAGTTCACCCATGGGATCCCTTTACTACTTGATTTAATTTTTTTCTCTTGTCTTTCTGTGTTATTGGCTGACGTTACTTGGCTATGTTCTGATATACAGTGTTTTCAGAGTTTATAGTAGAGGGTTTGCCCAGACCTAATTTTTAAGCCCAACCCAAGCCCCACTGACCTGAGCCAGAGAGGGTTGAGTGGTTTGCCGTGTGCCCTTCTCGCTGGACACCACCCTTTGCTGTACTATATGTGCTGCAGACTGAGGCACTGCATCTCCTTGGCATACACGCCCTGCAGCGTGCACAGGGCAGCGAGGTGGCAGTAGGAGCAGGGTGCATGGCCACTACCACCACTGCGATGACCCCCATAGGCAGTAGAGGGTCATCAGAGGCGACCTGACAGGAGCCCAAGAAGATTGCGTTGTTTTCCGACCCAAACCCAAAACTTGTAGTTGGGTCCTGTAGTGTTGCAGGGAGTTCTAGTTTGTAGTACAGCAACTACATAAACCTATTTACAATAATTGTAGAGATGCTGTAGCATTATTTCCTCTAAAGTTACATTTCCTTTCTTGTCTATAATGTGTTTTAATGAACATTTGACTCAATACTATCTGTTCTATTAAAAAGATACATTGAGAAACATGCAATTATATTATTGCAAATATAGCTTTGAATATGCTATCTTGACATATATAAATATGCACTTGTACTTAAAAATAAACATACCTAAGGGGTGGGAATGAACTTAATGGCTCAGCTCACTGGTAATGGATAAGCCTCTTGCTTGTGGGCTGTCAGTTTGAAGCTAGAGAAAGTGCAGTAATTACTCTTGGGGGAATTCCACACCAAAAAATTAAAAGTTCTGCGCACAATATTTTAAAATTCTGCAAAATTCTGCATATTTTATTTGTCAAAATAACACAATGTAATCACTCCAGTTTCAATTATTTTGGTAATTTTTTAAACATACTTGTTAGCAAGTATGTCTAACAATACAGATCCTCAAAAAAAAAATCAGGATTTTTTTTTTGACAAATAGATTTCTTACTAGGCATATTAATACAGAACTTTGAGTTATTCATTTAAACTACAATACAGAAACCTATTTCCTGCACCCCTCAGAAGCAGTGCAAAGGTTTGGGGGAGTCAGGGATAATGGAGGAGCAGAGGGAGAGGGAAGGAACCTGGGAGTGAACATGTATGGTTGTTGGGTGTGGGTGGGAGAAATATGGAACAGTTTCTTTTGGGGAGGGGAGGAGGGATTGTTAGGTTGTTGGGGAGCCTCCCCTATGCAGACTCTGGCTGACCCCAAGCCTCTCCCATTCAGTCAGGCACCTCTGCCTATGTCTCCTTGAATCCCCCCATCCCATGTGGCCCTGGAGCCCCCTCCCATTCAGCCCTGGCTCAATGCTGTCACCCCACTAGCTCCTGAGCCCTTCGGAGCACCAGTCTGTTCTCCCCCCACTAGCCCTTCAGAGCCCCAGTCTGTGACCCCTTAGCAACCCTGTGTACCCCACTCTGCCTCCTAACCTGGCTCCATGGGCAGGCTGCTGTAATGAATGCAGTTGGCTGCTAGCTGTTACTGCTGGTCAGTCAGCTATTTTGGCGCCAAAGTGGGCTCTGGTGGGCGAAAAGCAGAACTACAGCACTTCTCGTGCAGAATGTATTTTCTAGAGGGGCAGGAATTGTGCACCAGACATGAATTCTGTGCGTGGGCAGTGGTGCAGAATTCCCCTAGGAGTAAATAATAATACTTATCAGAATATCTCAAAGCACTTTGCAAAGGAGGACAGGTTCATCCTCATTTTACAAATGGGAAAACCAAGGCACAGAGATGAAGTGACTTGCCCATGGTCACTCAGCACAGCAGTGGCAGAGTTAAGGCTAGAACCCTGGTCTTCTGAGTCTGTCCAGTGTTCTATCCGCTATAGATTGGCTATAGTTCAATTCCCACATTACAGGTGGTATTAACTGGCACCATGCAGAGACTAAGGATTGAATTGGGCTATAGAGAGCTAGCTACCCTCTACCCCTGAAATGGATAATGGTAATGGTTCAGTCTGCCTCACACCATAATGATGAGCATGGTATAAGATTAAAAGTAGTGTGGGGAAGCTCTTGCTTATCTGTTTTGTGGATAAATAGGATGTCAGTCTCTAGGGTTTGTTAATCTGGCATCTTTCACTAGGACTGCATTTACCCCCATACAGTTACAAGAGTTACTTATGGAAACCATGCCAGATTTTCCAACTCTGCACGGTATAAGAAATGTAGCCTTCTTTTTTTTTTCCTTAGCATACCTCTGTAGGACTCTCAATACTTGCATACCATACAAATGTACCCTCACTTCTTATAGTCCGTCGGGCAAATGAAAAAAGGATTGCACCACCATGCATGCTGAAAAGACCCATTGGAAGCTATGTTCTAGCAGTGAAGCTTGTGCTAATGGGCTAGAGAAAACATTTTTTCCCCTGATCTAAGCAATCAAGAGCTAAAACACACCTCACAGATTCAAAAATTTAATTTTACAAAATCAAATAACTGATGCATCTATTCTGAAATATGTTCAGTCACATAGCGAAATAAATGTAAAAATAATTAGCAAATAAAAGTAACAGTTAATATGGAAAGCAGAAAAATAGTAAAAATACTATTTTAGGGAAATTTGTGTCTTAGCAGCTTGAAGTAGATACATCTTTAAGTAGCTCATTCAGAGAATTCGTATTGTTGTATTGCTTATGTGGGTTTTTTTGCTGCATCAAGAAAATCTGGATAAAGTAGGAAATCTTCTGCAGCAAAATAACACTTTAATGCTTTTCAGGTTAGTTTAACAAAAATACAGTGGCTAACTTTGTGGCTTTGATTGTTAGTGTGAATTACAAATTCAGAAGTGCTTTTGTGTTTGCTTATAAGTGCCACAAACCAGAAGAGAAGAGGATGGTGATTTCTGCCTACTGACAGAATACAGAACAGCAAAGTACCCCTGAGGGATAACTAGGAGAGAGCCCAGAAACGCCCTATGTGGCAGGCACATTTGACAATCTGTGAGGACAAATCCTCTTGCTTCTCCAAATAGTCTTGTGGTGGAATGTAAATAGGCTGCTACTTGAGATCCAGCCTATGGCTTCCCCTTTAAGATAAAGATAAATAGAATTACAGGGGTGCTAGAACAATTTGTATAGTGTGGGTGCTGAGAGCCATTGAACCAAACTGTAAATGCTGTGTATGATGGAAATCACTTCAAGCCAGGGGGTGCGAGAGCACCCCCAGCATCCCTAGTTTCAGCACCTATGTAGAATAATGCTTGAGCAGAGCTTCAAACACATTGCATTTGCAGGGCAAGTGATGAGATTGAGGGAAGGACACACTTTGCTAAGCTGTTAGGGAAAGGAGTATAAGGCCGGTTAGTAATCGCTAGATAACACAACAAAAGTAGGTGACAGCACAGCTTTTCAATACTTCTCTCATTAGAGAAGTGCCACTGCAGTTACTAGTTGTCATAATAGATGTGGTTACCATCTGATAATATAGTATGTTAGCCTGTCATAAGCCATTTTTCCTCCACTTTTGCTAAGGTTGTCATTTTTTATTTTATGGTGCATTATTTTCAGTGCATTAGTGTACTGACCATGAGGAAGATTTACTTTCTCCAGTGAATTTTTGCATTTCCCTTTATATTTAATGTAGTACAGTAAGTGCAGTATATTATATAACTAAAAATTTCAGGTTCTCCTAACCATTATTTCCTTCAGATTTATGCGACCCCTTTTCTCACCCTTGTCAAATATTGATACCAGTTCGCAGACAATCCCTGTTGGGGTGAACAATGGTTTCGTTCACGATACTGGTTTTTCAGGGATGATGAGTGATATGTATGTATACTTCCTAGTGAGTCTTTGTGATCCATTTTGCTATAAAATGCCTGCTCTGCTGGCAATTGTAGCTGACAATACCTGCTGGAAGAGTGTATTCTGTGTCACTTAGTACCTGAATAATACGTCTTCTGTATTTAAAAACACCCTCAAATTACTGAGGTCTGGACCTGACATCTTATGTGATTCTATAGCCATGTAATCCCTGCCAGTGGATGGGAGCAGATTACCTGTGAAATCGAAACGACAATCTTAATAGTCAACATTAACTATTTCACTGTTGATCATTTTTGCAGAAACATAGGATAATGTGCTTATTTCGTGGGCCCAAACTACTCCAGAACTGAAAGCCCCAGCTATTCCCTACCTGTTGGTCAAAACCTATGGCTTCCCTTTCTTCCAACAACTTTTGCAATGTAGTTGTTTTATCAGTTCATAAATCTCAAGCACAACAAACAGAAAACATGGGTATAGCATAAAATAAATGGTCAGAGTTTGTGCTGACTGTATTGTTACTTTTTCTGGATATCTCTGCTCATTCCATGGTAGTCATGGGAGAACATGTAGGGACGTGTAGATGGATTTTACTGTTTCTAATGTCCTAGTTACGATTTCACTGTTGCATTCGGAGTGCACGGTTATAGTTTCTGTTGCACTCGGAAAGCTCTCTGTTAAATGGGATGAATCTAACATGGAAGCTAGATGCTGCAGGGGTTGGAACTGCAAACATAAATGCTGTTTAACACTAAATCTCCACACTCTTTCTCTCATCTGAACACTCCCATGCATATGTTCATCCACTTCTTAGATGTGGTTGGAGTGCAGGAGGGAAGGGTTGTGGAGCTAGAGAGTTCCTCGATAGCCACTTGTCACACATGATTGGGGGGAGCAGCACCATGAGCGGCATCCAGCACCATGGGGTCTATTCATCCCTTCAGGTACCTGAACTCCTGCAAAGTGCACACAAGCAGACCCGTGGTGAATGCTGCAGAAGTAGGTGGAGTTGAGTGTAACACCAAGGTCATGGTACCAGTCCATGTAAAGTGGTAGCTGTAGAAGCAGTAGTTGTTGTTTGCTGCTTTCCTGTCATGAGAGAGTAGTTACTCAGGCCCTCCGAGTCAGCCCAACCATTGTTTGGCTAGTCATGCTGCCGAGGGAAGCCAATGGCTTTAGCCAATGATATCTCAGTCTGTATCTAGAGTGTGCATTGGCTGTTGCCATATATGGGCAGTGAGAAGGGAGTCTCTCTCACAGCACCAACAAGTGAGTGTGACTTGGAGGGTCCAGGTTGTCTGGTGCCAATAGGATGTAAGTTATTTAGAACACTCTAAAGATATTTGTTTTTTATTATATGACCTGATTCAAGCAGTTGCATCTATGCAAAAGTACCTTAGCCTTGTTTATATTAGGCATCCTATTCTAAAACTCACCTATAGTGTGTATGTTTTGGCAAATAGCTTTTTACTTAATACCATAAACAGAAGTTAAAGTTTAAATCCTAGTGTATTCTTTTCTGATAAAAAGTAACCATGTTCTCTCCCATCTGCTTTTTTAAAATACAGAATACCTCAAATTCAAAATTGAAGAAGAAAGCAACTAAAACCAAAGAAGCCAAAAAAATATTGAAGAGGAAATTTAAAGTCAACACAAAAATTGTCTTTACTGAAGATGGGGAGGTAAGATGAGTTCAAAATATACTGCAGACACTGGTGGTAGCTGAATTTGTATTTTCTGTGAAAACAAATATACTTCAAACTGAGTCATACACAGGGCTTCTGATTTTAGGTTTTAACTGGGAAACACTAATAAAACACCCTCAATTAAAAAAAATTGTGTTTATCCAATAAACCACTGGAAAAAACATTGGAAATGGTTACTTGTTTCCGAGGACTTGTCTAGATGGAGCAGTAATGCTCACAACAGGGGTGTGAATTCTGAAGTACACTGACATGTTGTACATTAATTGGTCCATGGAGACCCTGCTGGTGTGCACTAAAGGTTCCCTAGTGTGTTTTAACATAGCGCTGTTTGAAACAGTACTACGTTAAAGCACACTAGGGTACATTACAAAGAGATTACTCCTTTTACAGCATATACTACTGTTGTGAGTAATGTGCGTAATATAATATAATACAGAGAGCCCCCCAAAAACCACATTTTTGGACATCCACATAAGTCAAATTGCTTTTAAAAAAAAACAAAACAAAAAAACCCCCTGAAAATGAAATTAATAAACCTCAAAAAACCCTAAACCCCTAGTTATTCAGTTTGGCCCAGATTTTCAAAAGTACTTTCTGCTCATAATTGGAGCTAGATTTGCAAAACAGCTGAGCTCCCATTTAAATCCAATTATACTGAGAACAATAGGAGCAGATGTATACTGAACACTTTTCATATAGTCCAATGTTTAAATGCGGGCTCTTGGGCTCTTTTGGAAATCTGGCCTTCCCAACTGCAGAAGGGAAAGTCTCAGGTGTTTTTTAAGGAAGATCTGTCAAATCCAAATGCTATCACTTGAAAAAAGTTCTACCAATCCCTTGTATGGCAGTGGAATTAAAAGATGTGTCCCTATTTTTCTCTCAGATGTCCAGTATTTGTAGCTTTCATATGTCACCTGAGTAAAGAAGGTGCCAAGCTTATATACCAAATAGGGGAGAGAGAGCTGTGCATTGAACTCTAGTAATTTAATTGGATATCCTAACACCATTTGGAAAAATGTATTGATTTGTATATAGATGTGAACTACTGTATATTGCTAGCCACTCCAGTACTGTTTCATTGTAACTCGAACAAGCAAACCTCAGTGCTGCTTAAATATTAAATCTCTCTAACATGATTTCACAAACATCAGAAGTTTGCTTTGTTTTTCTGTTTTCTGTGTTGATATAAAAGGGAGCTTTGGCATTAGAGCAATTTCATCAGTTAATGGGATGTAAACTAAATATAGTGATCACTTTTAAAATTTCTCAGTTGCCTTTTGTAACTAAATAACATTCCCAAGGCATGCTGAGCACTGGGAATACTGTGGTAATGTTACGTAGTTATCAAAATTCGAAAGCTTTTAAGGATGGCCTCACTAATAGAAGGAGTCTGTTCAAAATAACTAATTTCAGACATGGAAAAATTCCCTCAGTAATTTTTAAAGTATATACTTCTCCAAGAAACACATTTAAACTAGGCCCTTTAGATAGCTATGGTACGTAATGGACAAAATGCCTGGTTAGTGGAGTTACACCAGTAGTAAATTAGGCTCAGTGCATTCACTTGGATTTCCAAGATACTGTAGTGAACCAAAAGAGCATGTGATTCCATCCATATACACATTTTAGTAGAGATAAATTGTGTGTGTTTGTAAGGGGTTTTCAAAGGGAAAATATGAAAATTGTTTAAATTAAGCTGAAATCTAAATGCCTTTTTAAATAATTTAACATGCTGCTATCTTTAATGCTGTTTTGGAACAAAAAGTGAACGCTGAGGGGGTGTAGTGTAATGTGTGTAGTAGCAGATAGAAATTCTCTGCTTTAATTTTTTAGCAAGTGCTTTAAAATATTTCTCTTGCATTCTGAATCATAGATGCTGGTCTGTCAGTTTGTATAATTAGGACAATGTATTAAGACTTGTTCATGAATTTATGTGAAGGATGATCATGACTGCAGCTGCACTGTGTACAGAATATGAAATAGAAATGCTATTCTTATAATAACTCTTAAGGAAGTCTCACAGGGGAAAGCTACTGGAAAAGATTAATCATGGCTTTAAAGATACAAGCCTTAATTTCCAGACATTTGTGCATGCAGTTACCACCATTGTGTGTGTAAATTGGGTGTAATTGCATACACAAACGGTCAGTTGTGCATTTAACTGGCCAATTCATATATATGCCTAATTGGACTTACATTTTTAAAGATGCAGTTACACAAAGCTGACTTAAATTCTGGCCGATGAATTACAATTCTTTAGTAAGTCAGTTCATAATTCACAGAGGTAATTAGACCTGGTTGTGTGTTTAAAAACACAATCTTGGATACAAAACTGAGAAAGGGATTCATTTATTTTGAACTCCCAAACTGGTACTTGTAAGTATAGGAGGAACAAAGCATTCAAATTTAGCTGGTGGGCAGATAAGTGTTTCATGTGGTCCAGTGCAGTGAACCATAAAGCAGCGAGGACAGAGACTAAAAATGAGCACGGGGATTATAGTTTAAACAGCAGAACAACAGAGAACAGGTTTTGGAGTTATTTATAGAAATATAAACTTCTTCTTCGAGAGATGTCCCTGTGGGTGCTCCACTCCAGGTGTTGGTGCATCCCTGCGCCTTCGCTCGGAGATTTTTCGTAGCAGTACTCGTACTGGCCACGCATGCGCAGAGGCTGCCCCCCGCTGTGAGTCTAGGATAATAGTACGCATGCGTGGCCAATCTCCTCAGTTCCTTCTCTACTGTCCCCGGCCTGAGACGGAGCTCAGCAGACTCGTTAGGAAATCCCTCACTCTTGTTACAATTACCTATTCTAGTAGTTAGTTTGTTGTCAGTTCTTGTTAGTGTAGTTCATTAGTTCTTTTATCTGTTTAAAAAAAAAATTCCAACTAATAGGCAGATTTGAAGCATTGGTCGAGGGTTTAGAAAACAGCATTCCCACTTCAGCCGGCACACCTATCTTTGGACACCGCCTACAACCATTCTCTCATCAATGGCAGAAAATTACATCAGACAAATGGGTCATAGAGGTAGTTACAATTGGATACGCCATCCCCTTCCTCTCCCTCCCTCCCACCCACCCACCCTCCCCGTCCCTCTTCAGGGACCCATCTCATGAGCGACTACTCTTCCAAGAAGTGCAGCATCTCCTTCAACTGGGAGCAGTAGAAACTGTGCCAGAACAACACAGAGGGAAGGGTTTTTACTCCCATTATTTCTTAACAGAGAAGAAAAATGGGGGATGGCGACCAATCCTCGACCTCAGGCGGCTCAACAAATTTGTCAAAAAGCAAAAGTTCAAGATGGTCACTCTCACCGCTATAATCCCAGCACTGGAGCAGGGCGACTGGTTTTCAGCCCTCGACCTACAGGACGCCTATTTTCATGTGACTATACACCCGTCCCACAGACGATTCCTATGTTTTACTCTCGGCTCCACACATTTCCAATACAGGGTTCTCCCCTTCGGACTGTCCACGGCCCGCCGTGTTTTTTCCAAGATCCTAGCCGTAGTTACAGCCTACCTCAGAAAACAAGGGGTCGTAATATTTCCTTACCTAGACGATTGCCTCCTCAAAGCTTCAACGTTCGACGAAGCTCTCCGATCCATACGACTTACCATCTATTGTTTCCTATCTTTAGGCCTGCAAGTAAACAAAAACAAATCCACATTATACCCCACCCAACATCTGGAGTTCATAGGGGCATACCTCGATTCCCGGACGGGGTTGGCATCTCTCCCACCAGACCGCTTCAACTCTATAAGCCGACTGGCCACAAGGATTCGCAACAGTCCCCAGGTGACTGTCCGAGACTGCCTACAAATACTAGGTCACATGGCCTCATGCACCTCTGTCATCCAAAATGCACGCCTATACATGAGGTGCTTCCAAGCGTGGTTGGCCACGGTGTACAGACCGAATGTGCACCCTCTAAACAAGACTCTCTCCATACCTGTCCGAGTCAAAGATTCCCTACAGTGGTGGACAATTCACTCCAACCTCTGCTCTGGAGTCCCCTTTCTTCAGCAGGCTCCATCCCTCATACTGACGACCGATGCATCTCTGACAGGCTGGGGTGCACACATGTCTCACCACACAGCCCAGGGACTTTGGTCTTCAACCGAGACACCTCTCCATATAAATGTCCTAGAACTTCGAGCCATTCGCAATGCGTGCCATCAATTCCTGCCACTAATCAAGAATCAACACGTACGCATAATGACAGACAATATTGCATGCATGTTCTATGTGAACAGGCAGGGAGGAGCTCGATCCCAGTCGCTGTGCACAGAGGCTATGAAACTCTGGAACTGGTGCATTGCGAACAACATCCGGGTATCAGCGGCCTATCTTCCCGGAGTGATGAATACCACAGCGGATGAACTAAGCAGACGTTTCCCTTGGGATCACGAATGGGAAATAAACGAGCACACCATTCACAACGTATTCCGCATTTGGGGCTACCCAGCAATAGACCTCTTTGCAACTGCAAAAAACAAGAAATGTCCCAATTTTTGCTCCAGAGCAGGACTAGGCAAACATTCCCTGGGAGACGCATTCATGATCCCATGGCATCAAAACTTACTCTATGCGTTTCCCCCGATACCGGTTCTCAACAGGGTCCTGATAAAAATACGAACAGATGGGGCCAAGGTGATCCTAATTGCCCCATCATGGCCCAGACAGCCCTGGTTTCCGTTTCTCACCAAAATGTCGATTCGACCACCAATCCCCTTGCCTCTCATCCCGAACCCCCTATCACAACAACACGGCCATCTTCTCCACTCCAACCTATCCATGCTTCACCTCAAAGCATGGTTCCTACATGGTTCTCCCAAAGGGAACTAGATTGCTCTGAACAAGTTCAAAGAGTGCTCCTACATAGCAGAACACAATCTACTCGCACCACCTATCTACGTAAGTGGAAACGATTCACACACTGGTGTTCAGCTAAACAACTTGGTCCCACGTCAGCATCTCTTCCGCTCATACTTGACTACCTATTGGACCTTAAGCAATCCGGCCTTTCTTTCAGCTCCATCAGGGTCCATTTAGCTGCTCTTACAACTTTTCATGACAAAATTGATGATACTTCTGTATTTGCTCATCCTATCACCAAGCGCTTCCTCAAGGGACTCCAAACCCTATACCTAGACATTAAACCACCCACCATCCCATGGGACCTTCATCTAGTACTATCTTGCCTAACTCAACAACCATTTGAACCCCTAGCCACGTGGTCTCTTTTACACCTCTCGATGAAAACAGCATTTTTAGTGGCAATTACCTCCGCCAGACGGGCAGGAGAAATAGCAGTTCTTATGGCAGACCCACCATATACGCTATTTTTCAAAGACAAGGTTACCCTCAGATTACACCCCAATTTTCTTCCTAAGGTACACTCGTCATTCCACATTAATGAACCGATACACTTACCGACCTTTTTCCCGAAGCCACATGCGAACTCGTTCGAAGCCTCAATGCATACACTAGATGTACGCAGGGCCGTGTCCTTCTATTTGGATAAAACCAAACCTTTTAGAAATTCTTCCAGACTTTTTGTCTCCATCGCGGAGCGCTCCAAAGGTACGCCTATTTCTACCCAGAGACTTTCGAACCGGATTTCTCAGTGCATCCGGTTGTGCTATCAGATGAAGAAAGTTACACCTCCAGACGGCATCAGAACACACTCCACTAGATCTATGGCTGCCTCTGTAGCATTCTTACGCAAAGTTCCCCTGGCTGATATCTGTAAAGCAGCCACCTGGTCCTCTGAGCACACATTTGTTAAACACTATGCCCTTGCTCAAGGCCCTCTATCTGATATACGTTTGGGCAGGGCTGTACTATCTACGGCGTTCCTATCAGATCCGAAGTCCCTACCTCCTTAAGATACACGGCTTTTAAGTCACCTGGAGTGGAGCACCCACAGGGACATCTCTCTCGAAGAAGAGGAGGTTACTCACCCTATGCAGTAACTGACGTTCTTCGAGATGAGTGTCCCTGTGGGTGCTCCACTACCCACCCTCCTCCCCTCTACTTCGGAGTTGGGGTAGCCTCCGTTGTAGAGAAGGAACTGAGGAGATTGGCCACGTATGCGTACTATTATCCTAGACTCACAGCGGGGGGCAGCCTCTGCGCATGCGTGGCCAGTACGAGTACTGCTACGAAAAATCTCCGAGCAAAGGCGCAGGGACGCACCAACACCTGGAGTGGAGCGCACACAGGGACGGACACTCATATCAAACAACGTCAGTTACTGCACAGGGTGAGTAACCTCCTCTTTGCATCTGTAGAAGTTATTCCAACATTCTGGTGGGCTCTAATGAAACCACACACTGAAGTTTTACTGTGCTACTTAATATATTTCTCTTTAGTAAAATAAAACTCTTTTTAAGACGTGTTTTCTGAATATTTGTACACAAATGAACTCAATTTTACAACAGGGAATACATTGCAATTGGTTTTATTTGTGGTTATTAAGGACCAGGAGGATGCAGCACAGAGTATTAGTAACTGATCCTCTTTCTCCTTGCCTGACAGCAGATCAAAATTCTGAACTTTTCCCTTTTTTTGCCAAATATATTGGAGTGTCATATGTTTTCTCCACGTATATCCACTCTTTCATTTAAAGAAACCCTCCCACCCCAATCCACAGCAACTACATTTTTGAAAGGCTACTCCAAAAGAAGGTTGCTTGTCACGTGAACAGATGTTTACAAGATTTTGTTAAAAACTTCGAAACCCTTGGCTTAAATCTCTGAAACTCAAGCTCAAAATAATGCATTGAAGCCAAGCCCATAAGTCATGGGTAATCAACATTCTGCCTGGAAGTCAAATGTGGCCCTTCAACACTACTAATGCAGTCTGGCAGAATAACTACATCTCTACCCCGATATAATGCGGTCTGATATAACGCGATAAAGCAGCGCTCCGGGGGACGGGGCTGCTTTACCTCATTATATTCGAATTCGAGTTACCACAAGCGGTTCCTATGCGCCCGCCCATTACTTGCTGCGGCCCTCCCTGGGGCCCCCCTAACCCAGCTCATCTCCGCTCCGCCTCCTCCCACGAGCGCGCCGCAGCTCCACTTCTCCTCCCTCCCAGGCTTGCTGCGCCAATCAGCCGCTCAGGGAGGAGGCAGAGGTGAGCTGGGGTGGGGAGCGGTTCCTCTCCGTACCCCGATATAACGTGGTTTCACCTGTAACACGGTGAGATTTTTTGGCTCCCGAGGACCGCATTATATCGGGGTAGAGGTGTAGTAGAAAACTTTACATCTTGCATTCTCTGTAGTCTGTTACAACATGCCACAACAACAAGCATACTGCCACCTACTTGCTTACATACTAGTTCTTCTTCGAGTGCTTGCTCATGTCGATTCCTTTCTAGGTATGTGTGCGCCCACATGCACAGTCGTCGGAGATTTTTGACATAGCGTTATCTGTAGGGTCGGCTGTGGTGCCCTCTGGGGTGCCGCGCTCATGTGTCATTATATTAAGCGCTGCCAGTCCTATGCCCTCTCAGTTCCTTCTTACCCTGTGACAGTTGGTTGGAGCACCTTCCCCATGCTTAGCAAGTGGTTAGCGGTTTCTCCTTTACTTCGTGCTTTATTGCTTTGTAGTTTTGTTGATATTAGTTAGCTAGTGAAGTAGTTGTTAAGCACTATAGTTAGTAAGTTAGGGTCCCAGCGGGGACTTAGCCCCAGGCGGGACAGGCACCAGCTTCCGGCTTTTAATCCCTATGCTGACTGTGACAGGCCTATGCCTGTTAGTGACCCCCGTAGCAGTTGCATGAAGTGCTTGGGGGAATCACATGTAACCCCCGGCACCGGGTTCTACCCGGCACCGCTCCCCTTCGCTGGTGCCCAAGAAGAAATCAAAGAAACGTGACCCGGAACCAAGCAAGAAAGACTACGGGACATCGGGCAAAAGACCCTTTTTGGGCTGCCCACTCCCGGTTTCCGCCCTCTATATTAGGTTTGCCTGGAAGGAAGCGTCTGTCACTGTATGGCCGGCACCGGTCATCCTCCCGCCAATCATCTCCAGCCTGTAGGAACGTTCCCCAACGCGGTACCGATCCGCCCGCTCCCGGAACCAATCCCCTTATTCAAGGCAACCCACGGTTAGCTGCCAGACACCAGTGTTGACGGCCCATGGTCGTCACTGGAAGGGAATTCCTCTGGCACGGAAAAGGAGTTTAACATCTCACCGAGACAGCACCAGTGCGACTGGGCACCTGAGCTTGTGTCCACTTTCGCAATGCCATCCTGGCAGCAGGGCCAGTGGCAAGCGCAATGGCCCTACTGGAGTGACTGGGGCATGCCGGTTATGCTGATGCCTCCTTCTCACCAATCGTTGGTAACTGCTTCGGAAAAGCAACAGATGGTACCAGCGGCTCCGGAATCAGTGTGCATAGCACAGTTGGATGCTGGGGGGGAGGAGTGAGTGCCCACCCCAAAACCTCCTTCCCCCATCGGAGATGAAGCCCCAGGTGGTCCATTTGTTCCCATCCGCTTCAAATGAGGCTGTTGCAGGGCCCTCTCATGCTATCCCACTGGATGATTTTAAGGAGCACCAAGCCCTGCTCTGAAGGGTGGTTACGAACTTAGGCTTAGAGGTGGAAGAGATGGCGGAGCCATCGGACAAGTTGTTTAATGTGCTCTCCGCATCAACCCCCGCATGTGTTGTGCTTCCGGTGCACAACGGGGTCCTAAAGATTATCATTAATGATCTGGATGATGGGATGGATTGCACCCTCAGCAAGTTTGCGGATGACACTAAGCTGGGGGGAGAGGTAGATACGCTGGAGGGTAGGGATAGGGTCCAGAGTGACCTAGACAAATTGGAGGATTGGGCCAAAAGAAATCTAATGAGGTTCAACAAGGACAAGTGCAGAGTCCTGCACTTAGGACGGAAGAATCCCACGCACTGCTACAGGCTGGGGACTGACTGGCTAAGCGGCAGTTCTGCAGAAAAGGACCTAGGGGTTACAGTGGATGAGAAGCTGGATATGAGTCAACAGTGTGTCCTTGTTGCCAAGAAGGCTAACAGCTTATTGGGCTGCATTAGTAGGAGTATTGCCAGCAGATCGAGGGAAGTGATTATTCCCCTCTATTCGGCATTGGTGAGGCCACATCTGGAGTATTGTGTCCAGTTTTGGGCCCCTCACTACAGAAAGGATGTGGACAAATTGGAGAGAGTCCAGTGGACGGCAATGAAAATGATTAGGGGGCTGGGGCACATGACTTATGAGAAGAGGCTGAGGGAACTTGGCTTATTTAGTGTGCAAAAGAGAAGAGTGAGGGGGGATTTGATAGCAGCCTTCAACTACCTGAAGGGGGGTTCCAAAGAGGATGGAGCTAGGCTATTTTCAGTGGTGGCAGATGACAGAACAAGGAGCAATTGTCTGAAGTTGCAGTGGGGGAGGTCTAGGTTGGATATTAGGAAAAACTATTTCATGAGGATGTTGATGAAACAGTGGAATGGGTTACCTAGGGCAGTGGTGTAATCTCCATCCTTAGAGGTTTTAAAGCCCGGCTTGACAAAGCCCTGGCTGCGATGATTTAGTTGGGGTTGATCCTGCTTTGAGCAGGAGGTTGCAGTAGATGACCTCCTGAGCTCTCTTCCAACCCTAATCTTCTTTGATTCTATGATTAAAGATTGCCAAACCCCATCCTCAATCCCACCCACCTACAAGAGGGATGAAAAGAAGTATTTTGTCCCAGCCAAGGGGTTTGAATACTTGTCCACCCAGCCAACAAGGGGCCCTTGAGGAGGGTACTACAGCAGCACGGTGTTCCCTCCAAATGGCGTGGGATGCAGCTGATTCGGCAGCCAGGGTGATCCTTCAACAGTGGTCATGAGGCGCAGTTCTTGGCTTCAGACTGCGTGCCTGTCCCAGGAGATGCAGTCCTCAATACAGGACCTCTGATTTGATGGTGTTGGACTCTTTGCACAGCAGACAGATGCAAGACTGCATGAACTAGAGGACACATGGGCCACCCTCCACTTGCTGGGTCTGCATACGCCTCAGTTGGTGAGGAAGCAGTTCCAGCCACCCCTGCAGCCAAGGCCTTGGCAACCTTGACAGGGGTCTGCCAGGAGATGCGATAGGGACATGAGTTTTAGTTGTCGCTGCACTTCCTCCTCCCGCTCACCTGCGCAACCCAGCCCGGCAAAACATCATCGGGGCCAGAAGTGCTCGTTTTCAGGGTGCGCTCGATAGCAATGCCCCAGTCAACTCCCTGGGTCTGCCTCATTCTTTCCTCAACAGTCTTCGTCCCTACCGTTAGGCCTGGTCGCTGGTCACCTTGGACCGTTGGGTGCTAGAAATTGTATCTCTGGGCTACACCCTGCAATTCTCGGCCATGCTACCCCTTCCCTGTCCCTCTTCATGGACTCTTCTCACAAGCAACTTGCTGCCATTCAGGAGGTCGACAACCTCCTGCAATTGGGAGCACTGGAGGAGGTCCCTTAGGAAATGAAGGGAAAAGGGTTCTATTCCCGCTTTTTTCTAATCCTGGAAGCAAAAGGGGGCCTAAGACCCATTCTGTACCTGTGGCGACTCAACAAATATCTCAAAAAGTTGAAGTTCCGCATCGTCTCCTTGGCCTCCATCTTTTCCTCCCTGGATCCGGGAGACTAGTATGCCGCTGTCGACTTGAAAGATACTTCTTTTCATATTTCCATCTTCCAAGGACACAGGCCGTTTCTCCATTTTATGGTGGGCCAGCGTCATTTCCAATTCACAGTGATGCCCTTCGGTCTCTCATTGGTCCTGCGGGTAGTCACAAAATGCATGCCTTTGGTAGCTGCTTACCCGAGACATCGAGGAGACCAGGTCTATCTTTATCTCGATGACTGGCTCATCAAGTGCAGAGGAGTCTCGATCTGGTGCGTTCTACCTGTCACGACCGTGGCCTATTAGTAAACAAAAAGAAATCGTCCCTCATACCAGGGCAACGGAGAGAGTTCATGGGGTGGTTCTCGACTCGACGCGTATCAGAGCCTTCCTTCCGGAGGCCCGTTTCCAAGCTATGTTGGGTGTGATCTCCCATATAAGGGGCCACCTGCTCAGTATCGCCCACACCTGCCTGAGGTTCTTAGGCCACATGGCAGCTTGTACTTACGTGGGCCGTCATGCCCGGGTCCATCTCCGGCCACTGCAAGCATGGCTCACGTCGGTCTACACCCCCAATAGGCATGATCTAGACCTGGTAGTCAAGGTGCCAGACTACATCTGGGTGTCACTGGAATGATGGTTGGACCCTGAATCGGTGTTGGAGGGGGTTCCCTTCACATCCCCGTCCCATCGCTGTCCCTGGTTTCTGATGCCTCGGACCTGGGCTGGGGAGTGCACTTGGGCGAACTCGGCACGCAAGGCCGCTGCTTGCGGGATGGTCGCTCCCTCCACATAAATGTCAGGGAGCTCAGAGTGGTTCATTTGTCCGGCTAGGCTTTCCAGTCCCACTTGAAGGGCAAGGTGGTACAAGTCCTGACGGACAACACCGCTGCCATGTTTTATATCAACAAGCAAGGTGGAGCCAGGTCATCGGCCCTTTGCCAGGAAGCTTTCTGGCTCTGGGAATTCTGTGTGCAGCCTGACATTCATCTTGTGGCTGCGCACCTCCTGGGGACCAGGAATGTATTGGCAGATTGCCTCAGCAGAACCTTCTCGTTGCACCACGAATGGTCACTCCATCCTCAGGTGGTCAGCGTGTTCATAGAATCATAGAATCATAGAATATCAGGGCTGGAAGGGACCTCAGGAGGTCATCTAGTCCAACCCCCTGCTCAAAGCAGGACCAATTCCCAACTAAATCATCCCAGCCAGGGCTTTGTCAAGCCGGGCCTTAAAAACCTCCAAGGAAGGAGACTCCACCACCTCCCTAGGTAATGCATTCCAGTGCTTCACCACCCTCCTAGTGAAATAGTGTTTCCTAATATCCAACCTAGACCTCCCCCACTGCAACTTGAGACCATTGCTCCTTGTTCTGTCATCTGCCACCACTGAGAACAGCCGAGCTCCATCCTCTTTGGAACCCACCCCTCAGGTAGTTGAAAGCAGCTATCAAATCCCCCCTCACTCTTCTCTTCTGGAGACTAAACAATCCCAGTTCCCTCAGCCTCTCCTCATAAGTCATGTGCTCCAGACTCCTAATCATCTTTGTTGCCCTCCGCTGGACTTTTTCCAATTTTTCCACATCCTTCTTGTAGTGTGGGGCTCAAAACTGGACACAGTACTCCAGATGAGGCCTCACCAATGTCGAATAAAGGGGAACGATCACGTTCCTCGATCTGCTGGCAATGCCCCTACTTATACAGCCCAAAATGCCATTAGCCTTCTTGGCAACAAGAGCACACTGTTGACTCATATCCAGCTTCTTCCAAAGGTGGGGAAGTCCCCAGTTTGTACTTGTTCACCACTCATCAGAACAGGAAATGCCACATGTTCTGCTCGATTAGGGGGCTTGACAGAGGCTCCCTGTCAGGCACCTTCTATACCTATGGTTGGGAGCTCTGTACGCTTTCCCGCCAGTGCCGATAATCCACAGTCCTCATGAAGATCAAGTAGGACAAGGCGAAGGTAATCTTATTAGCCCCAGCTTGGCCGTGCCAGTACTGGTTCAGCACATTGCTAGACCTCTCGATGGCAGCCCCACTGCAGCTGCTTCTCTGGTCAGATCTGCTGTCCCAGAACCACGGCAGTCTTCTGCACCTGAACCTGGCAGCACTGCACCTGACGGCTTGGCTGCTGCATGCTTAAATGCGGAAGAACAGGAATACTCGTCCCATGTCCAGCAGGTCCTGTAGGGCAGCAGGAGCCCTCTATCAGGGAAACCTACCTGGCCAAATGGAAACGGTTCACGTGCTGGGCATTGGACTAGGGTATTAGGCCTGAACAGGTCTTACTGCAGTCAATCCTTGACTACCTTCTACACCTTAAGTTCCAGGGCTTGTTCCTTTCATCAATTAAGGTCCACTTGGCCGCTATATCAGCCTTTCACCTTCCAGTCCAAGGCAGGTTGGTCTTCACTCACGACATGACGGTCTGGTTCTTGAAGGGTCTGGAGCGACTCTATTCTCATGTCCAGGACCCTGTCCCTCCTTGGGATCTGAATCTAGTGCTGGAACGGCTCATGGGGGCCACGTTAGAGCCATTGGCTTCCTGTTCCCTTCTTCTACTCTCCTGGAAGGCAATAACATCTGCCTGTAGGGTCTCTGAGATTAGGGTGCTTACCTTGGAGCCGCCCTATATGGTGTTTTTTAAAGAACAAGGTCCAGCTGCGACCGCACCCAGCTTTCCTGCCCAAGGTTGTTTCACAATTTCACATGAGCCAGGACATATTCTTGCCTGTCTTCTTCCCAAAGCCTCATAGGTCTGAGGAGGAGCGTAGATCTCACTCTCTGGGAATCAGGAAACATTGCTAGCCTTTTACATCGAAAGGACTAAGCCGTTCCATAAGTCAACGCAGCTGTTCATCACGGTGGCAGACAGGATGAAAGGATGTCCACCCAAAGAATTTCATCATGGATCATCCATTTTTGCTATGATCAGGCGAAAGTGCCTCTTCTGACGATTGTAACCGCCCACTCGACTAGGGTGCAAGTCTCTTCAGCGGCCTTCCTGGCTCCAGTGCCAATTGAAGATACCTGCATGGCCGCTACCTGGTCATCCGTTCACACGTTCATGTCTCGCTATGTGCTTACCCAGCAAGCCCGAGACGATGCTGGCTTCGATAGAGTGGTGTTGCAACCCGCATGACCATGAACTCTGAGCCTACATCCAGGAATGCTGCTTGTGAGTCACCGAGAATGGAATCGAGATGAGCAAGCACTAGAAGAAGAAAAACGGTTGCATTCCTTTCGTAACTGTTGTTCTTTGAGATGTGTTGCTCGTGTCCATTCCATTCCCCCCCTCCTGCCCCTCTGTCAGAGTTGCTCGCAAGAAGGAATTGACAGGGTTTAGGACTGGCGGCACCCAATATACCGACGCATGAGTGCGGCACTCCAGAGGGCGCCACAACCGACCCTATGGATACCGCTAATGCAAAAATCTCCGACTGTTTATGTGGGCGCGCAAACACCTAGAATGGAATGGACATGAGCAACACATCTTGAAGAACAACAGTTATGAAAGGTAGGTAACTGTTTTTTATTTCACCTGGGCCTGTCTCCTACCTTTGTCCCAATTAATATTTGAGCATCTCATGGTTTCACATTAAAGTGAAGGAAATGGCAGGAGATCTGTCGTGGCCAAAGAACCGTAGCATCTTGTTCCTCACAATGAGGAGACACCATTGGGTTTGGTCTCCCTGCATCGTTCACAGAGGGAAATCAACAGAAGACGTTGCATGTGGAGAGTCAAACTTAGCTTTCAGATCCCACATAAATGGTTCCAAAGATGAGAACTATATTCAAGCCCATTACTGCATATTCAAACATAATTGTAAATTTGAAGGTCAGTTTAGTACACGTACATGTGGACTGTTCAGGGGATTGAGATTGGTTGCAGAGCAAAGGGTGTGAGGACATTATGAAGAGAAGCCTGAGAAACGTGAAAAACACTGTTTCTTAAAATTGGTGTAAATGTAATTTCCATTTAATCATATTAGCCATCTAAAAATTTTTTCTTGAAAACATTTTTTTTCTAACAAAATGACTAAAACTGTGTATAGCATATTTGTCTTCTTAGGCAGAGAGTAAAAAGCAGATTTCCAAACAGATTTCAAAGGAAAGCTTTAAAAGCATGGTTTAATGGACAATTTATTTTGAAGAACTATTCATTTTTAATTAATGTAAACCCTATAAAATGTTAAAATGCCTATTTTTGTTTGTTGTGTATAAATATACTGTTGTTTACCTCATCACATAACACAAGAACCAGGGGTCTCCCAATGAAATTAATAGGTAACAGGTTTAAAACAAACATAAGGAAGTATTACTTCAGACAATATACAGTCAACCTGTGGAACTTGTTGCTAGGAGGTGTGAAGATCAAAGATATAACTGGGTTCAAAAAAGATGTAGGTAAGTTCACAGATGATAGTTCATCAATGGCTGTTAACCAAGATGCTCAGGGATGAAACCACATGCTCTGGGTGTCCCTAAACCTCTGGCTGCCAGAAGGTGGGAGTGGACAACAAAGGAAGGATCACTCAATAATTGCACTGATGTGTTCATTCCCTCTGAAGCATCTGGCACTGGCTGCTATTGAAAGCCAGGATACTGGACCCCATGGATCATTGGTCTGACACAGCATGAATGGCCATTCTTATGGCCGTTCTTAATATATAATCCTCTGCAAACAGCTTTTTTGTCTAGTCTAGCAAAAATAATTAGTATATGGCTACTTATTTGATTAGTAATGAAATGCATTTTAGCATTGGATGCAGGAAAATGGCTCTAAACATTTTTATTGTCTCCTCTAATCCAGTTAGTTCAGCAGTGGCCACCAGCACAAAAATCCAGTGTGGACAGCGAAGAGAAGGAAGATGATTCTGGTGGTATCAACCTAGATAAAGCAAAGGAAAGATTACAGGAAGAGGATAAATTTGACAAAGAAGCATACAGGAAGAAAATTAAAGAAAAACATAGGGTAAGTCAAGTCCTACACCAATCATTGAAATAGAAACAAATACTGTTAAATGTTTGAGTGACTTATTGAGGAAAATATATAAATGTTGTACTGAAAAATAAATTTAACATAATTATTAAATTCCAGAAGTGTTCTCAGCATTGCATAAGACACAGGGGGAAAAAAAAAGAAAATGCCTACTTTAATGTTCTGTAAAGATATTTATAGTCTAAATACAAAGCACAAGAAGATGCCAGAGGTTGATTCTAACTTTTGATGATTTTTAAAAGTAAAAGGCCGATGACAAAAATCCAGTGACAGCATTTTTACTGGCAGGGGTTAGTGTAGGAAATGAATTTTAAGGGGGAGTTTTTAAAAAAAAAGAGGGAGATTGCCTGGCATACACACTTTAATAAATGCCCAGCCCTTACTGAGAGAGAGAGACCAATCCATAGCGCTTCTGAAGTGTCTTCAGAATACTGTGGCCATATCTATACTACAAACTTTGATTGGGGCAAGTTAAGTTTGTATATCGCTTGGGCACGTGCATACTGCTTGTGCTTCAAAAAAGAACTAGATACGTTCATGGAGGATAGGTCCATCAATGGCTATTAGCCAGGATGGATAGGGATAGTGTCCCTAGCCTCTGTTTGCCAGAAGCTGGGAATGGGCGACAGGGGATGGATCACATGATGATTACCTATTCTGTTCATTCCTTCTGGGGCACCTGGCACTGGCCACTGTAGGAAGACAGGATACTAGGCTAGATGGATCTTTGGTCTGACCCATCATGGCCGTTCTTACGTTGTGTCGGAGTGCTTGTGTTGATGCAAAATGCAGTGCATCAGGGGTATGTATCTCAGTGTGCCATGCACCATCATGTGGCACAATGCCTTTTGGCAAATTTTCACAATGTGTTGTGGGAGAGAAATGAATTGATCTGGACTCGGCAAGCAATCCCACCAGTCAGTGTTTGTATCATAACGCAGGGTTGGGGTGACAAGCAGTGGCTGCAGAACTTTCGGATACGAAAGGCCATGTTCCTGGATCTGTGTGCTGAGCTTGCCCCAGAGCAGGAACAATAGAATGAGAGCTGCATTGGAAGCTTGCAACGATGGAATGCTCTCAGTCAGTGGAAAATCAGTTTGGAGCTGGAAAATGTATAGTGCAGGTTGTTGTCATGCAAGTGTATAGGGTCCTTAATCATCTCCTGCTATGCAGGTCTGTGATTCTCAGCAATATGCAGGATATAGTGGATGGATTTTCTGCAATGGGGCTCCTGACCTGAGATGGGGCAATAGATGGCCATTCACAATGATCTTTGAAAACTCGTGGTGACTGGGGGAGGTCCCGGATGATTGGAAAAAGGCAAATATAGTGCCCATCTTTAAAAGGGGGAAGAAGGAGAAGCCAGGGAACTACAGACCGGTCAGCCTTACCTCCATCACCAGAAAAATCATGGAGCAGGTCTTAAGGAATCCATTTTGAAGCACTTGGAGGAGAGGAAGGAGATCAGGAACAGTCAACATTAATTCACCAAGGGCAAGTCATGCCTGACCAATCTGATTGCCTTCTATGATGAGATAACTGGCTCTGTGGATACGGGGAAAGTGGTGGACGTGATATATCTTGACTTTAGCAAAGCTTTTGATACAGTCTCCCACAGTATTCTTTCCAGCAAGTTAAAAACATGGATTGGATGAATGGACTATAAGGTGGATAAAAAGCTGGCTAGATCGTCGGGCTCAACGGGTAGTGATCAATGGCTCCAAGTCTAGTTGGCAGCCGGTAACAAGCGGAGTGCCCCAGGGGTCTGCCTGGGGCCGGTTTTGTTGAAAATCTTCATTAATGATCTGGATGATGGGATGGATTGCATCCTCTGCAAGTTTGCGGATGACACTAAGCTCGGGGGAGAGGTAGTTATGCTGGAGGGTAGGAACAGGGTCCAGAGTGACCTAGACAAATTGGAGGATTGGACTAAAGAAATCTGATAAGGTTCAACAAGGACAAGTGCAGAGTCCTGCGCTTAGGACGGAAGTATCCCATGCACTGCTACAGGCTGGGGACCGAATGGCTAAGAAGCAGTTCTGCGGAAAAGGATCTGGGGATTACAGGGGATGAGAAGCTGGATATGAGTCAACAGTGTGTCCTTGTTGCCAAGAAGGCTAACAGCATATTGGGCTGCATTAGTAGGAGCATTGCCAGCAGAAGAGGGAAGTGATTATTTCCTTCTATTCGGCTCTGGTGAGGCCGCATCTGGAGTATTGCGTCCAGTTTTGGGCCCTCCACTACAGAAAGGATGTGGACAAATTGGAGAGAGTCCAGCAGAGGGCAATGAAAATCATTAGGGGGATGGCGCACATGACTTATGAGGAGAGGCTGAGGGAACTGGGCTTATTTAGTCTGCAAAAGAGAAGAGTGAGGGGGGATTTGACTGCAGCCTTCAACTACCTGAAGGGGGTTCCAAAGAGGAATGAGGTAGGCTGTTCTTAGTGGTTGCAGATGACAGAACAAGGAGCAATGGTCTGAAGTTGAAGTGGGGGAGGTCTAGGTTGGATATTAGGAAAAACTATTTCACTAGGAGGGTGGTGAAGCACTGGAAGTTACCTAGGGAGGTGGTGGAGGTTTTTAAGGCCTGGCTTGACAAAGCCCTGGCTGGGATGTTTTAGTTGGGGTTGGTCCTGCTTTGCACAGGGTATTGTACTAGATGACCTCCTGAGGTCTCTTCCAACCCTAATCTTCTATGATTCTATGGTACTCCTAACCCTATTCGGACACCACTTTGCTACAGAGTACGTCAACAGAAAGGGCTACTTTTCCAGGGTTATGCAAGTGTTGTTGGATCACTGGGGATGCGTCACTGAATTCAGTTTGGGCTGGTCAGGAAGATGTATGACACTCGCATCTTTAAGAACACAGGACTGTGCAGAAAGCTGCAAGCAGGGACATTCTTTCCTGACTGGCGGATTACCATTGGTGATATTGAAATGCCAGTAGTGATTCGGGTGACCCAGTGTAACCCTTGCTCCTCAGCTCATGAAGCCATACTCTGGCCACCTTGACAGCATCAAGGAAAGATTCAACTACCAGCTCAGCAGGTGCAGACAGACTATGGAAGGGGGGCTTTTGTTAAATTGAAAGGGACGCTGGTGGTGTGTACTCACCAGATTGGATCTTGGTGAGCAAAATATCCTAATGGTTATAGCTGCATAATATCTGTGAGGCAAAAGAGAAAAAGCTGGTGCTAGGATGGAGGGCGGAAGTGGAGCAGCTTTCTGCTGAATTTGAACAGCCAGACGCAAGAGCTATTACAAGAGATAATTTGGAGCTATGCAGGTGAGGGAGACTTTGAAGGAGCACTTTAACGGTCAGCCACACGAGTGTTCTCTGTTAGAGTGTACAAACGAACAGCAAGCAGTATACAAATGACTGCATATTTTCCTGAACCTGTGAATGAAATGATGGTTGCTGTAAGTCTACAAGTACTGTGTGCTTTTCAACTGTATGCGTTCTGCAATATTTGTTGTAAACGAATAAAGATCATTTCATTCTTCAAAAATAGAACTTTGAGTGGGAAAAACTGCGCAAAATAAAATTCAACATAATATGATTTTTTTTTTTTTTGCATCAATTGAGTGAGTGGAACTTTAAAATTGGAAAGGGAGTAAACATTTCTGTCCATTTGCACAAATGCGATCTGTTGTGGCTACATGAACAGCAACTGTGGTTTCTCTTGCTGTCCCCCAGCATGGCGTTGTAGGGATAAGGATGCAGCCCATGATGCCACATGTTGTGTTTGGGGGTGTAGGGAGCAGGAATTCTGAGAGGACTGCAAAGAGTGGAAAGTTTGGGATTTTTGGACCTGTAGATCAAGCAGCGTCTGCAGCATTTGAGTTTGTGGCCTGGGCAGATCCATTATGTCTGGTACATCTCCTCCTTGTCCTGCTGGGACTCTTACTCTTGGATCTTTTTCTTGTCCTCTATCCTTCTCTATGCTGTCAGTCATATTGGCCCTCCAAGCCCTTTGTTCACAGTCGGATGCAGCACTGCCTTGCTGGATCTGGCTGAGCAAGTCCACTTCTTACTCCTCTTTATCAATGTCAGGCATTCTGCTAGTATGGAGGCGACACCTCAAGGCTGCCACATCAGAAGCTGTTGATAAAAACAGACATATGTGCCATTGGATTTACAGTCACAACGGAAAGGGAAAGATAAATTTCAAACTCCCTTCCCTTATTCTGATAAACACTTTTAATAAGACATGCTTATTGACACTGCTGCTTTGGAGCCCCTTGGCACAGCACTGCTCTCCAGCCTCAGCCATGGTGAATGAATATGGCCCACCGGGGTGAGGAACAGAAGGCTGTTCTGTTGCATGAAGTGATATAATTTTGGTCTGTATTTTGTGGGTATGAATATAGGGAAATGGCACTGAATATTGGCACTGTTTTCTACTATGGTGGTTTTAGATATCTCATTCCTGAGGGTCACAAAGGTACAGAGAACACAGCTGCTGCTGGCATCCCAAAGCTGCCCGGGCCCATATGCAGCTAGCCTGTTTACAGCAATGGCGCCAGCTGAACTCATTCAAAGTGGTATGAGAAACTGCCCTATTGCGCAGGAAGAAATAAGGCAGCCCTCCATACAAACCTTTGCGAGAGGATTGCAGTGTGTCTCCATGAAAGTTTCATTGCAATTTGTCAGGAAGGATACAAGGGACATACCTATGCGCATAAACAAAGGGATCTGAATGCTCTGCCCCTCCCTCCCCCAGCCTAACCCAACAGGGGAATGAAAAGCAGATGCCAATTTTGCCTTTGTATCTCTACCTCTTCTTGTATGAGTAAAACAATGAAAAGTCGGTAACTGTGCCTTGTTAACTTGAGGACGGGCTGGGTGTCATCTTTAAACATTGTAAAGAGAAATATATGCACACACTAATCAGAGTTCCCTTCCCTTTCGTCAGGCTCATCTGCACTCATCTGGTGAGACTGGCTAGATCAGGGGTCGGCAACCTTTCAGAAGTGGTGTGCCGAGTCTTCATTTATTCACTCTGATTTAAGGTTTCGCGTGCCGGTAATACATTTTAATGTTTTTTAGAAGGTCTCTCTCTATAAGTCTATATATTATATAACTAAACCAGGGGTTGGCAACCTATGGCACGCATGCCAAAGATGGCACATGAGCTGATTTTTTTAATGGCTTTTCAGGGGGAATAAGGTAAAGCGCCACATTTATTGGTAATTCATGTATTAATCAACATTGTATCATATGCATATGATATATATTACACTCATGCACTCACATACACATACACACACAAGCATACTCTGTCTTGTTGTTGTTACCGATTAGTTGCTCCCCTTAACATCACTGGCCAGGTGAGTTAGATGGGAGAGGGGGTGGAGCCGGGCTTCTGTCGATCCGGATCGATGCTCCCATGTTGACAAGACGAGACCCGGGATCCTCTGCAAGACACCTCAAATTTATAGCAGCTTCCCTCTTATGCAAATCTGTACCAGATTCAAAATCTGTGTCTATGTCAGTTGGTCCTTTGTGCTGCTTCTTTCTGGATGTTGTCCCAATGCTGTTCAAAGAGGGTGTTTCCAAAAGAAGGTGCTTGCTTCTAACCCCCGAGACCATCAGTATGTCTGATCTTCTTTAATGAGCCCACTTGACAAGTTTTATTGTCTTTGGGTCTGGCTTCCATCCCCTCTCCAAGGGTTGCAGCTGTCTGGAGGTGCTGTCTTCCAAGCCTTTACTCATTCACATCTCATTCATTCAACAGGGCAATTGATTAGGAGTGGGGGGAGGGAAGATCTTGTTCTACTGCTAGCAAAAAGACATTTTTCTTCTATCTTATTCTATCCTTAGGGGCTATAACATTATACCAAGGTTCAATGCAAAGTTTCTACACCGCTACCTTGATATAACACGAATTCGGATATAACGCGGTAAAGCAGTGCTCCGGGGGGGCGGTACTGCGCACTCCGGTAGATCAAAGCAAGTTCAATATAACGCGGTTTCACCTATAACGCGGTAAGATTTTTTGGCTCCCGAGGACAGCGTTATATCGAGGTAGAGGTGTATATGAGGCTTTGATACAAAGTTTCCATATACCAAGGCTCATCAGTACAAGGTTTCTATATGAGGCTTTGATACAAAGTTTCATGAAAACAGAGTTCACACGTGGGTAGACCCACTACAAGGTTATATGAAGAGGCACAATGTAAAGTCATATGAAAATTACCAGAGATTTATCTACAGCATGGTTGGCTGGGCAGTTGCACACAACATGAGTGAGCTGCTAGGTGTGCTTGCCAAGGTATGGAGTCTGAAAAAAGCATTTCAAAAACACACAGGGGGTTTTAAAGATAGGGGTGGCTTCTGGTCTCTGTGACCTCTGAGAAGTGGAGTTTAAAATTGTGACCAAAATGGCAGGCAATGGGGCATTGTGGGACAGCTGATGGAGGACTGTTCGGGTCAACACAGATCACATGGAGTCTACACATGCAGTGCATTGACCTCAATACGTCAACAATGGCTCCACACCATTTAGGGAGGTGGTTTTACTGCATCACTGTAACAGGGCGCTTAAGTCAACCAGAGACAAATTTGAATGTAAACACATGCACAAATAGCCGGTGCAAGGTGACTTGTGTAGACCAGGCCTATGAGGCCAATGTGCAATGTTACATTTTAGCTAAGAGAAAAGAGCTAATTTTTGCATAGCTGTCATTGGGGGTCATCCAAAATTTTACATGAATTATTAAAGTAATACCTTTATAACGTGCTTCATTCTGGCTGTAATTTGAAAACTTTAATGTCTGCACTTAGATTCCTCTTTAGCATTTAAAAACCTTAAATTGCAGACCATACATTTGCAAACTGTTTCTGGACCATTCATTTGTCATAGAACAAAGTAGAAGATTTGAGAGCGTGGCAATTAAGAATGCTGAGTGTTGCTTGTGAAATGAAATTCACACCCCAATGAGAAGAGTTTGGATTTCTTCACTCGAGCTCTTGGAACACAGTAGCCCCTTACATCATGTTGATAGCTGATGATAAGCTATTGTGTACAGAATTTATTGTAATTGTGGAGTATACAATATTCAAATTGTATCATAAAATACTGACATAAAACTTCATTTTCAAAGATTTTAAAAGCATTGTTTAAACAGCATTGATCTTCACAAAGTTGACTATATATAAATTTCCCCACTGATGATGTTACATTAATACTGTGATATGATAAATGTTTATATTTGAACAAAACACTATAGGATAGGTTTTCAAAAGCTCCAAATGTTGGTGTTCAACTCCGATTGAAAGTCAATGGGGATTAGGTGCTTAATTTGAAAATCGACTCCTGTAGCCCCATAAACAGTAATCTGAGCTCAATGAAAAACCACTTAAGAAGCTTTCCAAAGAGTGGGAGATATGAGAGTAGCTGCAAAGACTGGCTGGATTCATCTCTCATCCATGCTGTAGACGAAACGAGGTTTGATTTTAAAGGAAGCAGAGCTATAATATCTCAAAGGGACAGCATAATGAATGAATAGGAAGAGTTGGTTGGAAAGTTATAAAACAATCAGCTGGTTTACTGACAAATTCATAAACTTTGAAAGTGAAGTTTTTGTACTTCTGTTATCAGAATCCAATGATTAAATACTTTATCAATCAGTTCTTCATAGAATCATAGACGATTAGGGTTGGAAGAGACCTCAGGAGGTCATCTAGTCCAATCCCCTGCTCAAAGCAGGACCAACCCCAACTAAATCAGCCAAGGCTTTGTCAATCCAGGCCTTAAAACCTCTATGGATGGAGATTCCACCACCTCCCTAGGTAACCCTTTCCAGTGCTTCACCACCCTCCTAGTGAAATAGTTTTTCCTAATATCCAACCTAGACCTCCCCCATTGCAACTTCAGACCATTGCTTGTTCTGTCATCTGCCATCACTGAGAACAGCCTAGCTCCATCCTCTTTGGAGCCCCCCTTCAGGTAGTTGAAGGCTGTTATCAAATCCCCCCTCACTCTTCTCTTCTGCAGACTAAATAAGCCCAGTTCCCTCAACCTCTCCTCGTAAGCCATGTGCCCTAATCCCCTAATCATTTTTGTTGTCCTCCGCTGGACTCTCTCCAATTTGTCCACATCGTTTCTGTAGTGGGGGGCCCAAAACTGGACACAATACTGCAGATTTGACCTCACCAGTGCCGAATAGAGGGAAATAATCACTTCCCTCTGCAGTGCATGGGATTCTTCTGTCCTAAGCGCAGGACTCTGCACTTGTCCTTGTTGAACCTCATCAGATTTTTTTTTTTTTTTTTTTTTTTTAGCCCAATCCTCCAATTTGTCTAGGTCACTCTGGACCCTATCCCTACCCTCCAGCATATCTATCTTTCCCTCCAGCTTAGTGTCATCCGCGAACTTGCTGAGGGTGTAATCCATCCCATCATCCAGATCATTAATGAAGATGTTGAACAAAACCGGCCCCAGGACATACTGGGACACTCTGCTTGATACCGGCTGCCAACTAGACTTGGAGCCATTGATCACTACCTGTTGAGCCCGACGATCTAGCCGGCTTTCTATCCACCTTATAGTCCATTCATCCAATCCATTCATTTTTAACTTTCTGGCAAGAATACTGTAGGAGACTGTATCAAAAGCTTTGCTAAAGTCAAGCTATATCACGTCCACCGCTTTCTCCATATCCACAGAGCCAGTTACCTCATCATAGAAGGCAATCAGGTTGGTCAGGCATGACTTGCCCTTGGTGAATTAATGTTGACTGTTCCTGATCTCCTTCCTCTCCTCCAAGTGCTTCAAAATGGATTCCTTGAAGACCTGCTCCATGATTTTTCTGGGGACGGAGGTGAGGCAGACCGGTCTGTAGTTCCTTGGATTCTCCTTCTTCCCTTTTAAAGATGGGCACTATATTTGCCTTTTTCCAATCGTCCGGGACCTTCCCCGATTGCCACAAGTTTTCAAAGATAATGGCCAATGGCTCTGCAATCACATCAGCCAACTCCCTCAGCACCCTTGGATGCATTAGATCCGTCCCCATGGACTTGTTCATGTCCAGCTTTTCTAAATAGTCCTTAACCTGTTGTTTCACCACTGAGGGCTGCTCACCTCCTCCCCATACTGTGCTGTCCAGTGCAGCAGTCTGGGAGCTGACCTAGTCTGTGAAGACCAAGGCAAAAAAGCATTGAGTACTTCAGCTTTTTCCACATCATCTGTCACTAGGTTGCCTCCCCCATTCAGTAAGGGTTCCACACTTCCCCTGACCACCTTCCTGTTGCTAATATACCTGTAGAAACCCTTCTTGTTACCCTTCACACCCCATTCTAGCTGCCACTCCAATTATGCTTTGGCCTTCCTGATTACACCCCTGCATGCTTGAGCGATATTTTTATACTCCTCCCTAGCATCTGTCCAAGTTTCCACTTCTTGTAAGCTTCCTTTTTGTGTTTAAGATCACCGAAGATTTCTCTGTTAAGCCAAGCTGGTCGCCTGCCATATTTCTTGTTTTTTCTGCACATCAGGATGGTTTGTTCCTGCACCCTCAATAAGGAGTCTTTAAAATACAGCCAGCTCTCCTGGACTCCTTTCCCCCTCATATTAGCCTCCCAGGGGATCCTGCCCATCAGTTCCCTGAGGAAGTCAAAATCTGCTTTTCTGAAGTCCAGGGTCCGTATTCTGCTGCTCTCCTTTCTTCCTTGAGTCAGGATCCTGAACTCGACCATCTCATGGTTACTGCTGCCCAGGTTGCCACCCACTTCTTCCCCTACCAATTCTTCCCTGTTTGTGAACAGCAGGTCAAGAGGAGCACGGCCCCTAGTTGGTTCCTCCAGCACTTGCTTATCAGTATGCCTTCACTTCTGTAATACACAGGAGAGCAAGTGATATTAATCTGGCATGAATTTGCATTTTTTAAATTACTTCATCTGTTGAGTTATTTTGAAGAACCATTTTTAAAATAAGCAATGAGAGCGAAGAAATGAACAGAACACACTAAAACATAAATTTATTTTTTTGTTATGGAAAAACATTGTTTATTGTAACCTAAATGATGGGAGGCTGGGTGATTTTTGTTTTGTGCTACACACCTAATTATTTTGTAAAATGAGAATAACTGGAATGAGTACTGAATAGTTTTGACAAAAAAGAAATATTTAAATAGCTGCCAACTGAGAGTCAATAACATCTCTTACAATTTGTTAAAGGTTTCTTTTACCATCTTTCCTCTTTGGAAACAGCTTTTGAGTTATGTTTACGTATTGATGTTTAAAATTTGAGGTGAAAATATTTCATTTGAGTACTTATTTGTTGTATATTATGGAACTATTCAATTTCTTGTAAATTATTTTAGTATCCTTATTTTTTCACTCCTCCAAATGGAAAGTAATGAAATTTAAGTGAAAACCGCAGCAAAATGTAAAGCAGGCCCTGAGTTTAAGACTCACTTTTACTGACTGTGGTTTATATTCTCAGGAGCCTCACCATTCTTATTATTGAACAGGGCCATGAACCCCAATTCTAGGAGGCAGTCAAGTATGAGCTGCCAACTTATTTTATGCATATGTTAGCAGAGAGGCTACATAAAGTTATACTTTCTTTGAGATTTAATGTTTGTTGTCTTCTCTAACCACTAAACCACATTCTTTTTCTAGAGCCAGGGGTAGAACCAGGACCCCTGATTGACCGTACCTGTATGCTACTGCTATTTAGCAAACACATCCACTGGGAAAGGGTGTCAGTTACTTCTCTGGTGACTGAACTAGGTAGAGGCTAGCAATTATTCCTATATCTCAAGGGACATTGATATGAAAATGCAGAGTTCAAACTCTTCTAGTGACTCTCATGAGATGTTATTTTGAAAGTTTGTTTTTAAAAACAACTAATTTATTTGATTCACACTTTGGGCAAACATTCTGTAGCTCACATTTGTAATTTAAGCTATCTATAAACTGTAGAAGCGTACACTGAAAAACAGAAGTTTCACACTTTAGTCATTTATAAGGCTAGGGTTTTGTCATGGCGGTCACGGAAGTCATGGAATCCGTGACTTCCAAAGACCTCTATGACTTCAGCCCCGGCAGC